>NC_060126.1:300850956-301165693 GCF_021461395.2 Schistocerca americana | reverse complement strand
GGATGACTTGCGCGATATTTGTAGTGTACCTACCTCGCAACCGACCGCAGGCAACGCAATGGGCGGCGAAGTTGGGTTTATGAGCTTACTGGCCCCATACGACCTATCAGTCATGATCGAGATCGCTATATACACTCAATCGAAGCAGATGAGTTATTGATCTCAAGACAACAAGGATTAGCTTGTTGTTCATTAATATACATTGCCTACTCTACCCTCCTTGCCGGCCTAATGCTGGTCATGAATACCTCAGCTACACCACGATTACAGCCAGCCATCTCCACTTTGAGGGCCACCCCAATAGCGACCTCGGTTTCTGAGCAGGGTCTACATTCGTAGCCACGCAGCTGCTGGTAGAGAGTGGGCATACGGGCTTAGGAGCGATCGCTGTCGAATTAGCATGGAAGGTGTGCCTTTATTAGGCGACGGTCGGACCAGACGTGAACGCAGTTCGCGATCCCAGCCTGAAAACGCGGCTTATACTACTCTAAGCCGGCCGCGGGACCGGATTTCCATTTCGGGCGTTTCGTAATTTACTGGAAAGGACGACTGAATTAAGGAGGGGTTCGCATCTGCCGCGGCTGCTCTGCGGGAAGGCTCTTACGGGGGAATTAAAAGGAATTATGACAACGGAGAGTAATGTAGCTCCCTCTCCTTTACTCTCCTGGAGTCAAAAACAGTGGAACTGGAGGGCGTAGAGGGGGGAGTGGGGGATGGGGGTGAATTAGTCCCAATAGGCCTGTAACCCAGTCCGGTAAGAGTATTAAGTGTGACGGACCCACAGAAACAGTTGTGATAACCGGCACTGTTATTACATCGCATTACAAAGCACAGGATAAGAAGGTATTTGTTCTAGAAGCGTACGGACGTTACAGGTACTAATTTCTTCTCCAGTCAGCTTTGCAGTTTGTCTGATACCAGCGTCCATTTTTTTGACTTGGCGTCTGAACATGATTATCACAAAATTGAACACCGACATTCTTTTCATTTACGATTTTGTTGCTAAAAAGTAAACCTGCAGTCTTGTTAATTTATACACACACCAAAAAAAGTCACTCCAGTTCCCAGAACTCCTGAAGGTAGACGTAGACTGTGGATATTGTATCACAGAAACAGTCCCTTTGACTCTTCAGAGATGCCACTAAACACGTCCAGAGACGTAAACAACCATACATGAGAAGCGCCTATTAGATATAGGGAGACCGACAGCCCATCAGTTCCAGTCTTTCCTCCTGGGAGGAGGTACACGGTTTGTGTTGTCTGTAGTTCAGCCATGACTAGACCGGTCATTAGCGCGGTTCGATAGCGTCCGCTTTGTTACTTTGTACCAGGAAGTGCACTCATCAAGGTATGTGTCCCGGCGTCTCGGAGTGAACCAAAGCAATATTGGTCGGAGATGGAGGAGATACAGAGAGACGGAACTGTCGATGACATGCCTCACTCAGGCCGCCTAAGGGCTACTACTGAAGTGGATGCCTGCTACCTACGGATTATGGCTCGGACGAACCCTGACAACAACGCCACCATGTTGATTAATGCTTTTCGTGCAGCCACAGGACGTCGTGTTGTGACTCAAACTGTGCTCAATTGGCTGCATGACGCACAACTTCTCTCCCAACGTCCATGGCGAGGTCCATCTTTGCAACCGTGACACCATTCAGCGCGGTACAGATGGGTCCAAAAACGTACCGAATGTACCGCTTAGGATTAGCATCACGTTCTCAAATGTACAAATACGTGTGAAATCTTACGGGACTTAACTGCTAAGGTCATCAGTCCCTAAGCTTACACACTACTAAACCTAAATTATCCTAAGGAAAATCACATACACCCATGCCCGAGGAGGACTCGAATCTCCTCCGGGACCAACCGCACAGTCCATGACTGCAGCGCCCGAGACCGCTTGGCTACTCCCGCACGGCACGTTCTCTTCACCGATGAGTGTCGCGTAAGCTTTAACCAGACAAATGTGGGAGATGTGTTTCGAGGCAACCCGGTCAGGTTAAACGTCTCAGACACACTGTCCAGTGAGTGCAGCAAGGTGGAGGTTCCCTGCTGTTTTGGGTGGTATATGTGGGGCCGACGTACGCCGCTGGATGTCATGGAAGTGCCGTAATGGCTGTACGATACGTGAATGCCATCATCCGACCGATAGTTCAACCATATCGGCAGCATATTGGCGAGGCATTCGTCTACATGGACGAGAGTTCCTGCCCCCATCGTGCACATCTCGTGAATGAATTCCTGCAGGATAACGACTTCGCTCGACTGGTGTGGTCAACTTGTTCTCCAGACATGAACCGTATCGAACATGCCTGCCCTAGATTTAAAAGGGTTGTTTATGGACGACGTGACCCACCAACCACTCTGAGGGATCTACGCCGTTGAAGAGTGGGACAATCTGGACCAACAGTGCATTGATGAACTTGTAGATGGTAAGCCACGACGAATACAAGCATGCATCAATGCAATACTAGAGGTACCGGTGTGTACAGGAGTCTTGACCACCACCTCTGAAGGTCTCGCTGTATGGTGGTACAACATGCAGTGTGTGGTTTTCATGAGCAATAAAAAGGGCGGAAGTAATGTTTACGTTGATCTCTATTCCAGTTTTCTGTACAGGTTCCGGAACTCTCGGAATCGTGGTGATGCAAACCTTTCTTTGATGTGCGTACTTATTGAGGCTACAATAACTAATGCTGAAAACACTATGCAGCAACAAAAAACTAAATATCGCGATAATGTTATGGAGCTTTCAGCATATGTCTCATTTCATGTATGAAATAAAACCTGTTACTTCTGAAGAAACTGTTACTCTGGGTCTCAGCGTTTTTTTAACCACTCAAAACCTGCAAAGTGTGGCTACCCACTTCAGTATCTAAACTCACAGGTGCAGGAGTAGAGTATCTGACTCTTTAGTACTGATTCTAAAAGACATTACCGACGTACAACAACAACCTGAAATCATGCAGGAAAAAGCGGGGAAATCAAGGCTACAAGTATCATATGGAGAACCGTAGTTACGACTTACGTGAAAACGGCCCCTGGATGAGCTCAAAATTCACAATAAATAAATATTCATTGACAAAGAATTTAAACAAATTGTTGACTGGATCACTGGAAATCTCTACGACACGTAGGCCGTTTGACGAAGACATCAGAAAATAGAAAAAGCGTCTTACTCACCAAAAAATATTTGTAACTACAAACGTCAGTCACAGTGCGTATACGAAGCATCCAACTCAAGAGGCATTCAGCAAAATAGACTGGAAGGAGCTAAACCTATCACATTCACACATACTGTAAAAATAAAATTATTAGGCCCTACTGGAACAAAAAACCATAAAAAGATGATAAAAAATTTGGGTCGCCAAATTTGTTGGACCGAGACACCAATAGGTAAGTCCCGGAAACTCGCGGTACAGAGGAATAAGAGGTTAGGACTAAACAACGTTTTGGGTTTCTGGGAAAGACATAAAATCAAAACAACACGCAAGGACGCAACTCCGAACATACACACCTGTTACACTTGAAAAAGTACTGAGCTAAACGGTTAGCATGTGTTATACCGCGTAGTCCTTAGTGGCCCGTTCACGAAAGAAGAAGACTACTCACTGTAGCTACACACTACCTTACTGCAGCGAAGCTAATACAGACTTACAGTGAGGTGGCAGAAGTCATGGGATACCTCCTACTATCGTGTTGGAATCCCTTTTGCCCCAGCGTTGTGTTGCATCTCGGCGTCACATTGACTCAAAAAGTCGTTGGTAGTTCCATGCAGAAAGGTGGAGCCGTATTGCCTTTATAGCTGTCCGTAAATGTGAAAGTGTTGCTGGTGCAGGATTTTGTGTGTGAACTGACCCCTCGATTATGCATCATAAATGCTCGATGTGATTAATGTCGGCCGATTTGGATGGCAAAATCATTCACTCGAATTCCGCAGAATGTTCTTTCAATTCATCTCGAACCTCGGCTACTGGTTGATACGGTGCATAATACTCCATAAATATCCCATAGTTATTTGGAAACATGAAGTCAATGAAATTCTGCAAATCGTCTCCGAGTATCCGAAGATAAACATTTCCACTAAATGAGCGGTACATTAGGACCATAGGACCCACACAACTATGAAGCCACCACCTTCATGTACAGTACCTTGTTGATAGCTTGGGTACATAGCTTCGTGGTGTTTGTGCCACACTCGAACCCTACCATCAACTCTTACCATCTGAAATGGGGACTAAACTGACCAGACCACGGTTTTCCAGTCGGCTAGAGTCCTACCGATGTGGTCACGAGCCCATGAGAGGCACTGCAAGCAATGTCGTACTGTTAGCAAACGAACTCGCGTCGGTCGTCTGCTACCATAGCCGATTAACGCCACATCTCGACTAACGGTTCTAACGAATACTTTCGTCGCACGTTCCAAACTGATTTCTGCGGTTATTTCACGCAGTGTTTGTTGTCTGCTAGCACTAGCAAACGCTGCTGTTCTCGGCCGTTAAGTGAAGGCCGCCAGCCATTGCGTTGTACATGGTGAGAAGTAATGTCTGCAATTTGGTGTTCTCAGCACACTCTCAAAGTTGTAGATTTCGGAATACTGAATTCCCTAACTATTCTCGAAATGGGACGTTCAGTGCGTCTAGCTCCAACTACCGTCCCATGCTCAAAGTCAAAGTGTGCTAGTTCCTCCCGTGCGGCCATAATCACGTCGGAAACCTATTCACACGAATCACCTGATTACGAATTATGGTTATGGCAGTGCACTGTCCTTTTATACCTTGTGTACGCAGTACTACCGCCATCTGTGTGTGTGCATATCGCTGCCCCATGACTTGTATCAGAGTCCAGTCTACCCGAAGTCTTTCAGACACTGTAATGTAACAACACTATAAGACACGAAGTTACCACAGGTATTTCAATTTTCAATTGTCATTCACGTAAGTGATTGTGTAATACATATTCTGAGGTAGTTATAAGTATATTTTACAGTTATTTGTCATTTCTCAACGAGTAAACACAGAAGCGTAAAAGTTCGAAGCATTGTAAGAAAAGATGGTATAAGTTTTATTATTTATGATCACGTTCTGGGTGGGAAATTCTTTTGTGCACGAGGATCGTTGTCTTTTTGGGGACCCTCTGTAAAAAATGCCACGCTAGGACTGTCACTCGCGCCTACAGCATCAGTTAAGGACTAGCACAGCCTGTGGCAGGACACACCGAATGAGCCTTCGCGCTCGAGGGCAGAGCTTGCTATCAGCGGTGGAATGTGTTGCTAATCTTGCTCAGCCCAACTAATTATGGCTGCGGGTGGACGGAAGAAATATTAGAACGGGTTCTGAAAATCTTGCTCCGCCTAAAGACTACCACGGACAAACAGAATGTGAGAGAGGTAACTGTATAATCCTATGTTATGCAACATTAAGCATTACACACGAACTGCCGCCAGTTGTTCCACTCCGCAGTAAAAAGCGCAAGATACTTCATTTCGTTCATTTAAAATATGAATAGAAAATTAAATTGGAATATTTCTGCTGATGTTCCTCAGTTTTGAAGGAAACCTTACTCTTAAAGTAACTGCTTTTTTTGGCGTTGTAACTCAGAGAGAAGGACTTCTCCGTGTTTAAGTGCTATCTCATCCATTGCTTGGGCAGTAAATTTTATTACAACAGCAATTAATTTGCCATCAGAAGGAATAACTCTAGATGAAATACCATTATTTGTTTGATCTATTGCTATTACAGCTCTTGCTCATGTTCTTGATCTTTCACTTCCTGGTCTAGTGGGAGCTGTTACTTGGGCATAACGTTATATCAAAAATATTACCCACAACGTGCAAAAATAAATAATGTGCATTTTCAGAGCTTCTGATTCGTCAGAAATCTTAAAATAATAAGGTTTTCAGTAACAGCAGAAACAATTCTTACCTCTAAACATATACCACATTAAAATCAACGTTTGGCAAAATGATTTGTTGAAAACCGTTGATTCAGTTAGAAATCGTACTGGCTCCGGCCTCAGTGTGTGTGTGTGTGTGTGTGTGTGTGTGTGTGTGTGTGTATGTGTATGTGTGTGTGTGTGTGTGTGTGTGTGTGTGTATGTATGTGTGTGCGGTACTGCAGTGTTCGATATACTTGTAAGGTGGGAAATTACCAGTTTGAAAGTAAGAAGTTAAATACTATAGAGTGGTCCACTTACAGGCAGTTTATCAAAGTGTTGCGTAACTTCGGGAAAATGTAGCTTTTCCTTGTATATTTCGGCGGGGTCAGGGATTTTCTCTGCCTCGTGATGACTGGGTGTTTAAGTAGTTCTAAGTTCTAGGGGACTGATGACTATAGATGTTAAGTCCCATAGTGCTCAGAGCCATTTGAACCATTTGAACCTTGTATATTTGTTGGATTACAATAGGTCACAGTTACAAAGTATTGATATCTAGTAATAGGGAGAAGGAAGTGGTTTGTTAAGGTATTTTTGTTAGCTTAGAACACATGTAAGATCTACGGAATACTTCGAAACCTCGCCAGGCAAGAGATCGCGCTGTCATAAACTTACTGTCAATAAGATGATTAATGAAAGTAAGCGTTGGTCTCATTTTGTATAACTAGTGACTTCTTAAATAATAACTTAAACGCATCTGTTTAGGTAAATTTAATAAGTACATCGTGAATGTTAATTTTCCGTTTATTTTATGTACTATGGCGACCGTGTTAAAAATTTTACTCATGCTGTACCTAGAGAAAGAGAGAGAGAGTGAGAGAGAGAGAGGAGGGGGCCATAGGGAACCTCACTTCAAATATACAAGCCATTAACACCACACTAATATGCGAATACAACAAAAAAATAGTGAATCATCATAAAAAAAAATTCTTTTCTTTCTCTGACTGTGTATGTGAGGTCGCCACTGAACCCTGAAGTAAATCTTCCTGGTATCACATCAGTGGCACCAGATCCTCAGACTGTCACTGTGTCCCATCCAATACCGCAACCTCATCACACTCGACAGGGACAATTTTTGTACTTGACAGCGGCATCGCTTGTCCAACCACACATCCTCAGTTATACCCACGGAGATATTCTGTTGTTAGTAGTCTGCTTTTCCTTCATCTTTTACAAACTGCTAACTACTCGCATCGTTGAAGGGACCCCGTCGTGACCTCGATGTTTTCATACTTGTAGCTCCAACTGATGCTTCCCCACGTGCTTGAGTGTTTAAAACTTCTTGGTCTGTAACACCTGACAAGCTAGTTTTTACTCTATTGACCTCACTTCCCTGTTGGACACTTCTTGTATTATAACACTCACGATGCAATAATTATTAGAGCTCTAAGTGGCTGCCACTTTCCTCGATACTGATTATACTATACACACTATTAGATCCCATGTCAACTTCCTGTCTAAACTGGGTACAGTGGTCACATTCAAACAAAGTATGTTAAGAAGTTGCTACAAATCCACGGCTGCACTTTTATATCCTAATCTCATTAATCCTACGAGTGTTGCCCAGAAAGTAATGCACTGCATTTTTTTTCTCAGCCCAAAACAGTGCTACGAATGCAAAACGTTACGTATGTATTATCTGAAGTCTCCTGAGTGTGCACGCCAAGTGTCCGTCACGGCCGATAAATAGCGTGGCTGCAGGACAGTTTCAAAATGGTGTCTGTAGGTGATACACGTCACAAACAACGTGCCGTCATTGAAGTTCTCACTGGAGAGAAAGTAACTGTGTGGAATATTACCTTCAGCCTTCCACTTGTTTGGGCCATTAAAGAATGCGATTCGTGGAAGGCATTTTGAGAACGATGAGGAGGTGCTTCACATGGTGAAGCACTGGCTCCGCCACCAGGACAAGGGTTTGTACCGACAGGGCATACACGTTCTTGTTTCGTGCTGGAGGAAGGCCATGGAACGGGATTTAGGGTGTGTAGAAAAAATACCGTACCGAGACTCGAAATCGGGACCTTTGGCTTTCGTGGGCAAGTGCTCTACCAACTCAGCTACCCATGCACAACTCACGCCCCGTCCTCACAGCTTTACTTCCGCCAGTACCTCGTATTCTACCTTCCAGACTTTGCAGAAGCTCTCCTGCGAACCTTGCAGGACTAGCACTCCTGAAAGAAAGGATATTGCGGAGACATGGCTTAGCCACAGCCTGGGGGATAGTTCCAGAATGAGATTTTCACTCTGCAGCGAAGTGCGCGCTGTTATGAAACCTACTGTCAGATTAAAACAATTGACCGCGAAAGGCGAAGGTCCCGAGTTAGAGTCTCGGTCCGGCACACAGTTTTAATCTGCCAGGAAGTTTCATATCAGCGCACACTCCGCTGCAGATTGAGAATCTCATTCTGAAAATACCGTACTTTGTGTGTGTAATTTTCATTGTGTTCAATAAAGAATTGTTAAAAAAAAATAGGGTGCATTACTTTCTGGGCAGCCCTCGTACATACTTACACAGTCTATGGGTAATGAAGCGTTAAAAATGCATATCTGTCCAGATATTTGTGTAATTTTGTGGAAATGATCCGCGAATAGTAGGAGAAATCTTATGCGCTCTCCATGCACTACTTCCCCCGCACCAATGACGCTGTCATTTAGCAAGCCAATAATCTTTTAACAGTTTGTTAACAATCCTGTCCTGACCATAATTGACTTGTACTTTTGTTAGACTTTCTCGAGTTACCAGTGATACCGTACTTCTGTATCTATGGGGCAAATGCCTAACAAGACCAGGAATGCTCGGACGGGCATTATGTTAAGAGCGCCCGTCAGCATGAGCGATATTCCACTACGGATACAAGGCAGCTTGACTGCAAACAGATAGGTCTGGTTGCTACTGTGTTTGTGTTACGGTGCGTAGGCGGCCACGGGCGTTGATCCTGCTACATGACAGCTCTCCCCGGGTACAGTGTCTGCTAACAGAGAGTGAACACAGACGCTCATGTCGCCCAGGGTTTCGTATTATGGTTCCTTGAATTTGTGAATAAGCCTGGTGTGCGCACCGTAATGAGCTAACTCACAGCCTTGGGTGAATGGAGAAGCTCCTATCTCAAACGGCCGCACGATCTGCTTCATTAAGAGTTAATGTTAATGGTGTCCTCCAAAGTGTCATAGACGTTTGTGTGCTCTCCCTTTGTGACTCCTTCGAAGTTAAGGACCTACGGTCCTACAATGGGCAACTCAGAACTACATTTAGAGTGTGTGACGACTTGCTCGTGTTTCCACTGCCGACTTTGTTACTGCAGTTTAATCGTCCCAGGTCGTAGTCCATATCGATGCAAATGATTTCTCTTAACAGCACCGTCGTGTTCCCAGAAATTTTGTGACGTTGCCACAATTTCTTCCAAGAGCGTTCCGTGCCGGTTTCGAATCGCCCAAGATAGTTCAGTTTCCTGGTCCCTTAGTTGTAACCTACCCATTCAACTCACTGCTTCCTCCGTGCGGTAGTAGTATTCTAATGCAATGACTGCTGCTTTTAATTCTCTATATCACCAATGAGACTAATAGTTTCAAGGATTTTGTATATACAGCTATTGTTGCTGAACAACCTAATAAGCAGCAGTTACCGGTACTTTCAAAAAGTTTTGTTTTACGCCATTACCGATCTCGGGAATTCATGCCCATCTTCAGAGGGCTAAGTTTTCCAATTACAGTAAGGTATTCGTCAACAGCATGCCGTCAGCTCCTACAATATACAAAAACATTTGAGAATTTAGCGTCATTTTACATGCTCCGTGGATAGCAGAAACATGCGAATGAGCCTCCATTTGAAAAGATGTGAAGTGAATCAGTACTTAAATATATTCCTAAAGACTGCCTCCATATTGCTTTGGTCATTATTCCTTTTCAGGACGATACATAAAGTGCTGCAGTACAAGCAGCACAGTTCTTCCAAACACACCACAGAGGCACAAAAATATTATTCATATCAATTGCAGCCCCAGACAGATGTTTTACATTTAAGGTTTCTGTTCTCAATGTAAAGACCATTTACTAAGGAAAGATATCACGAAGCAAAGATATCTGACTGATCTATATTTTTATCAAAATTCCTTTACATACTACTGCAAAAAAGAATTTCTTGAAACATCTTCTCGGGTAGTCGTCAATTAATACTGTTACTCTTTCAGAGAAAATACTCTTTTCTTGTTAATATGATACACCTTCCCCACAAATTTTTTTCTTGACATACCGAAGTTGAGGAGGTCTTTTTTGGGAAGTGACTGATATCTTTCTTTAGTGGATTTCTTTGTATTATACACTACTGGCCATTAAAATAGCTACACCAAGAATATGTGCTACATATGCGATATTTAACCGACAGGAAGAAGATGCTGCGATATGCCAATGATTAGCTTTTCAGAGCATTCACACTAGGTTGATGCCGGTGGCGACATCTACAACATGCTGACATGAGGACAGTTTCCAACCGATTTCTCATACACAAACAGCAGTCGACCGGCGTTTCCCGGTGAAACATTGTTGTGATGCCCCGTCTAAGGAGGAGAAATGCGTACCATCACGTTTCCGACTTTGATAAAGGTCGGAATGTAGCCTATCGCGATTGCGGTTTATCGTATCGTGACATTGCTGCTCGTGTTGGTAGAGATCCAATGACTCTTAGCAGAATATGGAATCGGTGGGTTCAGGAGGGTAATACGGAACACCGTGCTGGATCCCTATGGTCTCGTATCACTAGCAATCGAGATGACAGGCACCTTATCTGCATGGCTGTAACGGATCGTGCAGCCACGTCTCGATCCCTGAGTCAACAGATGGGGACGTTTGCAAGACAACAACCATCTGCACGAACAGTTCGACGACGTTTGCAGCAGCATGGACTATCAGCTCGTAGACCATGGCTGCGGTTACACTTGACGCTGCATCACAGACAGGAGCGCGTGCGATGGTGTACTCAACGACGAACCTGGGTGCACGAATTGCAAAACGTCATTTTTTTCGAATCCAGGTTCTGTTTACAGCATCATGATGGTCGGATCCTGTGTCTGGCGACATCGCGGTGTGTTCGTCATTGCCATACTGGCATATCATCCAGCGTGATGGTATGGGGTGCCATTGGTTACACGTCTCGATCACCTCTTGTTCGCGTTGACAGCACTTTGAACAGTGGACGTTACATTTTATATGTGTTACGACCCGTGGCCCTACACTTCATTCAATTCTTGTGAAACCCTACATATCAGCAGGATAATGTGTGGTGTCGCCGTCAGACACCACACTTGCTAGATGGTAGCCTTTAAATCGGCCGCGGTCCGTTAGTATACGTCGGACCCGCGTGTCGCCACTATCAGTGATTGCAGACCGAGCGCCGCCACACGGCAGGTCTAGAGAGACTTCCTAGCACTCGCCCCAGTTGTACAGCCGACTTTGCTAGCGATGGTTCACTGACAAATTACGCTCTCATTTGCCGAGACGATAGTTAGCATAGCCTTCAGCTACGTTATTTGCTACGACCTAGCAAAGCGCCATTACCAGTTACTATTGATGCTGTAAATCATGTACCGTCAAGAGCGATGATCACCATTTACGGATTAAAGTTAAGTATTCCAACAGCTACGTCCTTTTTTGCTAAAGTCTAACTTCCTTGTCCTGTTCCAGACCTCACGCCAGCCTGCGTGAGCTAAAACGCGTGCCTTTCAGCTTCCTCTCATAGTGGGTTGGCTCTCTTGCCAATCCACAACATAATGCACGACTGCATGTTGCGGGTCCTGTACGGGCCTTTCTGGATAGAGAAAATGTTCGACTGCTGGCCTGGCAGGCACATTCTCCAGGTGTCTCACCAATTGGAAACGTCTGGTCAATGGTGGCCGAGCAAGTAGCTCGTCACAATACGCCAGTCACTACTCTTGATGAACTGTGGTATCGTCGTATCAAGGCCGTTATTATGGCCAGAGGTGGCTGTTCTGGGTACTGGTTTCTCAGGACCTATGCACCCAAATTGCGTGAAAATATAATAACATGTCAGTTCTAGTATAATATATTTGTCCAATGAATACCCGTTTATCATCTGCATTTCTTCTTGGTGTAGCAATTATAATGGCCAGTAGTGTAATCAAAATCATCGAATATTACGCGCTTGTCTAAGGCAGCAACTGACATGAGGAATATTACGACGTGTTTGTGTGTCGCAGTGGTTTCCTTCGCAGATACACTGTTTCACTTTGTGCATCTTCCTGGAAAGACATTAAGTCCGCAGCAACACCGACTGCCGTTCACTGGAATGTATACAGATTCTCGCATATCAATACGTATTTTTCACATTCGTTATGCTCCAGAGATGATTGCAAAGTGTATTAAAAAGCGAACTCTGCTCAGAGTTCTCTGTGATGTGCATCGGTTATTTATTCTGTGACTTAATTCACAACTCGGAAGATACATTGGTTCTTGGCGAGACAACATATAACCTGCTCTTCGAAGCGAAGCCCTGCTTCTGGTAAATTTCAGTTGATTAAAAATACAATACCACTGTTACTAACCATTAGCGATATTCTCCCCAGTTGTACTGACAAAAACTCTCTGAATTCAGTTTGTAAGATTAATTACATATAATTAGAGCTTGACCTAGGAAAAGGATATGAGAAGGTAAGGATTTTTTCCCTTGAACATTATCAACTTGCTACAATTAACTGGAAGACTTATTTCTAGTTCCAAAGGATTAACGTCTTTCGTTGTTGCAAAGGAATATTACGGGAAGCATACATTATCACCTAACTACGCAATAAATCACGAAAAGTGTTCCAATGAAATTTGTATAGGCCTCAAGGCAATACATATCTTTTTAAAGTGTATAAAGCTGTTTGTCGGTCAAATGAACGCACGTTAGCATATAGCCGTAGCCTTCCGCGGGCCTTGTGAAAATGAATAAAAATTTTCTGGGTTTGTGACCGCATTGTCAATTTGTAACATTACCGACGTTTCGGTCACTATTCCAAGGGACTTTCTTCAGGGTTTTTTTTATCACTGCTGAATAAGAAAACTTTTTTATTTTATACTTGCAGATGATAGGCTGTTAAGGATGAAGGAGAGGTATGTTAGACGTTCTTTATCGGTGTTTTTTTTATTTCTTTTCATTGGCGGAAACATGACGTTTTGATTGCTGTTTGCACTGCTGCTTGTGATTGGTGGAAATTGGCTAATGGAAAGCCAGGCAGCAGTACAGACGTGGAGTTTTTTTTCCTGCTTTCTAGCGCCGACTGTGGCGGGCCAGTACTCTATGTACCTGCGGCCGCTGCGGTCTCCCACTCACCTGTGTGTATTGCTTCACGTGAGCTGTCGTCAGGTAACGCTGTTATTGCTGGCAGTCAAAACGACAGAAGTCGGTATCCGTCTTCTCTGTTCATGTTGGCGGGACGCTTGGCTATTTCTGTTGCCTTTCTAATCTTCCTCCTTAAAGTAAGAGACCGTCTCGCCAGTACGCGAGCTTCACCAAAATGAATCTATTTGCCGCACCCACCCAGGTGTTCTGCACCCGCTGACTTGTGCTGTCTTAGTCTGATATATCTTTCACGTTCAGATATCCGTGTCCTGATGGATCGTCCCGTCTCGCCAATGTACACTAATTCATATTCGCTCCCGATTTTGTAAACTCCAGTGGCATGTGGTTTGCCAACTGTATCTTTCGTTGTGGAAAGAACATCTCTTATTCTTTTGCTGCTTTGGAAAATCGACTTGATGCCTGCTCGGCGGAGAGTTTTGCCCAACCGTTCAGTGACACCTTGAAGATATTTTGTGCTTCCTTCTACTCTTCTCAATTGCCCTCATTCTTTGTCGCCATAGTTTTATCTGTTAGTGTCATCTCATAACCATTAGCGCCAAAAATGGACTTAGGGTTTTGTAGTTCACCAATTAGATTGTCCTTATCGATGACCCCGTGAGCCCTCTTGGTTAAAGTATGCAGGGCGGATTTCTTCTTCCTAGGGTGATTATGAGACGAGGCATGTTGGTGCCTGTCAGTACTGGTTGGCTTCCTATATACTCCATGGTACAGTCATCCATCAGGCTTTCCATAAACTTAAACGTCAAGGAAAGGCTGCACCCCATTCTTTTCTATTTCCAAGGGGAACTGGATTCAGCTGTGCTGCTGGTTGAGGTGTTGGTAGAAATTTCGTAGGTGGCCAGATAAGGAACGTATCATCAACATATCGGAGTCACCATTCTGGGCGTAATGGTGGGGAATGGACCGAAACGACGGAAATTTTACATATTGACAACGCGGTCACAATCCAAGAAAATTTTTATTGATAGCACATTAGTATGTTTTGCTACCCACACAACAAATAAAGTGACGCCAACGGGCAAATATTTTTGTGCGCTGCAGGAGCTGATGCTGAATAAATTACTGTAACTGGAAGCTTTAGACATCTGAAGGTTGTCATGAAATGCCGCAACGGGTGATGCATAAATTAAACTTTTCGAAAGCTTGTTTCGTTCTTCACCGACGATCATTAAAAGCCGCTGAATTCATCGACACCCAGCATGGATAAAAAAGTACAGCTCTGTTGGTACGACAACTACAACTTTATTGAATACAAGAACTGTGATTATGGTAGTGCATAATTAGGGCTGGTGGAGGGAAAGTTCCAGTACTGAAAGTAGTTAGGCATCGCTTCTACAACACCTCACAAGCGGTTTCAATAACAGGCCTAACTACACTGAAAGTCGTTTTGGACAGATCTAGCTGGAAAGTGTGTCTATAAAGAAATTGGTTAGTGGAATTTATGGTAATAACTTTGGGACCAAACTGCTGAGGTCACCGGTCTCTAGGCTTACGCACTACTTAATCTAACTTAAACTTCAGGTAATGACAACACACACACCCATGCCCGAGGAAGGAGTGGAACCTCCGACGGAGGGAGCCGCGCGAACCGTGACAAGACACCTTACACTGCACGGCTACCCCCCGTGGCAATTGGTTAGTATATTTGTTCTTGTCGTCGAGTGGCTAGAGATTCAGAGACTGCCGCTTGCTAAATACGAGGGCTATTCGGAAAGTAAATAATGATAGGTCGCGCAGTGAAAATCAAACCTGTTTTATTTGCAACGGCTAGCTGCACCTTCCAGCCACTTCTCTACACAGTTGCCGCTCAGACTCCGACATCTGTCGTAGCTTTGTACCAACTTCTCAAATCCGTCGGTAGAGAAGACAGCCGCCAGCGCTTTTCGACAATTTTCTACTCTGGACTGCAGCCCTTTGTGTGTGTCAAAATTTTGTCTTCATAGCTAGCGGTTCATTTGAGCAGAGATTAACCTCAGGGGTGGCAAATTAATCGCTGTATTGTGGGTGATCAGACACTTCCCATCGAAAACGCTGCAGGAGCGTCTTATTTGCCCCTGCAGAGTGCGGCCGAGAATTGTCGTGCAGAGCGAATCACATGACAGTCATGTTATGTGGATTGCATAGCGTCAGGTGAAATCTTTCGCCAGGCCCTCGTAAGTGGCGGGAGACGCTAATTTCTAGCCATCTTTACGTTTTCACTGTGAGCTCAGAACTGAAAAGAGCGACATGATGAGATCGACAGATGTACTAGACACAGTGCCCAACTCATCTGTGCAAAGCTTCATCAGATTTTCACTGTACTTTCCATTTCGCGAGCAATCGTTTTGTACTTTCCGAATAACCATTCCGAAAAACTTTTTATTGTCATTCATAATTTAAACTATCACAGTAAGGTAGCCTTTACGCAAGGCATCCCAGATATGCTCAATAATGATAATGTATGGGAAGTTTGGTGGCCAGCGGAAGTGTTTAAGCTCAGAAGAGTGTTTCTGGAGCTACTCTGTAACATCTGGGGATGTGTGGGATGCCATATTGCCCTGCTGGAATTTCCACGACCGTCGGAATGCATAATAGACATGAATGGATTCAAGTGATCAGACAGGATGCTTAAGTACGTGTCGCCTGTCAGAGTCGTATCTAGACGTGTCGGGGGTCTCATATCAAATGTTCAAATGTGTGTGAAATCTTATGGGACTTACCTGCTGAGGTCATCAGTCCCTAAGCTTACACACTACTTAACCTATACTATCCTAAGGACAAACACACACACCCATTCCCGAAGGAGGACTCGAAGCTCCGCCGAGACCAGCCGCACAGTCCATGACTGCAGCGCCCTAGACCGCCAACTGCACACGCCTAGCAACGTTACAGAGCCTCCAAGGATTGAACAATCCCCTGCTGACACGCAGGGTCCATGGATTCATGAAGTTGTCTCCATATCCGTGCAAGTAAATCCGCTAGATAGAATTTGAAACGAGACTCCTCCGACCAGACAACATCTTTCCAGTCATCAAAAGTCAAATGATGGTGTTGACGGGCCCAGGCGAGGCGTAAAGTTTGGTGTCGTGAAGCCATCAAGGGTACACGAGTGGGCCTTCGGCTCCGAAGGCCCATATCGATGATGAGTCGTTGAACAGTTCGCAGACTGACACTTGTTGATGGCCCACCATTGAAATCTGCAGCAATTTGAGGAAAGGCTGCATTTCTGTAGTGTAGAACGATTCTCTGCAATCGTCGTTGGTCCCGTTCTTCTTGGATCTTTCTCCGGCCGCAGCGATGTCGATGATTTGATGTTTTACCGGATTCCTGAGAGTCATGGTAGACTCGTCAAATGGTTGTAATGGAAAATCCCCATTTCATTGCTACCTCGGAGATGCTGTGTGCCATCGCTCTTGCCGCGAGTGTAACACCACGTTCTAACTTACTTAAATCTCGATAACCTGCCATTGAGCAGCAGTAACCGATCTAACATCTACGCAAGACACTTGTTGCCTTACAAAGGCGTTTCCGACCACAGGGCCGTATTCTGCCTGTTTACATATCTCTGTGTTTGTATATGCTTAGCTATATCAGTTAATTTTGCACTACAGTATAGAAACAGAGTACTAGCACCGAAACGGAGTACTAACACAGTTCCATAAGTGAAATGGTTCTTTTTCCATTCAGCGAACTCATCTGTGCTGAGCGTCCCGTTACACTCTACACGGCCGGCCGCTGTGGTCGAGCGGTTCTAGGCGCTTCAGTCCAGAGCCGCGCTGCTGCTACGGTCTCAGGTTCGAATTCTGCCTCGGGCATGGCTGTGTGTGATGTTTTTAGGCTAGTTAGGTTTAAGTAGTTCTAAGTCTAGGGGCCTGATGACCTCAGGTGTTAAGTCCCATAGTGCTTAGAGCGATTTGAAACATTTGACCACTCTACATGAGATCTATTCCTTCTCTGTCAGCTCTGAGGCTATATAGATCCTTTTCCATGGCCGTGAGTGACATGCAGTGAAATGCCAGTGACAGAGAAACGCTGCTGTAGGTTAAGAAACGCCACAGTTAGCTTAAAACATTCGCCAGCTTCAAAACCGTACCACTTATAAACCCCAAACCACTCGAAACTTTTCAACAGTGTCCTACTACTCACACCTACGAAAGGATGAACCTTAGCCGTACTGTCTAATGAGTTCATACCGAACCTCTTGTTACTGTAATTATTGATAATCAACATTTAGATTTCCTTTATTCCTCGTAGCCTAGGTACACACCTGTATCTCAATTCTGAATTATTGCACCTAAATTTCTGTATACAGGCAACATAGTGTAGACAAAATATAACGCAATCATAGCACAAGAAACAAAAACCTTATTCAATAAAAAAAAAAGACACGGAGTACTGCACGAAGGCACGAATGCATTTCCTATATTAACCATATGAAAAAAAAAAACTCGTATCCCTTTCTAGTAACTCTTGTCGCCTTCTACAGGGTCATCCGTCACACAGTTTGTCGACATTAAGCATGGGTATTTCTCTTTTGTTCAAACAAAATAGTTTATTGCGGTCATAACTCGCATAAAATATTCCTGACGCTCTATCGGTTGCGATCTGGCTAATTTTCAGTGCCCATCGTGCATCATAATGTCTAGCAACACCCGGCTACCGTGACACCTGTAGTAAGCATTTAAACTTAATAAATGCGATGGCATCTCCTTCCTATTAGCCTCACTCCAAAGTTATACAAGGTATTCCAATCCAGTATCACCCAATACATCCATAAGCATGAGGACCATCTGCAGCATCTTCTTACTAACGAGTTTGGTTTCTCGCCTTACTTTTCTTCCGGTAAACAAATACTATACTACCAACGCAAGGAGCGCAAATAGGTTTTTATATGCTTCGGCATAGGAAAAGCATATTATCAAGTACTCCACTCAGAACTATTTTCAAATCTCATGACGTATGGACTTACATCATACCCTACCCCTCTGGTTCACCTCCTCCTGTACGCCAACAAAACCGTTCCACGCAATACATTTGACCCTCCAGAACCTTCTCAGCCGATTTAAATCTTAAGACAATCAGTGGTCCCTCAAAATAAATATTTACAATAACCTGGGAGTAATGAAAGAGTTCATCTCATGCAGCTTAAGCGTTAACGACCTTAAACCAAGTACTAAGTCCATGATATACAATTAGATAGAACTACAGCGTTTACACATGCGTATTCTCAAATCTTATGCCAGCATACACCAACCTTAAAACTGACTTCTCCTACCGGACACACCACATGACATAAGCAACTTTCAAGGTATAACGAATATCAGTTTTATCTTCTGCGTACCATAGGACGTTTCTCCCTTCTGATACTGATTATAACAGTGTTACTCTGCAAATCTTCTTATACCTGAAAGAATCCTTCATATAAAAAACCTTAATATACCTTTCTTTTTCATTAATAGCGTATCTACTTCAAACCTGTTGCTCAAAATCTACAAAATCCCTATCCTTACCCAAACCCAAAACGTGATATTGATTATGAACACCAACCAATTTCATCAATATAAAAAATAATAAAAACAAAGTGTAACACCAGTTTTTGCACACTAAATAATTGATAAAACTGATCATCAACGTTTTAAAATAAGTTATATTTTGT
This sequence comes from Schistocerca americana, assembly GCF_021461395.2. Classification (NCBI taxonomy): domain Eukaryota; kingdom Metazoa; phylum Arthropoda; class Insecta; order Orthoptera; family Acrididae; genus Schistocerca; species Schistocerca americana. The sequence continues at coordinate 301,146,767 of NC_060126.1, read as the reverse complement.
TTTAATAACCGTATGTAGTTAGAATGTTTCAAATATTGACTATGTTCCGGCGTAAAAGACATGCGCCGGCACAACGGTCAGGAACGGTAGAGCAGAAGGGGCTGTGAAATAGATGACAGCTGATAGTACGCTGACCGACCCTTCTCTAGGATGACACCGAGGCAGCAGCGGCCGCTAGGCGAAGAGAACATAAGCGCTGCGCCGCCTCGCAGTGGCCCCAGTTGAAGACTAGCCGTTCCAAGAGCTATACATGAACAACTTGGGAACTGTAATGTTGCACTTGTATTAGGACTTGTGTATACTGAAGAGATTTTCCTATTGTGTCGGTCGCGCATTGCTTCCGACACGCCATTGTAAATTCTCATAGTTAGGAATGGTCATTTATCTTCCTGTAATGAAAATTCATTAATGTGATTGTTGTCTAGGGATCCGAGAAACGGTCTAAGGTGCTGCAGTCATGAACTGTGCGGCAGTCCCGGTGGAGGTTCGAGTGCTCCATCGGGCATGGGTGTGTGTGTTCGTCCTTAGGATAATTTAGGTTAAGTAGTGTGTAAGCTTAGGGACTGATGACCTTAGCAGTTAAGTCCCATAAGATTTCACACACATTTAAACATTTTTGATCCGAGACAGCAGGTTTGCAAGGCACCCCACATTCGATCAGTATGCAGGCTGTATTTCATATTTTTTAACATACGTGATCTGACGGGCTGGTACTATTTTTACTGATGATAGAAATGGAGCCTGAGATTCTCACTGCTAAGCCAGCCCCATATCCGCGCCAGCCATTAGCATTAACACGTCTGCATTCTGTTGTTCCTGCTCTAGGAGCTACTGATTACAAGCGTCATAGTCATCATGGTGTAGCGTTTTTTTTTTTTTTTTTTTTTTTTTTTTTTTTTTTTTTTTTTTTTTTTTTTTTTTTTGGTGGAAGTAACTGTAGCGGATTAGCGATGGAGCTCTGACTGACAATGTTCTCTATCAAATCACTCGCCAGAGGATCTTATGTTCCTGGCGACGGACTTCGTCTCTTCTGCAGGTGTGTCGTAGCCCAGTAGGAATTTGGTTTACGAAAGGGACAGTTACGGAAGCCGTAGACAGTGAAAATCGGGGTAGTCTGGGGGAACATATTACCAGAAATGAATACATAAATTCAGAACTGCCGGATACTGAACTTCGTGATGTTTGCTCTTCTAGAAACTGCAACGGAATTGGGACTGGAGAGCTGCCTTCGAGTTTATGTAAAAGCTAGGCCAATGAACTAAGGTGCACCTCCGCGGTACGCGAAAAGACCCTTGTAGCCAATCTAACAGGGGTGAGAAGTGGAACCGTCCCTGCTATTCTGGCCATCTGGAGAGGTAGAGTTCCACCCCTCACGTTGGGTGCACTGCACTGACCAGAATTGTCAGAAGGCGGGAGAACCGTATAAGCCTCCGCCACAGTGTGGCCCTAACGACGATTTGAAATAACGGGCAGAACAGCATGCTAGATTTCTACGTTAATTACAAAAAAAAAAAAAAAAAAAAAAGATTCAAAAGGCTCTGAGCACTATGGGACTTAACTGCTGAGGTCATCAGTCCCCTAGAACTGAGAACTGCCTGAACCTAACTAACCTAAGGACATCACACACATCCGTGCCCGAGGCAGGATTCGAACCTGCGACCGTAGCGGTAGCGCCGTTCCAGACTGAAGCGCCTAGAACCGCTCGGCCACATCGGCCGGCTGTTAATTATCCCTTCTAACCGATCGCCCTCTACGTACACAATAAGTCGGTAGTGTCTGTGGACTTGGAAAAACTGATTTAGTGGGACTAATTCAGTGATCAAGTTGGATGAATTGTTAACTGATTATTCGACTGGTCGTAGTTAGGTATCACTTTACTCGGAATTTTATATGGAGTTTAAATCTGAGATCATAAATTAATAATTTTATTTTTCCTTCTTCCTTTGTGATGACGAATGGTGTGGTCAGATGATGTGGCCTTGCTACGTGCTTGACAAAGTCGCAGCTTTGCAATGGGACTAGGAGGTACAGCACTTACAGAGATGAAAATAGTGAAACTATTCATCTAACCTCCAGCGAGCAGTTGTTAGAGCTTATTTCTAATTGTGTAAACTGTTTTTACGTAGTAACTTCATCTTTGATTATGTGTGTTAAACGCAGACTTTGTTTGATCGTTCCTTTCGGAATCATTGACTTGGTTTCATTTGTAATTAACCACAAGTGTATTACACATCAGTGAGTTTGAATAAAGCATACTCCTGACATTGTCTGTCACGGGGTGATCTGCAGTACATGTCAACTGAAGAAAGCTTCACAACCCAAGAACGCTTAAAAAAAAAAATTGGACAGCCGGTTAGACAGAGCTATGCTGTCATCTTTGGATTTTAAACTTTAAATTATTAAAGCATATTGTCCATCAGTTCGAATAAGATACGGTTCTCCATACGGAGAACGTGTCTCCCAGCTATCGAATGGAGAATGTGTCGCCGAATACAGTGGTACCTATTTCGCAGTTATTCTTTAGATTGGGCTTCTCAAACGAAGGAACAAAGACCTTTGGGACAGTGTCGAAAGAGTCTCCCTGAAGGCCGAATGAACCTCCTATTACAAGGCAGCGATGCTACCAACTGTTGGCCCGAGGATGGAGCCCTGGGAAAGACCGCAGAGCCAGGAGCCGGAATAATGCGCTTGTCATCCATATTCAGGAGACGCCAGCGCTCCTGGCGGCCGCTGTGGGCGGCTCTCCCCGGCCTGGCCCGGCGGAACCGCTTTTAAAACTTGAGCGCCGAGTACGGCTGTCTGCGCTGTAAATCTTTTCTGCCGCGCTGAGTGTGAAGTTTCGGGTAATTAGATTACTGCTTAGGTAACGCTGGTAATTCTGAAGAGGAGTAATGTTAATGGCTTGTAGCGTCAGAGTATTGTGCTTGCGCCACTAGCGAAAACTTCTTTTTAAGAGACTCAGCTGCTTGTTCGTAAGAACGTAAAAGTGTCTACCGACAAAGATGACGTACTGCGTACTCTCAGCATCTTAGGTTGACCAAAAAATTTAGAGATTAACGGTTCTCTATCGTGAAAAATAAAACCTTTCCGTCCCATCCCTAAAAAACTATATTACACCATACACTACTTATTTTAATGTCGGATGCTCAAGCACGTGCCTGAAAACCGAAAGGTAATAGGAAAGCATCCCAATAGGACCATGGAATAACGTCTTCTTTCATCCTAACCTTCACTTTTCAATGATGTGACGATTGTCCAGGAGGGGCTTGTGGTTCCGATTCCACGTTAAACTGTAGGTCGCCTTTTCCCAGTAGGCTTTGTGGAACAGGTTAGGGACATGCAAGAAGCCTAATTAGCACCAACTGAAACACGTGCACAAGGCCATTGAGTCACATTTAATTATTACTTCTTACCTTAATCGTTGCATGAACTCAGATTTTAGAGGCAGCGCATGGAAAATCATATGCATTATGCAGCTGCTCGGTGTCAAGCGAATTGTTGATGTGTCTAAGCTGAAGCTAAAGTTTTCATATATGAGGCTTCTACAGGTCGTTTTATACAATGTTTTGGAGTGTCCTGCAGTGCAATTCGTGTATGTTATATACAAAACAAGAAATACGGCAATATCAATACAAAAACGAAGAATTATAGTTTAGCTTCCAGAAGACAGTAAACAGTGAAGATGTTAGAGGTAGAGTGGTAACGAAAACAGACTGATATATCCCCGAACAGATATAGTCGTTGTGTTGGATTAGTACCCTATGGCGAAGCACATTTCAGTCACCAGGTTAATAACATAATCTTTGATGCCATCATCGCTTCGGATCTTTTTCTTGTCTACAGCAAATATTTGTGTGATGACTTTTGCCTCTGTGCATTTTTCTTCTAATATCGATCTGCTTTTCAGGTACTCTTTGCCATTCTTCTCCCTTTTCAGCTACCCCTACCAGCGCCACATGGTGTGTTCATCGATACCTTAAAAATGTTCCATCATTCTACCACTTCTATAGGTAAGGGTTTTACGAAAAGGGCATTTGTTATTCTTTCCAGTATATCTCAGTTTCATACAACATTGGCTGTAACCTTCGTTTCATGTGCCACTGACGGAAAACCATACCTGCAAAAATCCTGATACTGATGCTGTTACTAATATTCTGTCCAGTCACATAAATGTCACCACCTAGCGACGACATGGATAACCACATTATGCTGAGTGGATCGCTACGAGACGTGAAGAAAGATATTCAATGGGGATCTGGAAGGTCCCGACAGGGATGTGGAGCCATGCTGATCCCAGTGCAATGGACAGCAGCGCCAAGTTTCTCGGTTGAGGATCCATGGCGCCAACAGCCGATCGTGGTGGTCCCAAGGATTCCGTTGTCAGGGACCTGCAGTAAACTTATTTAGTGCTCTTAGATTCACGCACGTACACTACGAGCTGTGTGACACGTTGCATTTTTCTCCTAGTAGATGCCATAGAGCCGAAGAAACATAAACGCCATGTAGGGGTCGATATGGTCCCCGATAGATGCTTAATCGTGCTAATACACTGTGCCCCCCAGAACGATGAGGTCACTCGGGGAATGCCACGAAAACATTCCCCAGACCATACCGCTTCCTCCTCCTACCTTGACCCTTCCTACGATTGTCTCAGGTTGTTTGATTTCTGTCCCGTAATATAAACTGATTCATCTTAAAAGGCCACCCGTCCGCACTCAGTGGACCTCCAGTTGCGGTACTGGCGCGAAAATTCTGGCCTTCGTAGCCAATGAACAGCAGTCAGTATGTGTGCACGAGTAAGGTACCTGCTGCTGGTGCCCATAAGCAGCAACGTTCGCTGAACGGTTGTTGAGGAGACGCCATTGGTAGCCCTTTGGGTGATTTGGGTGGCCAGCCATTCCACAGTTGCGTGCTTATTCACCACACTCGTCTCCACAGACATTGTTTGATTCTATCATATATGGCCCGTGGTGCATATCTGTTGCCACTGCGTCGGTTTTGGATTGTGCCAGTTTGCCATGCGCGGTAGACTTTAACCAAAACGCACGCAAAAATTTTAATAACTTAGACGTTTCGGGAATGTAGCCAGCCTTGGCATGAGATCCAACGATCATGCCTCCCCGATCCACCGAACCGCTTCACATACCCTCCACTGCTAATGCTGACACCACAGCCACCTGTGAATGGATACTGCTCATTGACATCGAACATACCCTGAGGTCACATTAACGTCACTGGACCATGTATTTCACTTGGGTTATGGCACCAGTTTCGTTAACAAAGGATCTATAATTCTCGAGTAGGCTGACGAACTGGGAATAGATGAAATACAATTTCACCTAAATACACTGAGATGACCCGCAATGGCAGCTGAGAGGCACATTTCGAAGACTAGACAACTGTTTCACCTGTGGTGTATAGTATGAAAAAATGTGTCTACAGAAACATGCACTGATGAGCCAACACATTATGATCATTGCCAACGCGAGGTTGTATGCTGCCTTGTGGCACTGACGGCAGGTGACCGGTAAGTACACGCATCATAAAAAGTTTTGCGTCACGTCGGTTCCGAAAGTTTGGGAACCTGTACAGAGGATTGGAATAGAGATCAACATAAACATCATTGCCGCCCTTTTTATTGCACATGAAAACCATACATTGCATGTTTTACCAGGATACAGCGCCACCTTCAGAGGTGATGGTCCAGATTGCTATACACACCGGTACCTCTAATATACAGCAGCACGTCCTCTTGCATTGATCCATGCCTGTATTCGTCGTAGCATACTATCCGCAAGTTCATCAATGCACAGTTTTTCCATATTGTCCCATACGTCAACGATGATTCGGCGTAGGTTCCTCAGAGTGGTTGGTGGGTCACCTCGGCCATAAACAGCCCTTTTCAAACGAACCCAGGTATGTTCGATACGGTTCATGTCTGGAAAACGTGTTGGCCACTCCAGTCGAGTGATGTCGTTATCCTGAGGGAAGTCGTTCACAAGAAGTGCACGAGCGGGTGTGAATTGTCGTACATGAAGACGAATGCCTCGCCAATATGCTGCCGATATGGTTGCACAATCGGTCGGAGGATGGCATTCACATATCGTACAGCCGTTACGGAGCTTTCCATGACCACCATCGGCGTACGTCGGCCCCACGTAGTGCTACTCCAAAACAACAGGGAACATCCACCTTGCAGCACTCACTGGACAGTGTGTCTAAGACGATCACCCTGATCGGGTTGCCTCCCCACCTTGCAGCACTCACTGGACAGTGTGTCTAAGACGATCACCCTGATCGGGTTGCCTCCAAACACGTCTCCGACGATTGTCTGGTTAAAGGCATATGCGACACTCATTGGTGAAGAGAACGTGATGTCAATCCTGAGCGGTCCATTCGTCATGCTGTTGGGCCCAGCTGTAACGCGCTGCATGGTATCATTGTTGCAAAGATGGACCTCGCCATGGACGTCGGGAGTGAAGTTGCGCATCATGCAGCCTACTACGTACAGTTTGAGTCGTAACACGACGTCCTGTAGCTGCACGAAAAACATTATTCAACATGGTGGCGTTGCTGTCAGGGCTCCTCCGAGCCATAATCCGTAGATAGCGGTCATCCACTGCAGTATTATCACTTGGTCAGCCTGAGCGAGGCATGTGATCGGCAGTTCCTGTCTCCCTGTGTCTCATCCACGTCCGAACAACATCGCTTTGGTTCACTCCGAGACGCCTGGGCACTTCATTTGTTGAGAACACTTCTTGGCACAAAATAACAATGCGGACGCGATCGAACCGCGGTGTTGACCGACTAGGCATGGTTGAACTACAGACAACACGAGCTGTGTGCCTCCTTCCTGGTAGAATGACTGGAAGTGATCGGCTATCGGACCCTCTCCGTCTAATAGGCGCCTGATCATGGATGGTTGTTTACATCTTTGGGCGGATTTAGTGACATCTCTGGACAGTCAAAGGGACTGTGTCTGTGACACAATAGCCACAGCCAACGTGTATCTTCAGGCGTTCTGGGAACCTGGGTGAACAAAACTTCTTTTGTTGTGTGTATATGAGCGGTGGAGAGACGAATGGAGAATAATTTTAGCGACGATAAATGGCGCAAATGCTGAAATCCGCCGACATACGCGACTTTCACAAAAGCCAGATTGTTGTGGCCCAGTGCCTGGGAGCGAGAATCTCAGAAACGGGGAAGTCGTTCGGCTGTTCGCATCTGTCGTGAGCATTTAGGAAGTGGTTGAAGAACGCTAAAACCACGAGTAGGCGACAAGAGGTTTGACGTCCATACCTCAGCACAGAACATAGAGATTAGAGGCTTGCCCGCTCTCTAAAGCATGATAGGCAGTGATAAGTGGCAGATCTGACGACAGAGTACAGTGCTGGTGCAGCTATAAGTGTTTCAGAGCACACCGTTCAGCGCACAGTGTTGAACATGTTCCGTTCCTACGCGTACCCATGTTGACGCTACAACAACGTCCGTTATGATTAGAGTGGGCACAGGATTTTCGAAATTGGACCACGGATAAATGGAATCGTGTCGTCTGTTGGAATGAATACCGCTTTTTTTGAACCAGGTCGATGGTCGTGTCCGGATACGCCGTCATACAGGTGAAAGGCTGGTCGAAACATGCAGCGCGCCACGGACGCAGGCCGGCGGGAACATTACTGTGTCACGGGACATGTCACCTCGGTTTCCACGGGGCTTGCTGTAGTATTCAAAGGCACCATGACTATTGTGGACTACGTGAAAATTATTAGGGTCAACATGTAAATCCTTATGCTTGATGTCTTTCTCAGCAATGGTGGCATCTTCCAGCAGGATAATTGTCCGTGTCACTAGACCAGAAGGGTGCTGTAATGGTTTGAGGAGCATGACAGTGAAGTCACGTTGATGTCTTGGCCACAAAATTCTACTTCATCTGAATTTGATGAAACGCTGTGGTAGGCTTTCGGGCACCAACTCCGCCCCCACAAACCAGCCGCCTGTAAATTACGGAAAGTGTGTGACCTGTGGCAAGGCATCTGGCACGACAAACCTCTGTAAACCTATCGCTTACTTCTCGAATCCATGACACGCAGAATCACTGCTGGATTGTGTACTAGAGGCGGACAAACATGCTTATAAGTAGGTGATTATTATGTTTCGGGTCATCTGTGTACTTCCTACATGTTAAGTGGTCGTCAGTGAAGGAGTGAACTAACACTGTATTTACACCGAGTGGCTTAATTGTGATGAGACAGCCTGGACGCCGTTTTTGTGGGGGAATAGATTAACGAAGGTCGAAAAGACAATGATGGTCAAACAAAAAGCGGATGATAGAGGGTGAATTGGGAGGAGAAAGTAGAATACTTACATCAAGGAGAAGGAACGAGAAAATCATGAAGAAAAAGAAAGTTTTTTTTAAGGACCCTAAAATGGAATAGGTTGGGAAATATACAAAGTAAATCAAGAAGAGATTTTCATTGGAGTATTTTGAGCAATAGTTTCCCACGTACGAAGAGGCTTGGTTCTTGGTTCTCAGCTACGAGACGGAGTTGGGAAATATACAAAGTAAATCAAGAAGAGATTTTCATTGGAGTTTCTTGAGCAATAGTTGCCCCCGCACGAAGAGGCTTGGTTCTTGGTTCTCAGCTACGAGACGGAGTCACCATCTTTATATCAAGCGATACAACGTAGTGAAGGTCTAAAGACTGAATTTGGAAAGCGGATTACGAAATTATAAGTTCATAGACCTCCACTACCAGCACCAGTTTGAATATAATCATTTTGGAGGCTAGAGTCATAATAAAACACTAAGCAACTGCCAACTTTCCGACCGGATTCGCCGCAGTACTCTTCAAAGCGACAAACTGCAATAACCATCGAAATGTTGTTTTAGTTTCTTGCAATGCCGCGTCCTAACACCAAAACTGAATTAATTCGTGCTAGCGATATTCTTGCACGGAAGTGGCTTTTAACTGTGTGCTGTTTCATGATTTTAGCATCTTCATACTCGTATAAGAAGTAACTACTGAAACGAGCTTCCTTCACTACGTTGTAACGTCGTGTTGTTGTTAATAAGTGCACAAACGGACCAATTGGTAATGACAACGAGGTTGTGGTTAGATATTGGAAAAGTGTGGAGGGTGCTGGGTTGGAGGTGGAAAGACAAATGTACAACGTTACCATCCCTATAGTCCTCGCATCAGGAAGGAGGTGTCCGTGGACGTACGGGACGCGAAGATTTTCCAATAATGAACGTTTGGAGTGCTGTGAAGTCCATCCCGATGGAAGGTGCTCTCATCGGTAAACAACACAATGGCGGGGAAGTCGGGATCTCGTGCATTACCACGCAGAAACCACCGGCAAAACCATAACATGTGTTCATAGTGGGCCACAAGATTTAGGTCTTGGTCAGGGTGGAAACTAAATGGATGCTGGCCGTCATCCCTCAAAACCTTCCAGACTAACCTATGAGTGACCCCCATGTCGTGTCCATCCGCTCGACTACTTGTCGTAGGTGCTTCCTCGAAGCGCTCGAGAACAGTCTCTCCAAATGCAGTAAAACCCGTCGTTTCGAGGTCTTCCAGCATCACCTTGATATCCCGCTACCGAGCCTGTTTCACCAAGTCGCTGGTCAATTTCTGTAAACGTTTGCGGGTGTGGCTGGCGTCTTCCTGGGTAACGTTCCTCATACAACCGTTAAGCTTTATGCGCATTACCGTCGGCTAGTCTATAAACAAAAACCATATCTTATTGTTCTTCAAACGAATGCAGTGCCGCCATGCTTACGGTATGACTAAATCGCAGGTGACGTGTGTGTGCTCCGAAGCGAAGCGTATGTGTGCATTCCTGTGACGTGAGGTCGAGACAAACACCAAGACCTGTTCGACCCGTGTGTGTATCACGTTGGAACAGTGACGGGGCGAGGGACTTTTGTATGTGTGGTCCGACAACCGTATCGCTGCCTGTCAACCGACGAACGGCAACAGGGCAATCTTACGGCCAATCGGAGCGCATGGCGGCAAGTTTCCATAGTTTGAAAATGGAGCATTGTTGACCTACACAACAATAGTAATCTTAGTTCCTACAGGTATCAGCTATTCAGGATTAAAATGTAGTGACATAATTTGTCTCCACGCTGTATTTTTTGACGCCATTATTATTTTTTAATTCTAGTATGATATCGTATATGTTTTGCGAAGCTGATGATGGTTGGAGGACCCAAACTGATCGTTCAATAAAGAAATTTAGCCAACAGCTCTTGGCGGGAAATCATGATATCCTTCTTTGGTGTTCGTTTATGTTCGGCCCGGTTTTTTGTGCTATATGCTGCATGTCATTATTCGAATGTGACAGATTATTAAAATACGCTACATAGAGAAGTGAAGTATCCCGCCTTTCTTCCGTCTTTGACTACTATTATTAGTAGAATGTGACAGAGTATAAAAATCGCTGCATGTTGGAATGAGCGATAATGTCCTGCTTTGTCTTTGACTACTAGTATCAGGCGAATGAGATAGAACGTAAAAATCGCTACGTAGAGAAATGAAGTATCATGTCTTTCTTTGTCTTTGATTGCTAGTATCTCATCTCAGATAAGTCTTTCATGATGGATAAATACATTCCAGCTGTACATGACAAACCTCTTAAATGGATAACACCCTATATACGACCCAGTTTTCAGGATGTAAAACTCATCTTCAAGCCGTAGATTGTGTACGTCAAAACTGTACCAGTCAATCAATACGAAATCAAGCCTCTGGAGATGCGATTTACATAATGAAAATTGGATCGCGTGTACGAAGCTATCCTAATGAAAGCTCTGTCATGTACAACTGGAACGGATTTATTCATCATGCAAAATGTTTGCAACAGTTGTGGATGTCCCCCATAGAGTATGTTAGGTATGTGTGCTACAGACGACTCGCGCACACGTCAGGAGAGTCCGGTGTCTGTGACGCCTTACCACTCAGGCCGCAGCCCAGCTTTCAATTTCGAGCAGAAGAGAGATGCCAGGGTGAAGGACAGCAGAGGACTCGCATGTCGGCACTCCCTTTCCATTCTGAAAATAAGGCCCCCGCAAACAAAACGGCATTCTATTCCGCGAAGGAGCCGTCTTCAACTTCGGATCTCGTAAAGAAAAAAATTGCCGAGGAAAAAGAAACAAAGAGAGAGAGAGAGAGGAAGAGGGAGAGAGAGACCTCGATTTTTTTCTATCCACTTCCTGCCGACCGGCTGTCACAAACTACCGAGCATGAAAAGTGGCGGGTGCTGAAAGATGTGGACAAAGGAATAGTCTGGCGACCCCTGGGGGCCAAACACACTTACACGGGCAGAACACACGGACGCACAGTGCGAGAAGCCGCGGGTGTACGCAGGCCAGAAGTGGTCGCCCGGGAATGACCGCTCCCGCGCAGACCGGAAATTGAACCGTCCATCTCCGACGTCGGGGGCGGCAAGGGGGGCAGTGGAGGCGGCAGCGGCTGCGGTGACGGTGGAGGCGGCAACGAGCGGGGGCGGCCCAGTGAGACGGCTGTGCTGACGGCCGGACGTGGATAGCCGGCGTGGCAACGACCGCGCAAACAGCCGCGGCGCGGGATCGACTGTGAGTAGGGTGGTGAGAGGTGCAGGGGAGGAAGGAGCAGCAGGTTTGGAGGTTGAAAGCAAATGCTCAGTCACTCCAGACGTAAACAGCTGAAGGAGGTTCAGACAGATGCCGGACAGACAACTCGATACACAGGCACCGAAGTCAAATGGTAAAGAGCACAACACGAGAGATGAAGCGTTTTGGATCAAACATTCAGGAGGAAGGAGAAAACTAGTGGGACCCCTTATTAGGTGTCAAGGAACACTTCATTCAAGGTGTATCGCAATTAATAGATAAAAATGACAGAGGTAAAATACAAATAACAGAAGCTGAAACGTGAAGGGCGTCCGTGTTACGTTTCATGACATTATTACTTATAATAATAAACTCGGCTTCATTTAGTTCATCAGCCTGTTGTTTGCTACTTGCTAACATTTACGACAGGCATTTAATAAATTATGCAACAATTTTTTTTCTCGGCTAGTTTCGGTTAAACAAATTGTTGTGTGTCATCGTGGAATACTCCCACTTCAGATCTTACAGTTTAATGAAGTTCCGATAGGTGGCAACGCTATACGCAGCATTCAAAATGGCGCCTGTAACGGACGTGCTTTCTAAGCATAGAGCTGTCACTGAATTTCTTATAGTGGAGAATCAGGGCATCGCTGTCATTCGTAGGGGCTTGCAGAATATCTACGGCAACTGGGCAGTGAAAAAATCACTATGAGTCTTTGGGCGAGGTGTCTGCCATTATCACAACAAGATCACGCAAACCTTACACATCTCCCGCGTGTCGGCCAGCCGCACACATCAGTGTTGGAACGTGCGGACACTCTCAATGAAACAACTTGCTGCTCAACTGGAGGTCTCTGTTGCTTGTGCTGACATACTCGCCCACCACTTGGGGTAATGAAAGGTGTATGCCCGCTGGGTTTCTTCCCGCTTAATAGAAGGCCAAAAAGAGCAGCGCAAGATCATCTGAGCGGAATAGCTTGCGCGTTACGAGTCTGATTGTGACAATTTAGTGTCAACAACGTCACAGACGGTGAAAAAATGGGTTCATCACTTCGAACCGTAAACAAAACGGCAATCAATGGAGAGGCGCCACACTACATCTCAGACATGCACTCTCAGCCGGTAAAATAATGGCGACGGTCTTCTGGGACTATGAAGGGGTTATTTTGTATGATGTCCTCCCTCATGATGCCACTATCAGCTTTGAAGGGTGTCATCCTACCCTCAGAAATTGAAGACATTGCTTTAGTGTGTTCGTCGTCACAAAAATGCAAGCGAATTTCTCCTTCTCCATGACACTACAAGACCTCAAACAAGTCAAGACATTGCTTTAGTGTGTTCGTCGTCACAAAAATGCAAGTGAGTTTCTCCTTCTCCACGACACTGCAAGATCTCAAACAAGTCTGCACATGTGAGAGAAGCTCAGAGAACTGTTCTTCCCTTCTACTCTACAGCTCGGATCTCGCACCTTCCGATTGCCATTTGTTTGGTCTAATAAAGGATGCACTCCGTGGGAAGCACTACCTGGATGATGGGGAGGTTACAGATGCAGCAAGACATTGGCTCCTATGACGACCACTAGAGTGCTAGACTGCGGAGATACAGGCCCTCCCAGTAATTTGGCGTAACGCCGTCGCATTGAACGGAATTAGCAAAAAGGGGATTTTGTAGCCAAAAGATTTGAGATATGGTGTATCGGAATCTTGAATAAAATAATCCTGCTTTCAGATAAAATGTATGTTGCATTACTTATCGAATAACCCTCGTAATTACGAGTGGGAATCAACTACATTGATTTGATTTTATTTATTTTATTTTACCACATCACCCTATGTTACTACCTTATCCATAATCCTGACTATGGATAGCTCTGTGTGGATGACTAGAAGTTTATGAGTGATCATAGAATTAGAATAGCTTTGTAGGTTATTGCTGCAAAGGCGTGAGAACTTCCACTGAATTTAGTTTTCAAAGCTATCTTGTGGTTTGATCGGGATGGTCTCAAAAGTTTGCATTGCTCTTTTTAAAAATCACGTCTTGTGATTGATCAGGCTGACCAACATGTAAGCTGAGGAGCCCCATTATATTTGAATTAATCAGTTAATTAATTTAAAAACTAGGCTTCTTTCAAAAACATTCAAGTTCTTCCACTAAATCTGTGTTCCTGTCTGTAAAAATAACTGTATAAACTTTATAGTGTTGACAAAAACCTTGACTCTCTCACGAGCAGAAAAAAAATCTATTTCGTTCTTGTGCAACATACCAGGTGACAATATACGCTAGTCATTGTAGAGTTTTACACTCTCTTCCAGCGACGATAGTGTAATGTTGACAGCAGTAACGTCACCGAATGGTTTATTTAATGTGGGAAGATTTGTGACTTCATAGCGATCAGTTTTGGCACACGATGTCGCTGTTATTAACTCTGAACGCTGCCGTCCAGCATGATGTACTATCAATCCAAATGTTTTCTGCCCACTAACATATTTGGTAACGTAGTCACTGTATCCATAACCTTATTATTGTTATTGGCCAGTGTGATATAGTGTAGGAGGCTTTTCAGAAATCAAGGAAGATGAAGTCTACTTGTTCACTTGTACTTACCATTTGGGATATACTTTGTGTAAATGAAGTGCCCTGTGTTGGTGAGCTGGTGGCTTTTAAAAAAAATGGTTCAAATGGCTCTGAGCACTATGGGACTTAATATCTGAGGTCATCAGTCCCCTAGAACTTAGAACTACTTTAACCTAACTAACCTAAGGACATCACACACATCCATGCCCGAGGCAGGATTTGAACCGGCGACCGTAGCGATCGCACGGTTCCAGACTGAAGCCCACAGAACCGCTCGGCCACAGCGGATGTTGAGCGTACTGCGGAAGAAATACAAAACCATATCAGAACATAGGAAAGGACGGCGTCAAAAAGAACTATGCAACTATAAATAGAATTTGTTTTTGTGAAAGATATTATTTTTAGAGATGTTTGATGTGCATTATGCACTCAACAGTATAACAGATTCATTGATTGCAAGAATCTTAGTAAACGTAAAGTGGGCATTGAACCGATGGGTGGTAAGAAATCTACCACACCCGCAGTATTACCGTCACACTGCTTGAATATTCTATATATACCAACCTTCAAGAAACTGATTTGCACTTGCGAATCCTTGTTGAAATAGTAGCTTAATTGGATTATCCACCAGTCGTGTCATATCCTCTAGTCGTATGGCATATGCAGTTATTCGACGTTCTGTGATACTTTTGTAACACTCTGAGGGAAACATATAGTGTTACACTATGAAAACCTTGACAGATCTCTACAAAACCGATACTCCAGTATTTACCCGCCTGTCAGATACTTAATAACACTCTTGCAGTTGAAAGATGGTGTGAGTGCCTGATGGGTATTGGATGTTTCTAACGTTACTGGAACTTACCAGGTGGAGATCGCAACACAGAATGTGCAGAGGACCTGCCTGTGGGACTTATCTTCATCTTTAAGACTCACAGAAAGGTCTGACTATTGGAATTGGAGACATATCAGCAGATTGCAAAGCCACTTGGTGTTAGTGGAATGACCGCAGAAAGTGTGTTGCCGAAATGGACTCCGTAAAGCAGATTGACATGAAGATTAGACACATATTCTTTTCAGAAGGACTACAAGACGATAAGATGATAGGATGCTTCGACTGTTTCTGATCAGCAGACAGATAACAACTGCAGACATTACAGGTAATTTCACTATGAATCTTCGGATTATTGGAAGCTATGTTGGCATCTGGATTCCCACGTGTCAGTTACCGCTGACACCATACCAGTGAAACTTGCATGGTGCAGATCGAGAGTCAGCTGGCATGCTGAGTGGCATCCTGTTGCATTCAGCGGTGACTGGTCTTCTGTTTGTGGCTGTCAGATAAACGCCAAAGTGTTCGTTTAGTTGTGAGTTGTTAGTTGACCCGTTTTCCATATCCCTGAGGTATTACAGGCTCTATTTCTGGTGACCTAAATGAATGGAAAGCTCCCCAAGAGATCATGCAAATTTAAAAATATTAAGGTCTTGTAGCAGATAATGGCTTATTAAGTGAAAATTTCTAGGGGATGCTCAATTAAGAATGAAACTATGAAACTATTGGTACCACACCTCACATGAACATATTGGTAGTAGTATCAATTAAACTATGAAAAGAAACTAATGGTCGCTATAACAATCTCATCCATTGTCAAAAGACATTCAACATTGTTTACCCACTACATCAAGAATACAAAAATTTAACAACTGGACAAGGAATTGCTAATAGATATTGTAGACGTGGCACAGGTGGATGGATACATAAAAATTCAATATATAGTGATGTTGCAAACATGGCCAATGACTGCAAAGAAGGGTAATTATTTAGAGAAAAGTTCCTGGAAAAGCCTGATTGAACACTAACACGCTCACCCAAGTGCTTGACGGGGCAAGTCTAAAAATTACACTGTAAATCGGAACCTGAGGCAAATTAATTGGATTTGCATTCGCCCCAACTTGTTGACTGTATTGACGGCCTGTGCTTACCACTTATAAACAATGTGAGGGTACACTGCACCTACAGTAATGGCTCGGCATCTGTATTCTTCTCGAAGATGGGGACATCTCTCTCTGTAGCTCTCTGCAATGAGTTGGATCAAGTGTCTTCAGTTCCAGACTGAGGTCTCACTGACGTAAGTGTCTTTTTATCTTTTCTCTAGGGAACTTAGCTGGTTCTGGTACAGTCGAAATTTCCCCAGCCTTGCAAGTTCCAAACAATGATAATTTAATAAACAATTTTCTGCTGTTTAGGATTTCATCAAGCTTAACCGTTAAGGTATATTTCTCCTGTGGTGGGGTAGGAGGCACAAAATCTCTCCCACTACACGTCAGATTTTCTGTCAAGACCAAACGAAAAACACCCAAGCACACACGTATGGAAACTTAACCCCGGTACTGAAATAATTGCTATGAACTAACTAGAGTACTCCTTACTAAAATTTGGCTTCATGTTATTCCTTGTCTTTCAGATTCATATATTAGCTAAAAACGATTCACCTCTTACAATGTGCAGTTTTATGGAACACTGTTTGGCCTCACTCCAAACTGCAGGTGGTCTGGGATGACAGACTTACCATTTCAGTTCTCTTCCTGTGGAGAGAATGACTTTCAGCGTGAAACAACTTTATGACTCTTCCATTCTAGTAAGTGAAACTTCCCTTTGTTGCGCCAGCTAAAACCGCAAGGCACCCGTAATTACAGTACTCCCTCACCATGTCAAGAAGGAAGGAGGTATAGAAATAATTATAATTGCAATCATTGGGAGTACTGAATATTGCTTGCACTTTTTATGCAGAATTAGTGATTTGATTTGACAGACTGGAGAACGTTAGAACTATTATCGAAATGGAAACCGCACCGATATCGATGGATAAATGCAGTTATGAGAAGACAGCGTACTGCAGTTATAAGGACTTTAGTGTGATAGCCTATCTTCTTTATAGATTTAAGAAGTATGTCTACGTAATTTGATAGGATTCAACTTGCACAGAATTATGGCTGACAACTAAATATATCAGTTGAACAAAAAAATGTCCGCATACACACACACACACACACACACACACACACACACACACACAGCCGGCCGAGGTGGCTGAGAGGTTCTAGGCGCTACAGTCTGGAACCGCGCGACCACTACGGTCGCAGGTTCGAATCCTGCCTCGGGCATGGATGTGTGTGATGTCCTTAGGTTAGTTAGGTTTAAGTAGATCTAAGTTCTAGGGGACTGATGACCTTAGAAGTTAAGTCCTATAGTGCTCAGAGCCTTCTAAACCATTTTGAACACACACACACACACACACACACACACACACACACATGCACACACACACACACACACACACACACACACACAAGATCGCGCGCGCTCACATATGCGATTAAAATTTTGTATTGGTATAAATGCATTGGAAAAGAAAACATTAATACCAAAAACTGCGCACTACATAATGCTGCGAACAGTTGGTATTAGTAATAGTGTTTGCAGTAAAGCAAGTGCTTTTGCTACCATATTCTATGCGTGTGTGTGATTTGACGGTTCCCTTCCGCCAGGTTTTCTGTGGTGGGAGCTGTTAAAGCAGTCCCATTGGAACTTGACGGTAGTGACTAACCTGGAACAGGGCCCATCAGGAACATGCCTAAGTGTCGCTCATTTCTATCTTCCTGCTGCAACTCACTACACCGAACCGTCACTACCATCCCATAAGAACACAAGAACTAAGATATTGTAAAAAGCTACTTACAGTGGGCTGCTTAGGTGTTCACATGTACTAAAGGAACAAAGTGAATAGCCTCAGAAAGTAACAAATTTCACAAGTACGAGAAGATATATTATAGTAGAAGGGTAGGAGAACGATTCGGAAGTTCGGTGAATTTAACACATTCAAAGTTACGTAATTTGATTGTAAGTTGAGCAAGTCTGCTGAAAGTTTCCTAATTGGAAGCGCTGACAAAGTCGTGTCTCCACATCACTCGGTGCATTGAGAGCTTTCTGGGAGCTAGCTATTCCATTAACAACGACTTAAGTTAGCTATCTGTTACTTGCAGAACTTTTGATAAGTTTGAGAGCAATCTCTGGGTCACATACCAGTATGAAGATCATTGTGCATGTACTCATTTGGATCTTAAAGGCATGAGGTACATCCTAATTTGGTTCGTTCATAATTCTTTTAAATCACTCCAGATTATATACAGTCTTCTTCAGTTGTCAAGACCAGTTGCAGAGAAATTTTCTATAAACAAACTGCTAATTGACGTTTAGAAATAGGGTATGATAAATAACCGTTTTCCCATCATTGTTGGGAACTATTCAGTTGGGGAACAGATTACTTTGTTCTGTCTTATTACTCAGGGTGTACCGCCTACGCTTACCGGTGGTGAGTTATTATTTGTAGAATTGATCCCATAGCCAAGTACGTTAATCTGCAAACTCCGCGGATCTGTTGTAGAAAAGAGGTATGTGATCCGTCCCTGTAACATCAGAGACGAGCCATCAGTCTAAGAACTGGAATCTCATTCCTGTGCAAGCTGTAGATAACATTTTCCTTCCTCTGTTTTGTCCCTGGGTTGATAATTTCTAAGAGAGTTTCTCAGTTAATCTTTCTAAAGTCATGTGCGCCACTTTCTTCAAGCGTGTGATCCTGTGATCCATGTGAGTAGAGATAGCTCCTGATGGACAGGAACTTGGTACAGCAGAATATCAACTGATATGGGCATCTCGTTCCGCATTTTCAAAGAGACACAAGCGCCCATTAAAGACGAATGAAATCAATATTAACATCACCAGTAGGGAGCACTGTTAGGATTCAACAACAAGAGAAGTTAATGTAGACATGGTGGACGTCCAGACGCACAGTACAGTGAGCCGTGTGTACTTGATCTGCTACAAATCTGATAGCACTTCGTATTGGAGCACCATATGTCGTCGTAACAGGGGCGTAAGGAACCGTAAGCAGCTCCATCGGCCCATCGGGGTTTGTGTGTTTAATTTGCAGCTAACCGTTTTCCAATGAGTCACATTTTCAGGGCTCGTCTTCAGTGCAAAGCTATCGTTATTGTTTCTTGGATCTCGAACGTCTCAGAAATTACATGTACGCTGTTAGGACACCGCCAAATGACTTGTAGTTGGAGATGGAGTCAGATACAACTCGCTGCCACACGAAAATTCTCCACGTGCTTCCATAGCACGTTATTAGTGAGTTTTTAGGTTTTACTATAACAAGACCAATGAGTTCGCAATCAATGAAATGGCACGGCACATGAATTGTAATAATCGTGAACGTGGGGCCGACAAAGCAGTTAATACCTAGAAACAGCCACGTGTGAAATGTCTGGCCGTATCTGAGTCACGTAAAATAAACATTCATTTTTCAGCGCAAAGATTCGTAAAAACAATTGAGCACTCAGGATTCCTCCGGTCTGACGTACCCACTTACTATACAGGGTGTTACAAAAAGGTACGGCCAAACTTTCAGGAAACATTCCTCACACACAAAGAAAGAATATATGTTATGTGGACATGTGTCCGGAAACGTTTACTTTCCATGTTAGAGCTCATTTTATTACTTCTCTATAAATCACATTAATCATGGAATGGAAACACACAGCAACGGAACGTACCAGCGTGACTTTAAACACTTTGTTACAGGAAATGTTCAAAATGTCCTTCGTTAGCGAGGGTACATGCATCCACCCTCCGTCGCTTGGAATCCCTGATGCGCTGATGCAGCCCTGGAGAATGACGTATTGTATCATAGCCGTCCACAATACGAGCACGAAGAGTCTCTACATTTGGTACTGGGGTTGCGTAGACAAGAGCTTTCAAATGCCCACCTAAATGAAAGCCAAGAGGGTTGAGGTCAGGAGAGCGTGGAGGCCATGGAATTGGTCCGCCTCTACCGATCCATCGGTCACCGAATCTGTTGTTGAGAAGCGTACAACCATCGTGCATGAACCACATGTTGTGTCGTATTTGTAAAGGCAAATATTCTAGCAGCACAGGTAGAGTATCCCGTTTGAAATTGTGATAACGTGCTCCATTGAGCGTGAGTGGAAGAACATGGGGCCCAATCAAGACATCACCAACAATGCCTGCCCAAACGTTCACAGAAAATCTGAGTTGATGACGTGATTGCTCAATTGCGTGCGGATTCTCGTCAGCCCACACATGTTGATCGTGAAAATTTACAATTTGATGACGTTGGAATGAAGCCTCATCCGTAAAGAGAACATTTGCACTGAAATGATGATTGACGCATTGTTGGATGAACCATTCGCAGAAGTGTACCCGTGGAGGCCAATCAGCTGCTGATAGTGCCTGCACACGCTGTACGTGGTACGGAAACAACTGGTTCTCCCGTAGCATTCTTTATACAGGGACGTGGTCAACGTTACCTTGTACAGCAGCAACTTCTCTGACGCTGACGTTAGGGTTATCGTCAACTGCACGAAGAATTGCCTCGTCCATTGCAGGTGTCCTCGTCGTTCTAGATCTTCCCAAGTCGCGAGTCATAGGCTCCCTAAGACGCCGATCAATTGCTTCGAACGTCTTCCTGTCGGGCCACCTTCGTTCCGGAAATCTGTCTCGATACAAACGTACCGCGCCACGGCTATTGCCCCTTGCTAATCCATACATAAAATGGGCATCTGCCAACTCCGCATTTGTAAACATTGCACTGACTGCAAAACCACGTTCGTGATGAACACTAACCTGTTGATGCTGCGTACTGATGTGCTTGATGCTAGTACTGTAGAGCAATGAGTCGCATGTCAACACAAGCACCGAGGTCAACATTACCTTCGTTCAATTGGGCCAACTGGCGGTGAATCGAGGCAGTATATACTGACGAAACTAAAATGAGCTGTAATATGGAAATTAAGCGTTTCCGGACACATGTCCACATAACATATTTTCTTTATTTGTGTGTGAGGAATGTTTCCTGAAAGTTCGGCCGTACATTTTTGTAACACCGTGTAGGTACTTCTCTACTTGTTGTAACACACGTGGCATCGCTGCACATAAAATAACTACCACAATGAATTATCCAAATATTGTAACTCTTCAGGCTTTCCCGGCGATCTAATGACATCTTGGGTTGTCGGGTGTTCTGCCGACGCTGATATCCGGCAGAACACCAGACAACCCAAGATATCCAAATATTTCTGGTTATGACCCATCCCTCTAAATCTTTCGGTAAGTTCTGGGTCAATTTCTATGTTGGTGATGAGTGAAGTGAAACAGCCAGCAAGGGAAACACGTGTTATGTAGTCTGCTAGCTTTCTTTGCTGTGGTTGTTATATTCTAGTTTGGCAGGCCGCATCATGTGTCTTCTACACGATCGTTGTTGCAACCCCACTTCTGGGAGTCTTCTTCAGGATTTTGTGATGTTCAGATAACTGTGAACGCCACAAGATACTGAAGAAGACCCCAGGAAAGTGGTCGAAAAGTCGATCATGTAGAAGAAACATGACGCGGTCTAATAACCTAGAAGAATTTTTTTACCTTCAAGACAGGCGATATCTGTTTGAAGTAACCGTATGTCAGAAATGATTCAGAAGAGCGTTCCATGTTACATTTTCTCCTTAAAACAGTCCGCAGTATTATGCGTTAAAATATGAATAAATTTCTGCTTGAAAGAAAAATCATGTTTTGTAACCAGTTTTATAGAGTACCTAAGGTAAAATCTAAGATATATTGTACATGTCAGGTATAATTCAGTATGTCACATATCTGCGACAACAGGCACTAGGAAACTGAACGCTTACAACAATCAACACTTCATGTAGCAAAAGATTTTTATTTAACATTCCGATGATATATTGATAGGATTAAGATGACTAAAAATGGAAAAATACATTGTGACAAACATTTTAAATAATTATTCATAATTCAATATAGCCTTATTCATGAAATTCTCGGAAACATTTCACTCTCTTGTTTAGAAACAGATGAATGTTACACTTACAGCACGTGAATACTGTCTTTTGCTTTACAGTTTGGTTCTTTACGTCATTTCTTTGAGTTTGTAATCTTAGGTGAATGACCAGCCGCATCATTTCGGGTAGACTTATGTTAAGCTCCAATGCTTTTTGCGCAGTATTTTTGCCTCTGTACTGGCAGCAGGTGTACTTCTCTCTCCTTTTTCTTCTTCTTTTTCTCGTGTGTTTTCCCTGCTTGCAGACTGCCTGTGCTATTCTGGGTTTGAGTTTTAGAAGCTCATTTTGTGTATTCCGTGAAATTTTGAAACTGTCACAGTCCCTCTCCGCATGTGATACACGAGATTCGAAACGTCCAGTTATATAGCGTGGATGGTAAGACCTCGGGGATCCATCACTAATAGAATAAAAGATTCAGAGTATGAAAAGTTTATTAGAATCACACATTGCAATAAAAGTAAAGTGCAGTCTGTCGAAACAGTATTGACGTCGAATGTTCATACAAATTATTGGATTTTGTAATAAATTACGGAAAATACAGGGTCGTCAGAAACTGTCTGAAAAGCTTGTAAGACTGTTGCAGGGTACGTTGTGCTAGAAAATAATTGTTAAGAAAGAAAATTCAATACGTTCTCATAATGTAGACAATGGCGCATGAGACTGCTCAACCTTTGGCTCGGGTTCGATCCTACCTGCCGTCCCAATATCTATATCGCTCTTTTGTTCGGTTCTAGGAAAACCAAATGAAGAACATGTTTGTCGACACCATATCTGCAGGCCTCTCGAATTTGTGTGTGCAACGGGCTGATTGCTTAACTTCAATACTAATTAACTCGGAAACGGTGCAACGTATCGATTTTTTCCCTTGTAACTATTTATAAACACAACCTACGCTGCAACGTGCTTGAAAAGCTTTTCGCGCTGTTTCTGCCCACCAGGTATATGTAATAGTGAACAAAATTCATACAGTGTAGGCTTTCACGGCCGGTGTTATCTTCAGTTAAAACTTCCGTGCTGAGAGGCCGTGGCCGATGTATAAAATTTGCACCTAACGTTTCGTCTCCGTCTGAGGCAGAGATCTTCTGAGGTCGTCCGGCTACTGCCACTGAGCCTCCAGGTACTCTCGCATTTATAGAGCGCATAGAGGGCACCACCATTCGTCACGAGAATGATGACGCCTTCCAATGATAGGCATACTGTCGGTATCATGTGACGAATGTTGGTGCCCTCTATGCGCTCTATAAATGAGAGAGTACCTGGAGCCTCAGTACCTCGAACGCGCTTATGACCGCGTATGGCATTCCGGTCTCCTCTTCAAGCTCCAAACCTTCGCCCTTCCCGTTAACTACGTCCGTCTGATCAGTTCCTTTCTCTCCCGCCGTCCTTCCTATGTCACCATCCATAACACCGATTCCTACACCTTTTTCCCCTCCGCCGGTGTGCCCCAAGGCTCCGTCCTCTCCCCCCTTCTGTACCTTTTGTACACGGCGGACATGCCACCGCCGTCACCCCCCATCCACCTTCTCCAGTTTGCCGATGACACCGCCTTCCTTGCCCTTGCCCCCACCCTGCAACGCTCTCAACGCCTTCTCCAATCCCATCTTGACCGGTTCACCGCTTGGTGCAACCAGTGGTTGCTCAAGGTCAATCCTTCCAAAACCCAGGCGATCATTGTAGGCAAAACCACCCCTTCCTTCCGCCTCCTTGATTTCTATCTCACCGTCTATGGCCGTCCCATCGCCCTCACTCCCACCCTTAAGTACCTTGGCGTCACCCTCGACCGTCGCCTCTCCTGGACTCCCCATCTCCAGACAATCCAAGCCAAGCCACGTTCCCGCCTCCGTCTCCTCAAGCTCCTTTCCGGCCGCACGTGGGGTCTGGACCCCTCCACCATCCTCCATACCTATAAATCCCTCATCCGCCCTATCCTTTGTTATGCCCATCCAGCATGGATCTCCGCTCCCCCTACCTTTTATAAATCCCTCCAAATCCTGGAACGCCATGCTCTCCGCCTCGCCTACCGCATCCGTCTCCCCTCCCCCACACGGATCCTGTATGATCTCATCCCCTTCCCCCACCTCCTCCTTTTCCTTGAAAGGATATGGATCCTGTACACCTCCCGTAAACTTGATCCTCCTCACCCGCTCGTCTCCCCGCTCCTCTCCCACCCCCGCCCGCTGCCGTGCCTGTATCCCTACGTCCCGCCCGGTCTCCATCTCTCCACCCTCCTTACCCTCTCCCAAGGTGACTTCCGCCAGCTCCCTCTCCCTGATGATGCCCTCCTCCCCTCCATCTACCCCTCCTACCAACTTTGATCCTCCCAACCTCCTCCTGTACTTACTCCTCTGGGCACCCTCCCCCCCTTCTCTCCCTTTTCCCTCCCTCCTCCATTTCTCGTCCCTCGTCCCCCGGGCCTCCCCTCCCCTGTCCCTCTCCTCCTGTCCCCGTCTCCTAAGCCGTGGCATCCTCTTTTCCTCCCCTCTCCCCCTCCTCACCCCTGTTCCACTCTTGGCAGGTCCCCGGACTCGCACACGCTCAGTGGACATTTGCGCGCCGGAGATCACCGCCATCAGTGTATCGTGTGTGCCGTCATGTTTAGTGTTCAGTTTCGCCGTCACGCTCCATTGTTCACCAGTGACATCGTCTTCTTCAGTGTTTGTGCGTCGGGTCTCCAGTTCGTAGTGTGGATTGTCATCAAGTGTGAACGGCTTCTTGTGCTTTTATGTTCTTGTGTCTCCTGTTTTTTTCCCACCGTTTACTAAATGATGTCTCTTCTTTGTTTATCTCCATGTACTCTCTTCGGCTGAAGAGCGGCGTATTGTGCCGCTGCCAGCCTACCTGGTTGTTCAGGTGTTAAAATAACAATAAAGTAAAAAAAAAAAAAAAGAGCCTCAGTGGCAGTAGCCGGACGACCTCAGACGATGTCTGCCGCAGACGGAGACGAAACGTTAAGTGGAAATTTTATACATCGACCACGGCCTCTCAGCCCGGAAGTTTCAACTGAAGAGAATGAACGTACTACAAATCAGTGGAAATGTTTGTTTTCACTTCAGTTAATTTCACCGATTATATACGCTCTCTAATAATGATGCGTATTTTACAGAAACTGTATTTTCGAGTTCGCTCGCACGTCCTGCTAGATTATTATTGTTCCGGTGTATCACCAAGCACCAGCACGAAGATGAAGAACATAAGAGCAGAGAAAGCTGTGAGACAACATCAGCCAATAGCCCGCTGATTAGGACCACACCACGACAGGATCGGCCTCCCCAAGAAGGGAATATAAGCACCTCTCCTGCCACCCTCAGCCACACAGTACTAGAACGGCACTAGGAGATCACTAGATAGCGATTATTAGTGATCCATATCCATTACTTGTATGGACATAGGGTGTAGAGAAAGACACTGACTGTTGCCTGTCGCCCATAACTTGCGACACGTTCTTGTAATACAAGTAAAGTATTCTCTATCTTCTTTATTCTAATAAAAACTATTAATGTTATTTGCTTGAATAGCTGTATAGCATCCTTTAGGCACCCTATACGAGACGAGGAGTCAGGACCCCATACTGGCGACGAGAATCCGCTACACCCAGTGCCAGACGGACACGGAATTTTCTGTTTCTTTGCCGGCGCCTTAATTGTCTCTTGTCTTTAATTTTCAGGTGCGCTTGTTTGCTTTAACAGTTTATTGTCTTTTCAGGTGGGCATTGCTGGAAGTTTCTTTGCTTTTGTACTTATTTTGATTGTTTGCCATGTTTGTCGCATTTTTCATTTCCAACATGCCCACCCCACCTATCCAGCCCCCTGCTCAGGTGCCACAGCTGTGAGCGTTAGGCCGGCCTGTGTGGCCGAACGGTTCTAGGCCCTTCAGTCTGGAACCGCGCGACCGCTACGGTCGCAGGTTCGAATCCTGCCTCGTTCATGGATGTGTGTGATGTCCTTAGGTTAGCTAGGTTTAAGTAGTTCTAAGTTCTAGGGGACTGATGACCTCAAATGTTAAGTCCCATAGTGCTCAGAACCATTTTTTGTAAGCGTAAGATGACACACAGCTCATGCAAATGTTTCAGTTCCAGACGCAGCATATATCTGCATTACTCAACATGGTGCAGCAGCTATTGCCCGGCGCTGCACGCCCGATAGAACAAGAAACACCTGCAGCAGCACCTACTGCTATTTCGCCATTTCGACAGTTTCGTGAACAAGACGAGGAATGGCTCGAATGGTTGTCCCAGTTCGAGGCTCACCTCCTCGCTTACAACGTCCCAAGTACTGTGAAAAGCCACTATTTCTTAACCACGGAAGGCAGTGCAGTGTTCCACCTCATCACCAAGTTATTTTCTAACGCTACTCCGAGTCAACTTAATCATGACCGGATTATAGAGTCGCTAAGTAACTATTATGACCAACAAGTAAACGTGGTAGCAGCTAGTTATCAATTCTTTTATTGAAAAAAAAAACGGTCAGAACAAACTTATCGCGCGCGGGTAACGGATTTGCCGGGTATGACAAGGAAACGCAAATTAAAATGTGCTTGTGGTGCTTTAAATTCAGAGGTTATGTTTCTTGATGCGATCGTGTACATTGTACCTGATATAAAATCACAGAGGACATGATTTGATTCAGTCCGATCCATCATTTCAGCAGGTAGCGCACACCTTAGATCAGTACGAAGTCACTGTCAGCTGTTAAATTTGAACAGTAAGCTATTTGTCGGGTTGAGTCTCTTGTTTCCAATCGGTCTATTCGGTGGCGGCAGTAGCTCGCCTCGCCAAGTAAACAACACCTCCCCGTGCCACGAAAGCAGTCCGTTAAATAGATGTCTACTCAGGCGAACAGAATTGAGTCTTGCCCTCTCTGTTATTCACGGCACAAATGCCAAGACTGCCCCTCCCGACAAGCTCAATACTACGCTTGTGGTAAGAAAGGACATGTACTATCCTTTTGTATGCAAAGCAACAAACATAAGAATTCGGCTCACTCACAAAACTCTCGTCACAAGGCCCATCTCATTAATGCAGTATATTCCAAGTCTGCAACAGGCATTAGTAAACCTAGAAAGCGCGCAGCTTCTTCATTGATACGCCAGACTAACAAACGTTTGTTCAATTACTTCTTCAAGGGAAATTTCAGTTGGACACGGTTAGCTCTGTCCCACTGCTAAATCGTCACACGTATGAACTATTAGGCTCCCCACACCTGTGTAAAACTAGCAGGCAACTGACGACTTATAATGACAAGACATTCCCGTTCTCGGAACAAGTACTTTGCCTGCTATGGTTCTCTCACACACGCGAACAATGACCTTTACAGTGCTACAATCACGTAATGGTGAGAACATATATGGTCTTGATTCTTTTGATTTGCTTGGCTTTAACATTCAGGACAATGTGTTGTCAGTGTTTGCATTCCATGTAAAGATTTCCGGAAATCTTTTCTGAAGGTTTAGGCAAAGCTAACAATTTTGTTGCACATTTTACGCTGAAAGACAATGCTCAGCCGAAAGTTTGCCTTGCCAGAGTTGTTCCCATTGCATTACGGCACAAAGTCGCATCTAAACTTAAAGAATTGCAAGATAGCCCATATCAGTTAATTAATGGGCTAATCCACTGGTTTTGCTCCCCAAACCTCCATGTCGCATTCGCCTCTGCCCTGACTTGAAGTTTACAGTCAACCCACAAACTATCATTGATACTTATCCATTGCCACGCCCAGAGGATCTCACGGTTGGATTAGGCGCTCGACGCTACTTTTCAAAAGTTGACTTGCGCGTCGCGTATCTTCAAATACCGCTAGATAAAGAATCTCAAAAAGTGTGTGTAGTATATTCTCATTTGGGATTATTTACGGCTGCGCAAGTACCAAACCGCTCAAACTATTTGGACTATATTGTAGTAGCTGGTCGTACACCTGAAGAACATATTGCACATTTACATGCTTTGTTTTGTGTGTGATCTGAGGCAGGACTAAAGTGTAGACCGGACAAGTGTGATTTTTTAAAACCTGATTTGCATTACCTTGTTCTTGTGATAAACAGTCAAGGTGTACATCCTCTTCAGTCGCATTTGTTATCCATACGAGAGTTGCCAGTTCCTCGCAATATCACGGAATATCAGTCAGTTTTAGAGGAAATGAACCATTCTATTCGGTTCATACCAAATGCTATTCAAATCGCAGCTCCACTGTATCGCTTGCGTCGCAAGAATGTCCCCTTTCGTTTGAACAGATGAGTGCCAAGTAGCTTTCCAAAATCTTAAAGACGCATTGCACACTGATCGATGCTTAGTTCACTTTGATCCTGACAAACCAGTTGTATTGCACGTTGACGCTTCCTCTTACGGAATCGGTCAAGTGCTTTCGCCCAGTATTGGTGATAAAGACAGTTCTCTTGCATTTGCATCAGAAGTGTTGTCCAAAGCTCAGTGTAACTATTCACAAACTGAGAAAGATGAATTGGCTTTTGTGTATGGAGTCTACAAATTCCACCGCTAATTGTATGGCAGAAAATCGTACTTAGTAACGGATCACAAGCTTTAGGAGTCCTAGTTACACCCTACGAAACCGGTTCCTTACGAACTACCCGAAAAGTTGAAGATGGCGTTTGCTATTGTCTCAATAGCAGTAAGAGATTGTGTATCGTGCGACAGCTGAATATGGTAATGCGGACGCGCTTCAATCTTCCAATTGACCCTAATGCAGACCTTGATGCTTCTGCTGCATCCTGTTGTCACATAGACGCTCAGGATTCTGCATTACTTCAGTCTTTCCGCTGAACCATAAGAAAACTGGACAGGCCACGGAAGCTGATCCAGAATTGAACATTTTGCTAACATGCATTCGCACCTATTGGCCTCGTTCCTTGCAATCCATACAGATCCCTGTAGTGCGCCGACACTTTAACCGTCGGCATAGCCTCTCTTTACAGAAAGGTGTAATTTTTGTTCCAGATGGCTGTGAACAGTCACTTGTGTTGATCCCTAAAGCTTTGAGAAAGAATTGTGCAGTTACTTCACCAAGGACACTGGGGGACTGATCGAAGGAAACATTTAGCGCGTCGACATTGTACTTGGCAGGGTATGGAAGCCCTAATAGAACAGTTGACGTCACAGTGTCACGCATGTGCTCAAAATCAGTCCGCTCCGCCACAAAAATTTTCTGCTTGGTCTAACTCACAATCACCATGGCAACATGTGCCCATGGACTTTCCGGGACCTTTTTGGAATACTCGCTGGTTGATTGTGGTTGACTCCTATAGCAAGTTTCCTTTTGCTGAGCCAATGAACTTGACAGCGTCACGTAGCAGAAAATCAGGTGTTGTCCTGTTTTTTTTGTCTAGAAGGTTTATTCAGACAACTGGCCTCAGTTCACGTCAAATAAATTTGAAACATTCTGAGAACGCAATGGTATACAGCATCTAACCATTGCATTGTTCCATCAACAGTGAAACGGCGAAGCGGAACGTTTTGCTAGAACTTTCAAGCTGCAGATGGCCAAATTACGCTCCCCCCACACCAGGGATCAAGCATTGCAACTGTTTGTCGCCTCATATAGTTCGCATCCACGAGATGTACCATCGCCGGCGGAACTGCTTTACAGCCGCCGCCAACGGACACTGCTCCACTTGCTCCACCCACCTCAGCATCCGGCAGCGAAGGACGGCCGCAAGTAACGCTTCATGCCATTTGGTATTGTTATTTATAGGGTTTTTAGCGGCAGCAGACGGCGTGTGGGAGGCGAGATAGTCCGTCGACTTGGGGCTTGCACTCATCATATTTCAGATCCAGATGGCTTGCAGCGCCGACATGAAAATCAACTTCGCCTCTGTCATGTGCACGATGATCTTGCAGTATCTATTCCCCGCGATTCACGAGTCCAGAGGACAGCGCGGCCACAGCAGCTGCCAGAGGGTGTCCTCACCACACCGCGGGACGACCCCATGGTGACGGAGCATTCGCCTCCTCCGCCTCGTCTCGTGCTGCCGATGGAGCTGAACCTGTCCACACCGCAGCAGTCACCGCCTTCTTCATCTGGTTCCTGACATCAGAAGGTGGACGCGTACCTCCCTTCTGGTCGTTTCCCGAGGGACGTTTCCGCCAGATCGCAGGCCAGAGACGGGGTACGAGCAGAAGCTTGACATTCCCTGAAGCCATAGATTCCGGTCCCGTGAGATGCCCAACCTCCTGCCTCCCCCGCCGTGGTCGCACTCCCAACACGACGACGGTAGGGGGGAGGGGGGGGGGGGAAGAGGAATGTTTCGGAGTATCGACAAGCGCCGGCACGAAGATGAAGAACACAAGAGCAGAGAACGTTGCAAGATAACGTCAGCCAATAGCCCGCTGAGGAGGACCGCACGTCAGGAGCGGCCACTACAAAAAGAGAATATAGGCGCCGCTCCTGCCAGCATTGGCCACACAGTAATAGAACCGTACTAGGAGGAAACTACGATAGCAGTTATTAGCGGCCGGCCGGAGTGGCCGAGCGGTTCTAGGCGCTATAGTCTGGAACCACGAGACCGTTACGGTCACAGGTTCGATTCCTGCCTCGGGCATGGATGTGTCTGATGTCCTTAGGTTAGTTAGGTTTAAGTAGTTCTAAGCTTTAGGGGACTGATGACCTCAGAAGTTACGTCCCGTAGTGCTCAGAGACATTTGAACCATCTTTTGCTTATTATCGATCCATATCCATTGTCTGAATGGACACGTAGTATAGAGAAAGACACTGACTGATTGCCTGTCGCTCTTCGCTTCCGACACATGCTTGTAGTACATAGTTAAGTATTGTCTATCTTCTTTATTGTAATAAAAAGTATTAATGTGATTTACTTTTGTATAGCATTCCGAGAACGCAGCATCCTTTAGGTACCCTATACGAGACGAGGGGGCAGGACCTCACAACTATAACAAGTTGCGATTTACGTCACGTCACATGCACTATTGATCAAACTAATAGTTTTCAGAACCGAGCTTTGTCATTTTACAGAGACGGCGACTACTTCCCGTGTCTGTGTCATGAACAACAGCCCGAACAGCAAGAACTTGAAACATCTGGAAATGGAGGCACATGTCAGAGGTGAAAGTAGCATCGTGTAGAATCTGTACCCACCTGACAGGCGTTCGAAAACAGTTCATCGTCCATTTATTAGTGTCGATTTGGTATAACGCAATTTCGCCCTACTCAGTATTAAAGGATTATATTCACTATCTCTTGAAGCCCACGTATTTTTATTTGAGAAGCAATTACTGTGTTATTATAATTTCAGAGAAGTTTGAAGATTTATTCATGAGAAAAACTTCACAAACTGAGTACGTAAGTAACACGTTGCCCCCCCCCCCCCCCCCCCTGGGGATATCATGGTAGATTCTGTCCAGTTGGCACGTTGGATTTATTTTATTTATTTATTACAGTAACAGTAAAAAGTAACCCGCCGCCTTGAAATGTAAGGTGGGTCGGATGCTACAAAATCCAGTTGCAATAACCTCTTATTTGTTACAGTGTTATTGTTATGCAGTTGTTAATGCTATTTTAAATAATATGAAGAACATAATATATAAAAATTTCTCTAAGGTTACAGAGACTGTAATGTTTTATGATGGTTAAGGTGGTTCTACATAATTTGTTTCTGCCTAGTAGAGGAGAATATAATTTATATAACGCAAATGCAAAAAATGTAATACAATAAGTGTGATAAAAATAAGTTGCAATATGTTGAGAGAAGTTATATGTTATATTTGGATGTGTGATGTAATCTAAGTAGCTTTTTGGTTGATAATAGCATAATATATAAATATTTCTCTAAGGTTACAGAGAATGTAATGTTTTATGATTAATGAGGTGGTTCTATATAATTTGTTTCTGCCTAGTAGAGGAGAATATAATTTATATAACGCAAATGCAAAAAAAATGTAATACAATAAGTGTGGTAAAAATTAGTTGCAATATGTTGAGAGAAGTGATATGCAATACTCGTATTTGGATGTGTGATGTAATCTAAGTAGCTTTTTGGTTGGTAATAGCCTGTTTCTACCTATCTCAGGTGAGAAGGTCTCTGGAGAATATCGAGCTATTCTCTTCTGAA
Source organism: Schistocerca americana (assembly GCF_021461395.2). NCBI lineage: Eukaryota > Metazoa > Arthropoda > Insecta > Orthoptera > Acrididae > Schistocerca > Schistocerca americana. The sequence goes on along the minus strand of NC_060126.1, from coordinate 301,114,591 downwards.
ATGGTGTGTGTTTACATAGGTTTGTTGTGTTTGTATGTACTGACACATTACTTGCAGTGCTGCATGTCACGACACTAGAAGATACTCAGTAGTTGTTTGTTTGTTTAACTGTTGATAGTGGTGGTATATTCTGTGTGATACCTAAAATATATACATACCTGTTATTACGCAGATTATAAAACGCGGGACACATGAATTTTAGCTTTACGTGAAGAATAAACTTATGATTGTAAATTAATTAGTAGAAATAGAACTTAGTCCATCGCTACTTGAGTGCAGTATTCCTTAAATTACTTGATATATTACATTTCTAGTTTCATACATGATTTATACGGCGTTAGAACTCCAAAATCCCGAGACGGTTAGAGGGCCCTGCTGATAATGCTATGAAGGTTCTCAATCGAAGAGAGATCCAGCAACTTTGCAGGCCAAGGTAGGGTCCCGCAGACACAAAGGCAAGCGGTAGAAGAAGAAACTCTCTCCGGCTATTATCTTGCTGGAACATACGCCCACGATAGCTTGCCATGAGGGGCAAGAAAATGGGGCGTAGAGTAACGTCAACGTACCGCCGTGCGGTAAGGTTGCTGCAGATGACAGCTAAAGGGGTTTTGCTATGAAAAGGAATGGCACCCCAGATCATCACTCCAGACCGTCAGGCCGTATCGCGGGCGACAGCCAGGTTGGTACTCCGCAGGTATCCGTGGATTTTCCAGACACGTATTCGTTGGTCATCAGGCATTAATTAAAGGGCTTATTTCAATAGTGGTACAAGTCCATTACCTCCAATTTTCTACCTATAATGCTTCTGCAATTAATGGTCCAAATAAACAGAGAGAAAGGTTCATCTCTAGCAAGAAGCCATATGCTTGAATATTTCGGGTATCTCAACTGCAGATTTTTCAGCGCTCATTTAACTTTAGGACTCTGTATATTACAATGAAAAAAAAAAGGACTTCTACCACTATTGAAATAAGCCCTTTACTTTGAAACGGCTATCATCACTGAAGGCAATCTAACTGCATCAGTTGGACAGAAGTAGGCACGGTACCTCTCAGGATCACATCCAGCACCTCTACCAGTCGATAACAACTGCTTTCATAAGGGCAAGAATTGGACTATCGCGTTGTTGACTTGGGTGTTTTGTGAAGCTCATTCTCTTGAATAGGTTGTCCAGTTTTGTCTGAAACTGTTATTATTTGTTTGCCTGTACATGTCCATCTACTCTACCGACTTTTTTCTCTTAGAATGTACTTTGTTCAGTAGCAGTGAGGGAGAAGACCTACAGTGATGTTAATATTTGTTGTGAATCATATGATAATGGAAAAAATTTAGCATTTACACAAAATAACATTGGTGTAGGTTAAACGTACATGACGATGGGGTATTAAACCCTGAACTGCATTGTAAATTTTTAATAAGGTATTTAGTGAATACGATCCGTCTAATAACTGTGTAAATAGACTTACTGGTGAATCATCTAGATTCAACTGTCACTGTTATGGATACAATAATAAGATTTTGAAATTCTACGGCTCGAAAGTTGTGCAGTGTTGCATAGCCTATAGGAAATCATTTTATGGCAAGTAATCGAGTGCAGAACACGGCGGTTACGGAAGCAGCTGGGATAATGGGAATTTGCGCTCGAGCTAGGCCAGCCAGTATCACTGTGCGAGGAGCCAGCTGCTGTGCCAATATGGAGGCGGTGGCGGAAGCCTGGCATCGTTAGTGTCTTCCGCGCCGGCGCTGGGGAAGTCCCGCCGGATATGAGGCCCCCAGACTTTCATTTGCGGCGTCCGACCGCCAGCAAGACGGCGGCACGTGTGTGCGACGGCCGCGCGCAGCGGCGTGTGCACAGAGGATGTCTCCTGACGATGCAAAACGGGGAAGACTGATTACTTCCTGCCGGGCAGGGCTATGTCCTAAGAGAAATTGCTTCCCAGCAACCAAAACCTTTAATATTGCCGACATGTCAGAAGAGGAACAAAACGTGGGAGAGAGGGTACTGTGAACAAACATTTATCCTCTTTAATTTTTTTTTGTATCGTTTTCCAGTTTTTTTGCACATAATGAAGAAACGGGGAGTTACAAGAGGTGATCAGAAAGTTTCCGTTTCAGGGTGCTACTGCAGCGTATAAGCAACGTAACCGTCATATCGCCAAAGGATTAGAGAAGCATTAATGTCTTCCCGACGTGCTCGGGGAAATACGGGAAGTGAACTACATCGACGTTATTTCCAAACAGGACCACAGTGCTCGTATTCTTTTCTTGGCTGTCGAAAGACAATCACCGGTAGACGTCCTTCGTTGAATGAAGAAGTGTGTGGGACACCATGTCTGTGGAAAACCACCAACGTAGTATGGTGCCAAAAAGGCTGTCACGATAAAACATGGCCTAAAATCGCAACGTCGTAACGCAGTAGTTACGCCAAATAAAGTGGAAGACACCAGAGTACCCGACCTATATCTCTCTCTCCCCATGTGATTATCACGCCTTCGGAACGTTAAAAAAAGGCCGTGAAGGGTCGACGATTCCTGTCAGATTAGGATATGCAGCAGGCAGTTAAGGATTTCTTCACGGAGCAGAATATGACGTTTTGCCAAACGGGTATCTTAAACTTCAGGCGTCGGTAGGATGATGACCTCAATGTTTACGGCGAATTTAACTGAGTGCACACCGATTCTGAGCTGTACGACCATCGAACGGAAAACATTTTTGTCGCCCCTGATACATACGGACAATCCTAGAAGTCACTGGCAACGAACTTCAAGTTCTCCCAACAGTCATATTATTACTGGCCGTACAGTAAAGGAATATGCTACCAATGAAATAGCCACGAGGACGACAAAGCATTACATTAGGCTCATAATGTCTCAGTCATTTTTTCGCTGCCGGCCGCGGTGGTCTAGCGGTTCTAGGCGCTCAGTCCGGAGCCGCGCGACTGCTACGGTCGCAAGTTCGAATCCTGCCTCGGGCATGGATGTGTGTGATGTCCTTAGGTTAGACAGGTTTAAGTAGTTCTAAGTTCTAGGGGACTGATGACCATAGATGTTAAGACCCATAGTGCTCAGAGCCATTTGAGCCATTTTGAACCATTTTTTCACTTTTACTATGCCATCTTTTGGTGAACCTCATAACATAAAACTACAGAGGTGGCATTTACAGCGTATTTGATGGAGTATTGTAATGGCTGTCCAATTTTATTAATGTAAGAGGAGTCATGACAGCCAAATTTTATTAATGTCGAAAATGTCACGGCTATTCGTAGAAGAGAGAAACTTTATTACATAATATTACATAATGAAGTTCAAAAAATATACAGGTGTCTTTTTGGGAACGCGCGATTAGTGTAACGCTGGGCAGGTGGAAAGACGAGTAAACGTAACAGTGTCCACACGCAGAGGCAAAAGTGGTGTTAGTAATGGCCACTTCAATGCAAAGCGGGCCTGTAGATAACAGTGGGTGGACAGCCGAGGCAAAACACCAAAATGACAACCAGGTCACCTTTGTTTGAGAACCATTTCAATCGAGGTTCAACATTTATAGAAATTAGGAAAGCAGTTACCTGAAATAAGCATTGACTGCAGGGAGTCAGGTCAGTCAGTATCTCGTGTTAGAAACAGTCATTACCAGGAAGGAAATGAAGCAGTTAACAGTGAGCGTGTGTCTGGAAGAACTACCACTGTCGAGCCTGAAAGTCACCACAGAGAGTCACTTCGGTGCTGCTACCGTCAAACTACGAGAAGCATGTCCACAGGTGAGGAAGGAGAACAGAGCTTGCAGTAAGTATCCAGCAGCAGCTACTACTTCGAGTTTCCTGCCTGTGAGAGAAGAACAAGCAATAACGAGTTTATTTCTAGCTGCATCTCATTTCCTGTTGTGAGTAACGTCTCTGACTGCGTATAGCTGTAAACAGTAATGGGTGATACTTTCTGTTTATCAGAATACAAAGATAAATAAGTGCTTTTTGGGGTTGCCTCCAGTTTCAGTTAAGGTATCTGATGGTGTATTTTTGGAACAAGTTGTAAGCAGAGCGCTCGTCTCTGACAGCCAATACACTCTACTTTTTTAATTTCCGTAAGAGCTATGGTGGAGGGGTAGATCTACATCTACATGGATACTTTGCAAATCCCATTTAAGTGACAGGGAGATGATTCATCGAACCACCGTCATTATTCTGTGTTATTCCAATCTTGTATAGCGCGCAGAACGAACTAACACCTATATCCTTCCGTGCAAGCTCTGATTTCCCTTATTTTATTATGGTGACCGTTTATCTCTATGTAGGTCAGCTTCAACAAAATATTTTCGAATTCGGAGTAGAAAGATGGTGCTTGAAATTTCGTGAGAAGATTCCGCTGCCTCGATAAAAGCCTTTGTTTTAGTGATCTCCACCCCCCAAATCCTGTATTATTTCACTGATTCTCTCTCCCATATTTCACAATAAAACAAAACGTGCTGCCTTCCCTTGAACTTTTTTCGATGTACTCCGTCAAGCCTATCTGATAAGGATCCCACACCACGCAGCAGTATTCTAAAAGAGGACGGACAAGCGTAGTTTACGCAGTCTCTTTAGTAGATTTCTGTTAAGGATCCCACACCACGCAGCAGTATTCTAAAAGAGGACGGACAAGCGTAGTTTAGGCAGTCTCTTTAGTAGATTTCTTACATTTTCTAAGTGTCCTGCCAATAAAACGCAGTCTTTGGCTAGCCTCCCCCACAACACTTTCTATGTGTTCTTTCCAATTTAAATTGTTCGTAATTGTAATTTCTAGGTATTTAGCTGAAGTTACGGCCGTTGGATTTGACTGATTTATCGTGTAACCAAAGTTCAACAGATACCTTTTAGCACTCATGTGAATGACTTCATACTTTTCGTTTTTTAGGGTCAATTGCCAATTTTAGCACCATACAGGTATCTTTTCTAAATCGTTTTGCAATTTGTTTTGCTAATCTGATGACTTTACTAGTCGATAAACGCGGGCGTCATCAGCAAACATAAGACGGCTGCTCACATTGTCTCCTATATCGTTAATATAGATAAGGAACAGTAAAGGGCCTGTAACACTACCTTGGGGAACGCCATAAATCACTTCTGTTTTACTCGATGACTTCCCGTCAGTTACTACGAACTGTGGCCTCTCTGACGGGATATCACGAATCCATTCACATAAATTAGACGATATTCCATAGGCATGCAATTTCACTACAAGCCGCTTGTGTAGTACTGTGTCAAAGCATTCCGGAAATCCAGAAATACGGAATCAATTTCAAATCCCTAGTCAATAGCACTCAACACTTCGTGCGAGTAAAGAGCTAGTTGCGTTTCACAAGAACGATGTTTTCTAAATCCGTGTTGATTGAGTGTCAATATCCCGTTTACTTCGACGTAATTCATAATGTTCGAACACAATACACGTTCCAAAATCTTGCTGCATATCGACATTAATGATATGGGCATGTAATTTAGTGGATTACTCTAACTACCTTTCTTGAATATTGGTGTGATCTGTGGAACTTCCCAGTCATTGGTGCTACGGTCGCAAGTTCGAGTCCTGCCTCGGCCATGGCATAGGTTTAAGTAGTTTCTAAGTCTAGGGGACTGATGACTTAAGATGTTAAGTCCCATGGTGCTTACACACATTTGAACCATTTTGAACCCAGTCTTTGGGCACGGTTCTTTCGTCGAGTGGACGGTTGTATATGATGGTTAAGTATGGAGCTATTGTAGCAGGAAACTCGGAAAGGAACGTAATTGGTATGCAGTCTGGACTGGAAGTGTCTTCACATCTACGAGCATATCTACTTCTACATTACTCATGTTGGCAGCTGTTCTTGATTCAGATTCTCGAATATTTACTTCGTCTTATTTGGCGAAGGAATTTCGGAAGATTGTGTTTTGTAACTCTGCTTTGGCAGCACTGTCGTCGATAATATTTGCATTGCTATCGCGCAGAGAAGTTAGGTCTTGGTTCACCTTGCCCACGCGTATCGGCTTCCTGGATGATAGCCGAAGATAGAACTTAGGAACTGGCAGTTGCTGGAAGGGCCCCAGGTAAAGGGTGGTAAAGTGTACTCCCCGATTTTCAAAGATATACAGCCACTGTAAGACACCTCTTGGAAAATGTTCAAACTGATGGAGAAGTAAATTTATTTTAAACTGAATCCGCAAGTGTTTACATCACTATGCAGTTCCTAAAAATCAAAAAGTCCCCTCTCCGTTCTAGAATCAAATCTTAGGAGACGCTCAGCCTTTCACTCTGTCAAAGGTGTCGCAGTTGACCTCAGTCCGCATTCTCATCAACATCCTGATTGTGTTAAGCAGGTCACTCCTTCGCCCTAGCTTCTGACTGGACCTGAACTTGGACACGGCAGTAGAGGTCTCAACTATAGTGTGGGCGGTGTTGAATGTGCTACAGAGTATCGGTCCGACGTTCTGGCCATGTAGCGAGAAACACAGGGAACACTCCTGACCAAGCGGTACAAGACAGACCAAGAGGAACATCTACAGAACAAGAAACACATCTGGTCGCAACTGTACGACGACATGCAGTGATGTTGAACACTATTGTCTACCTCACATCTACCTACGTAAGTGCATTTCTGAAGCTAATGGCGGACAGGCGAGCTGAAATCATTCTACAACCAATATTTGCAAGAATTCATCTGTGAGTGGGGAAGGGCGGGAGGAGGTGTCATCATTCAGAAGGAACTGATGAGAAAAATACGCTCCGTGGAGCGAGGCAAGGGAAAAGTAACTGAAACTCAATCTTGCTAAATCTGAAAAGCGTTGAAAATCACTATTTTCTAGTCATTTGTGGTGAGTACTATAACCCATGGATCAAAAAAGTATGTGATCTCAATACAAAATTTAAATAAGCACTGTAGCAAAAGATCGTTGGGGATTGCGCTGAAGTGTGATTTTACGAAACAACAATAGGATGACAGCAAGTAAGAGACAAATCGTGTTCAGAAAACCTTTTGAAAAGGTGTAGATCAGCTACAGTTGTCGTGCTGTGTTTGTAGGATGGTTATCGGACGAGGGTCTATCACAGACAACTTGGATCCCTGGTAGGAGCACGTAACGCTGTTGACCACGGAAAGTAGAGATGGAAGCTTGCAGGAAAAACGGAGGTAAAATAAGAAATTGTTCGATTCAGAGTGAGACTTACAGCTTTTTGTGTTGTAAAAGAATTCACGTAATAAAGAGAAAAACGAAATATACTACAATGATGATTAAAGGGATGGGTTCGTTCATAATCGAATCAACAGTTTCGGAATAGACCAAGACTGAGTGGAGAAATGTGCTCTCTGATTCCCCTTCCTGCTGCAGACTGGAGGGAAAGTGGTATTTGTAGAGGCAGCACGAGCTAGCTAGAAAGAGACCAGTTGCTTGGGTGCGTTAGTATGATCCCACCATGAGGAGTACCATCTTGAGTTCCGATACGAAGTTTCACATCTTCTTCGGCGATTGAAGGAGCAAGAGTTTGATGTAGTGGGAGAGTTTCTGCATGTGAAGTGACTCACAGAATGCGGCGACTAATGAAGGCTTCTAATCTTGAAGATTTGGCTTACATTTATGTTACAACACGCCTCCAAATTGTCAATATCGTTAAAAGCGGGACGAAATGAAAAGTAGGCAAGTATATTGGGGAAGACCAGTTTGTATTTAGATCAGACAGAGGAACAAGGAAAGCAATTTTGGCTTTGTTCGCGGTACTGGAGCTACCTTCATTGATATAAAGGTTTTTGACATTATGAAATGGGTGCTCTTTAGCACTATGAAAAAACTGCGGCTTGGCTATATGGATAGAAAAATGATTACGTTTCTGTAGGATTTACTATCTCAATCAGAACTAAAGTGCAAATTAAGACGAAGAGGCTAAGCAAAAGTTTTAGCCAATGATTTCCCCTATCCCCATATTTACACTCCTGGAAATTGAAATAAGAACACCGTGAATTCATTGTCCCAGGAAGGGGAAAATTTATTGACACATTCCTGGGGTCAGATACATCACATGATCACACTGACAGAACCACAGGCAGATAGACACAGGCAACAGAGCATGCACAATGTCGCCACTAGTACAGTGTATATCCACCTTTCGCAGCAATGCAGGCTGCTATTCTCCCATGGAGACGATCGCAGAGATGCTGGATGTAGTCCTGTGGAACGGCTTGCCATGCCATTTCCACCTGGCGCCTCAGTTGGACCAGCGTTCGTGCTGGACGTGCAGACCGCGTGAGCCGACGCTTCATCCAGTCCCAAACATGCTCAATGGGGGACAGATCCGGAGATCTTGCTGGCCAGGGTAGTTGACTTACACCTTCTAGAGCACGTTGGGTGGCACGGGATACACTCGGACGTGCATTGTCCTGTTGGAACAGCAAGTTCCCTTGCCGGTCTAGGAATGGTAGAACGATGGGTTCCATGACGGTTTGGATGTACCGTGCACTATTCAGTGTCCCCTCGACGATCACCAGTGGTGTACGGCCAGTGTAGGAGATCGCTCCCCACACCATGATGCCGGGTGTTGGCCCTGTGTGCCTCGGTCGTATGCAGTCCTGATTGTGGCGCTCACCTGCACGGCGCCAAACACGCATACGACCATCATTGGCACCAAGGCAGAAGCGACTCTCATCGCTGAAGACGACACGTCTCCATTCGTCCCTCCATTCACGCCTGTCGCGACACCACTGGAGGCGGGCTGCACGATGTTGGGGCGTGAGCGGAAGACGGCCTAACGGTGTGCGGGACCGTAGCCCAGCTTCATGGAGACGGTTGCGAATGGTCCTCGCCGATACCCCAGGAGCAACAGTGTCCCTAATTTTCTGGGAAGTGGCGGTGCGGTCCCCTACGGCACTGCGTAGGATCCTACGGTCTTGGCGTGCATCCGTGCGTCGCTGCGGTCCGGTCCCAGGTCGACGGGTACTTGCACCTTCCGCCGACCACTGGCGACAACATCGATGTACTGTGGAGACCTAACGCCCCACGTGTTGAGCAATTCGGCGGTACGTCCACCCGGCCTCCCGCATGCCCACTATACGCCCTCGCTCAAAGTCCGTCAACTGCACATACGGTTCACGTCCACGCTGTCGCGGCATGCTACCAGTGTTAAAGACTGCGATGGAGCTCCGTATGCCACGGCAAACTGGCTGACACTGACGGCGGCGGTGCACAAATGCTGCGCAGCTAGCGCCATTCGACGGCCAACACCGCGGTTCCTGGTGTGTCCGCTGTGCCGTGCGTGTGATCATTGCTTGTACAGCCCTCTCGCAGTGTCCGGAGCAAGTATGGTGGGTCTGACACACCTGTGTCAATGTGTTCTTTTTTCCATTTCCAGGAGTGTATTTAATGTATACATTGAGGAAGCTGTTCAGATCGTGGGAAGAGAAGACAAACGGAGTAAAATGCCGTGGTGAAAGGATACATTGTATTAACACTGTATTAAATTTTCTGATGACATCGTGATAACTGAAGACTCCGAGAAACAAATCCTACCAGACACTCTTGAACTAAGGAAATTAGACTGAACAAACAGAAAACACAATTATTGGTAGTACGGAAACGGAAACCAGTATAAAAGTAGATGTTGTTACAATTGAGCAGGTGAAACAATTTTGTTATCTCTGTAGTGTACATACAAACAAGAAGAAAAGTTTAATAGAAGTGAAGAGAAAGGTAGCACTGGCCGAGCAAGCAGTTGTGACTTCGAAAAATATATTTAACAGCAAACATATGAACAAGGACGTCTGAAAATCCATTGTAAAATCATTTGCGCGGAGTTCACTGCTCTGTGGAAGTGAAATTTGGAATCTGGGTACATTGGAACGGAATCGACTTGAAGCTGGTGAAAAGTGGGTATGGCGAAAAATGACAAGAAAGGGCTGGATGGTGGGAGAAGCCAACGTGGAAACTTAATGAATAATAATGTGCAAACAACTGTTGTGTCTCTAAAAGATAGACCATACCTGTACGTGAATATCACGTGGTATTTATTTTACTTGCGACGTCACTGTACCAGTACAGAGGCACGGGAGTGATTGTTACGATTCAGCTTTGAGGAAAAGTTATGATAATCGCTGTTTGGTTGAAAATTACAAGATAATGAAAGGTGTCGTCTGATATGTCTCGTAAATGGGTTCGGAATGACAAGAAACTCAAGTCAGACTAAAGCTCGTTTTGAAAGAAATCCAAAAAGTCTAAAAAGACCCGTGCCGAGTGAATGCGAGAGCTAATGGCAGCGTCGAAAATAAATGAAAAAAAGAAAAGAACGGTGCAAAGCAAGTATTTAGCTGGTCCATAGGGCGATAAACTTTTGGTTTATGTGTTCTATAACCATTAACCAGTACTAAAGAGAAAAATTAAGAGATTAACGCGGCACATTGTGATTTAATCCCGACGAATTCACGGAAAATTTACGGCGCGCACCCGAACTGAGCATACAGAATTTCTTTTGCTTTTCTTATCTCTATCTTCGATCTAGAGATTTTGCTAATTATACGTATTAGATCCTGATGTATGCCGCAAATCTTTTGGTTAAGCTTTACCTTATTCTGTAGGACTTATTGAGGCAATCAGCGACGACTTAGTACTTTCGGACATACAATAAGTTTACTAAGATGTACAGAAAATGGGTTAGGATTAGTACGATGTACATTATTTATAGAAGTGATGTGTTCTGCAGCTGAGCTGGCGTAAGCTGACCACTTAGAGTCACATTGGGCTCGGCGCAGCAGCTTCGCGAGGTGACCTCAAACAGTAACAGAACGCAGCTTTGTAAGCGGCTCTCTGGCAACGCCTCATGGTTGTCACAGCTCTGCAGATGGTTACTGTCTGTGCCTACAGACGTTAGCGCTTCACATCTGAAAACGGGAGCTGTGCTACGAATTGTCAAGGATCGTCTTAAACCTTCTTGACTATAGAACGAATGTTTTATAGGAAGTGTGGGACTACAGGTCGTTGTGAATTGTAGCAAAAGACTCACTGGTTCTTTCATCACATTTCGCAACGTAAGCTGCTGTTTCATATCTAGCAACACGAGCACCCGAAGTAAGGGCCAGCCGTTTCCTGCTTTGATTATTTAAGAAGGACTAAAAATGCAAAGGGAGTAAATAATAAAACCAGAATTCTCAGATAACATGCAACACATCTCAGGAATTAAGAAAAGATAAAATCGGTATAAGGGAGCGCGCACTGCGAAATTAGTACCGAATACGATAATCCGAAGTTACCTGAAGTAGACGATAAATGAGACAAAAGAAAAGAGCGACCAGCTGATTAATGACAGCATATTTTGCACGGCGTAAAATACACAAAGATCAGATAAAGGCGATACTGAGGAGTAACAGAGAGAGGAGCTGTCAGTGCAGCATCAAAACTGCGAATGACACATCAGCAGAAGCAGCCTTAAATCTCCTCTAACTGGGTAGTAAGACTGCCTGAAGTAGACGTTAAATGAGACAAAAGAAAAGAGCGACCAGCTGATTAATGACAGCATATTTGGCACGGCGTAAAATACACAAAGATCAGATAAAGGCGATACTGAGGAGTAACAGAGAGAGGAGCTGTCAGTGCAGCATCAAAACTGCGAATGACACATCAGCAGAAGCAGCCTTAGATCTCCTCTAACTGGGTAGTAAGACTACACAGGTTGGGAAGCTTACGAGAGTGCTGAATAGGGATGGTGGTTATGGCTGAAACGTTTCTTTTCTGTCTTCTGTTTAACCTGACTGTAAAACCGTGCGAAATAACTGATTTTCGGTTTTCTTCGCGTTATTATTTCCAATATAATCTTCAAACAAAGGTTCAGAAATTGAAGGTAAAGGAGTAGGCGATCTCGCTTGATATGAGGCTGCGGCTGTGGTAGAAACTGGTGGCCAGCAAAGATGTCAAAGACGAAGGAGACGTACGCGGCAACAGTGAGAGCGAAGGGTCACAAGTTGACTCAACTTTTGAACGGCATCAATTTTTAACTCTGTAGCAACCACAAAATTAAGAGTTCAATTATTATACTAAGTTTGTAGCACATTTATAGGTGTATCAAACATATTTTCCTTGTATTACAATGGATATTGCAGATGTTTCCTCCTGATATGATGTCGCAGGTTTGTTGTGCCACCTCCCGTTTTTAATCTTTTAAAGGAAATGCAGCATTAAATTTAACTGCTACAGCATACCGTAAAATATTTCCAAACTAGGGGTGGTGCAGTTCTGCAATACAACCCATGTCCGAGGACGACAGCGAGAGAATACCCTGTAGACCAGGTGGGGGGCAAGTTTCGCACACTACATGTACGCAAATACCGTCCAAATTGGCCAGGCCCCACGGCAACAGGTACGTCACAGTCTCAGCAATGCTGTACCGATTCTTACACTACGTAATGAAAAGTATCCGGACACGCCCAAAAACATACTTTTTTCATATTAGGCGCATCGTGCTGCCGCCTACTGCCGTGTACTCTATATAAAGACCTCAATAGGCATTAGATGTCGTGAGAGAGACGAATGGGGCGTTCCGCGGAACTCACGGACTTCGAACGTGGTCAGGCGACTGGGTGTCACTTGTGTCATACATCTGACGTGAGATTTGCACACTCCTAAACATCCACAGGTCCACTGTTTCCGATGTGATAGTGAATTGGAAACGTGAAGGGGCACGTACAGCATAAAAGCGTACAGGCCGACTTCGTCTGCTGACTGACAGAGACCGTCGACAGTTGAAGAACGTAGTAATGTGTAATAGGCAGACATCTATCCAGACCATTACAAAGGAATTCCAAACCTTTATCAGTATCCACTGCAAGTGCTATGACAGGCGGGAGGCGAGAAAACTGGGATTTCATGGTCGAGCGGCTGCTCATAATCAACACATCGCGCCGGTAAACGCCAAACGACTCCTCGCTTGGAGCAAGCAGAGTAATCATTGGACGATTGAACAGTGGAAAACATGTGGAGTGACAAATCGCGGTACACAATGTCGCGATCCGGTGGCAGGGTGTGGGTATGGCGAATGCTGGGTTAACGTCGTCATCGAACAGTAAAATTCGGAGGCGGTGATGTTATGGTGTGTTCGCGTTTTTCATTGAGGGGAATTGCACCCCTTGTTGTTCTGTGTGGAACTATCACAGCACAGGCCTACATTGATGTTCTGAGGAACTTCTTGCTTCCCACTGTTGAAGAGCAATTCGGGGTTGCGACGGCATCTATCAACACGATCGAGTACCTGTTCATAACGCGTGGCCTTGGCGGAGTGGTTACACCGCAATAACATCCCTGTAATGGACTGGCCTACACAGAGTCCTGACCTAAATCCTATAGAGCACCTTTGGGTTGTTTTGGAACGCCGACTTCGTGCAAGGCCCCACCGACCGACATCGATACCTCTTCTCAGTGCAACAATCCGTGAAAAATGGGCTGCGAAGTAGGGAGATCCATGGATACTTCTTACCAAAATTTATGCTATGTTGAGGCATCCACTGCATATTTAAAGAATAGTTTACTTGGCGCTTCAAGAAACGGTAGAAGAGAATACTTTTGGGTGGCAAGCAGAGACTAAAAAACTAAACCCGATGCTGCCTTCACCTTGCCCACTATAGTTCCTCTAGGACTATGGAACATTTTCCATTACGTCATACCATATGACATATAATCACACTTTGATCCCCGGCAGACACAGTGACAAGCTCAGTGTACCGACACGAATCCTACAGTGGACGTAGGAGTGGATTTGCTAGCACTCTCTCAATCGTTCTACTGAACGCTCCATTCAAATGAGAACAGCTGTCAGGAAGTACGACATTCAATTCCTGTGAATGTCATATACGTAGAGTCATCACCTGTGGATTCATGTATTATATTGCTGGTCGTAATAATGATAATAAATATTGAATTTGCTTTAGCTATTGCGTTTTCTCCGTTTCAATTATGTTTCAACTTGGAACAATAATTTATGTTGTTGCATAAGTTCGTAGAGTTTTTAATTAATATGCTACTATCCTGGTTGCTATGGGTTTGCTTACCGACTGTCATTTTTTATTTGTAGTTCACTGTAGCTATTTGAGTTCACATGTTGTCATTTTCTTATCTGGAGATAGTGAGAGGAGCTGCGAACGCTAGGAAATAGAATGGCAAATGGAGACATCGAAACAATTCTCAGATATTCTTGTGTTTGAGTGCAGTAAAGGCGTGACAGCAGCGAAAGTAGCCAGCAACATTTGCGCCGTGTATGGGGAAAATGCCGTTGGTCAAAGCACGGCAAGAAAGTGGTTTTATCGTTTTAGGGAGGATCGTTTTGACATTAGTGACTCTTCACGATCAGGAAGACCTTCGGTGTTTAATGAAAGTAGTTTAAGCGCATTACTCAACAATGATCAACATCAGTGTACTCGAGAACTGGTTACTCTGATGAACTGTCATCATGCCACCATCGCGTGGCACTTGCATGCAAAGGGGAACGTTCAAAACCGGCTGTTTGGGTACCGCATACTCTAAGCCAAAATCACAAAAATTAGCGCGCGGTTGTACGTGCATCTCTTCTGGCTCGTCGTCAGTTGGTTCGTGAATAACACTGACCATTCCTATCCTGTACCGTTACAAGAAATGATGTCTTTATGATAACATATGGAAAAGAAAGGAGTAGTTGAGCCCAGACAGAGCGGCAGCTCGCCGTACAAAGACATACGCCCATCAACATAAGAAAATTGTCTGCATTAGCTGGAAAAGCGACAGTGTAGTGTACTACGAATTACTTCCACAAGATGTAACCATCTCTGCTGATTTTTATTGTCAGCTACTGAGACGTTTTGCAGACGCAGTCCAAGAATAACGACCAGGAAGACTGCGTGAAGTGATGTTATTCCACCATAACAACCTCCCGCCGGCCGGTGTGGCCGAGCGGTTCTAGGCGCTACGGCCGCAGGTTCGAATCCTGCCTCGGGCATAGATGTCTGTGATGTCTTTAGGTTAGTTAGGTTTAACTAGTTCTAGGGGACTGATGACCTCTGAAGTTAAGTCCCATAGTGCTCAGAGCCATTTGAACACCTTCCCTGCTGGTAGACTGACAAAAACTCTACACAGAGGGGATGACATTGGAAGTCATTCCGTACCCTCCTCATTCACCTGATCTTAATTCCACGGATTTTCACGTTTTCCGCTATTTATCGAACAATCTTCAAGGAACTTTCTTCCTGAATGAAAATGCACTCCGAACATGGCCCGACAAGTTCTTCACCTCAAACTCACTTGTTTTCTACAGTCGTGGAATCGAAAAATTATCACAGCGTTGGCAGACTGTTGTAAATAATGAAGGAGAATATGTTACTGGTAACATAAGTATCTGTTATGCGAGCGTGTTGTGTTTATTTAACTTATCGGACCCCGCTAGGAACTTACTCGCCAACTTAGTGACATGTAAATCATTGCAAGTTACGTTTACTCGCATTTTAAATGTAGATTATAGAGTTATCGTCTCGTTCTTGATTTTTACTCGACTTACGGAGACGTGTAAGGTATTTATAACTAAGCAATCCTCGTTGGTAAGTTAGAGAACGCGCTGTCTGCAGAACAGCATTTTCGCTCCTATTTTTGCTTCTCTATCCACTGTTCTCGAAGCTTCTCTCTTAAAACGCTGCAGGTTAAAGTTTCTACGACTGACAAAGTATTAGCACTTCAAAAAACAGCGTTAGTCCGTGCTTGGTATAGCTTCCGACATTGATTTAATTAAACTGTGCTGCAGTTACCAAAAGATGACACTCGTGATGTTGAGCCGGAAAGAGGAAAACCCCTGCGAATGCCTCGCACTTTCTAATAAAATTACAACGTGAATGTCTGAAGCGTTGGGAGCTGGGAGTAATTTAATCAGAAACAGATATAATTGAAGCTTTAGGCTTTCCTGCGAGTGCCGCAGATAACAGCGGACGAACGGTAACACAATTACAGAGAATCCGGGTTTTCTTAACTCATACTCTCTGGTCTCAGAAAAAACTGGCTCCATTTCGTTTCAGTTTTTATTTATCTCTCTGATCTTTGAATTTCGTTCCATAATATTTTTTACAGCAGCATTGCTACCTGTACTTTGGCGATACCCTTTCACGATATAATGAAGTATATGCGTGCACTCGTCACAATTACGTCTTCTGTGAATGACACACGAGAAACCGCCCTATTGAGAGATTGTGCCTAATACAGTTAGTATATTTCCAATTTGGAAATGGAACCGTCACTGTGTAATCTGTGACTTCGGCAGAGCAGAATAGTTCATAATCTGGAAGAGAAATCAACGGACAGCAGTTCTTTGAACTCTGTGCGAAGTATGTACCCAATAAATATAACAAGAACGTTTTATTCAAGGTCTCACGATTAGATGGTTCAAGAAAATGTGTCATAAAAGTAAGCAGCGAAAAAACACAATAACATTGCCAGGAAGCCGAAGAAAGGGATGTGGTAAATGAAATTTTACAACAAAACTAAAAAATTTAATGTAGCATAGTACGCTTTAAAACTGAGAAAAGTGAACTTCATATGACTACAAAAGTTTTGGTGCAGATTACCTAAGGACATGAATTAAATCCCTCTTAACTATTAGAAAGGTAGATGTTGGCAATAAGACGTAGGTAAGGAGATTCTATAATCATGTCCTATCAGAAAATCAGCTGCTAGTCGAGTCGTAAATACATTGTCTACAGAAGGTTGTTGAAATGGTTAAGACACTGGAAACGTGTCAGCAGTCAAAACCCTCTACGAGCACTTCCCGTGTTTTACTTAATCCTTAAAAGAACGATGCCAGGACGGACGTATTTTCTCTGCTACACTTGTCCCAATGTGCTAGAGCCGTAACGACTGAGCTGCCGACGAGCCGATAGACTAAAGGTACTTCCATCAAAAATAGAAATATGTAGGAACTAATTAAGTATATCCATTACGTGTGTTCTAAGATCTGTGACTGCATATTGAATTTAATGTACAATACTGCAATCTGTGACAATATTTGCATTATTCGTTTATTCCGACAAACCAGTTAGTACCATATCCTGATGCTGGGTATTAGCTCGCTGCAGTATGCGCAGCTTAATGGTTGGTATTAACCTAGCGGCTCCCACCGTTATTGCCAACTGAGCACGGACTGCTGAGTTTTCCATATCAATTCAAATATGCACTATCTGACCGAAATTATGTGGATAGTTATGAACTGCGTCCGAACAGGCCTTTAAAGACCCAACGGTACCGTCCGGTCGCCGTGTCATCCTCAACCAGGGGCATCACTGGCTGCGGATACGTAGGGGCATGTGGTCAGCATACCGCTCTCCCGGCCGTATGTCAGTTTATGGATCTGGAGCCGCTACTTCTCAATCAAGTAGCTGCTCAGTTTGCCTCACAAGGGCTGAGTGCACCCCGCTTGCCTACAGCGCTCGGCAGACCGGATGGTAACCCATCCAACTCCTAGCCCAGCCCGACAGCACATAACTTCGGTGATCCGACGGGAACCGGTGTTATCACTGCGGCAAGGCAGTAAACATTAATATGGAGTGTATCCATTCTTCGCTTGTATAACAGCTTGATCTCTGCTGGAGCACTTTCAGCGTGGTGTCTGAACCTCTTTCGAAAAATGGTCGCCCATTCCTTCTCAGCATCCGACGGTAGTTAAACTGGACTCAGTGGTCTGGAGCGAATTTGATGTTCTCAATCATCCCAAAGGTAGTCTGTTGTGTTCAGGTCAGACCAGTCCGTTTTATTCATGTTACTGTCCGCAAAACTGTTGACTTACATGTGCTGCTTTATGAATGAGTGCACTGTCATGCTGATAGAAACAATTACCATCTCTGAGCAGTTCCTCTACAGTGCACAGTATACAGTGCTGCAAAATATATTCATATCCTGCCGGATCTGGCGTTTTCTTAATGGAAGGGATCCCATTGTAACCACGAAAATCACTACCACACCATAAGACCACCTCTTCTATACTCTACTGTTGGGGCTACACATGTTGGCAGGTAATGTTCTCCAGATATTCGCCAAACCCATGTCGTCCCATCGGATGACACAGGGTATAGCGCGATTCATCACTCTAAATCACTTGCTTCCAGCCACCCGTTTTCCAATAGCGTTCCTCTTTACACCACATCAAGCATTGCTTAGCACTGACTACAAAAACGCTTACATGGAGCTGCTCGACCTTCGTTAACTACCTACCCACAGTCATTGTGCTATACGAACTGCTGGTAGCACTCTGAAACTCACGAGTTTCCTTTCGCTAGTTTCAATCGATTTGTTACAGACGCCACCCTAAATACTCGATGGTTCCGGTCCGTCACTACATGAGGTCTACCTCGTTTTGGTTCAAGTGTGGTTGTTCGATCTTGTTTCCACTTCAGAATCATATCACCAACAGTCGACATGGAAGCTTCAGAAGGATTGAAATGTCTCTGACGGATTTGTTACTCCGGTGACGCTCGATGACTAGAACACGTTCGAAGTTACTGAGCTCTCTTGATTTACCCCTCTAGTGTTAAGGCTCTTCTACCGCCAACACAGTATTTGCCTCCTTCTTTTATACGGGCGATTTCGCCTCTCGTGACATCTAGTGGTCAATTCCCCATTACAGTAGTGTATTCGGATACTTCTGATCAGACTGTGTACACCGATTGTGGCATTAAATCTGCCAGCTTCCAGCGTTTGCTGTTCAACCGGCAGAGCACTTGTTGCACGCTGGCTTCTTCATCTTCGCGGTATTTCAGCATGTAAGGTGACTGAGATGTCGTTAAACGTAGAACTGGCCGTCAGAGGGAGGCTCGATCGCTGCCTGAGAAAAGCAGGCAATGACAGCGCTCTCTGATAGCAGCCTGATAAAGGGCTTCAAGCCCAGACCTTTCCAAGTCTCGCCATTTTTAGGGTCACAAGGATTACTTAGCTTCGGAAATACTGTGGCAAGAATAATCAACTGCCGTGGGCAATAACGTGTTGGTCGTAAGAATATTCGTCGACTATCGCGATTTATAACAGTTTCTGCATCGGCCTCAGTGCCGGAAATAACCCTTTAATTTAGTGCTGAAAGCAAATACCGATGAGCACTCATTCCATCCAAATGACATGGCCTGAAGAGCTGTCTTGAATTGCGACATAACGGTTTGAGGGAGGGATACCTCCTTGCGGTCCCCCTCCCTCCCATCGTCACAACCACCCCACCCCCCCCCCCCTCCATCGCTCCCATCCCATCACACGTAATCGTACCTCGGTTACATAACGCACGCCGGCCGGAGTGGCCGAGTGGTTCCAGGCGTTACAGACGTCCGCGGTCGCAGGTTCGAATCCTGCCTCGGACGTGAATGTGTGTGATGTCCTTAGGTTAGTTAGGTTTAAGTAGTTCTAAGTTCTAGGGGTCTGATGACATCAGAAGTTAGTTCCCATAGTGCTCAGAGCCATTTGAACATAACGCACATTCGGAAAGCCATAAGCGAATAGAATGCCCCTTGGAATCAGCTCAGACAAATATCATTGAGTTACTGCGGTCGACTGAGTCATGACGGACCAGGACGGCTCCCATATGGTTTCAGTGTTTAGTGGGGTTCAAATGTAGTGCAACATTCTATTAGATAGCTGCTTCTACTTCCGCTGCTCCTTAGCGCAAAATTGCATTACGTACGGAGAGACACTTTCTCCAGAACGAGATACAATTTTATTTCTTTTTTTCTGTGACTAAGTTACATCGTTTCCCAACTCTCTTTCGGATATTTAAGCCATCATCAGAGCACAATCAAATATCTTTCTCGTTTTCTGTACTATGTTTGCTCCTCAACCAACTTTCAAATATTCAGATCATCATCGGAGCACAATTAAATGTGGCGATGGAAGGTTACATAAGCTTGAGAGATGCCGAGGTTGTAGTTAATAATAGGAGTCACAATAACCCAAATATAAAGCTCGTACAGATTCTACAGAAAGAGAATATGTTACCATTTAAAATCAAAAGCTTATCACGTAGTTCCGTCTGCTAGCTCAGTGGAGCACACATTATGTCATCTTGCGTCTGTCATACGCTTATTAATTGCTAATATTTCCAGTAATTTCGAAAACTTTGTGTTCACAACAATGAATAGCACAAGTCTACATTTCATTCAAAATTTGGTGGTAAAATGCTGAAACAATAGAAAGTACTCCTTAGTGCGTATCGTTATCTGTTGTTTTGTTGTGAAAAACGAATGATTAGGACTTCGTAATGTTTGTATACAGGTTTAGAGGTTTATAGAGGCTCTTTCCCATGCAGTCGACAGTTTTATTTCATTGTCTTGGAAGTTGATATGTTCAAAGAAGCTATTTTATTGTCTTGTTTCCTCGGTCAAATTAGTAGTGCAATTCCGGGAGGACTACAAATATCTTTGTAAACTTAACATAATCGATTTTCACATAATGTTGCCTCTATATCCCCGCTCACTTCTTCCTCTCCCTCCCTCTCTCTCTCTCTCTCTCTCTCTCTCTCTCTCTCTCCACTTTCTTTCTATTTTCCACATTCGCTCAACTGTAACTTGGAAAGTACCAGTGTGTCAAACAAAGTTATACCGAAGAAATCCACACGCTGTTCTTAATCACGTTTGTCGACTAAGATTCTTATAACCAGCACGCAATTTTAAGAAATACACTTCACAATAGGGAAATCTTTTCTTGTGAAAAAATTGTACATAATTGCATTAACCACATTACCAAAAACTTGAGAGTAAGGGCCATACTTTCAGCAGGACCATTTTTTATTTATTGGTTCTGTCACAAAAATGAACTGCCAATGTGTTTATTATATTTATGTGTGTTGCAGATGTGCTAGGGCACTAAGTAGCATTTTCACGAATTAGATTCGGGAGGACACGAGCGACTCGTGAACATCCTGAATATGCTTCTCAGCGCGAGCAACAAGAATTGTCCAAAACTTATTAGAGACACGCACACATACATACTAATAAACGAGAGTAGAATTCCGCCAATCACAGACTGAAATCAATTTTTTTCTCGAGCTTAGAATTACTGCACAAGAGGCTTATCTGATATGCGCAATGGCATTTAACTGCCATCCTCGTAGCCTTGTAGTACTGATATCTCCCGCTTTCTTACGTCCCATTCTGGATTTATTGCCCCTCAGATTCGATTTAACTTGGGCGTCTGCCTGCCACTACATCCGCTTGCGGTCGTAAAAGTTTACTTCCGAGATTAGTACGCGGGAAGGAAAATAAAACGCGTCCAACTTAGGCAGAGGAGATCCGCCGTGCATAGTGACTTTCCGGCACAGAATTCTTTCCTCCAGGGAATCAACAGTTAACCGCGAATCATTGTAAGAGCCGGAGTTGGGCACTGAAGTTGACGGAAATAAAAAGAAGAAATCAAGAAGTTATAGAGGTCAATTTCCTTGCAAATCGGACTTTCAAGGTTCATCGCAGAGGTCCCAAAGCAGATTACTGAATTTAAGGCATCAGGGAGTGAGGCATAGTACATAATGACCTACGGTCACACTGATCTTGTATATACCATTGTTAACCATAACTGATATACTCGGATTTACAAACAACCGAAAATGCTGCATTTCATCTCTTTTAGCTTGGAGAAAATTCTTTGCCAATGACATGTATGTGCATGTTACATGATCATCAGCACTTTTATTGCATGATATTTTATTATTCTCTGCCAAATAAATTGTGTAATAAATCGAGTATGTGGGCGAAGTGCACCCGGATGCTCAGGTTTTTTCAGAAATATAAATAATTAGTTTACCAGTAAGTATTTATACTATGTAGACGTACATATAGATGTAGATACTAGAACTTCTTCAGAATAGAAAAAAGGCAAGATGAACTGCTAAACTCTGTTTTGATGTGTTTGTAAATGATTAATGGAATCTAATCATTAAAACAGGACCGAACGAGGTCGCGCAGTGGTTCACAGACTGTACTCGCATTCGGGAGGACGACGGTTGAATCCCACGCCTGGCCACCATGTTTTAGGTTTTCCGTGATTTCCCTAAATCGCTCCAGGCAAATGCCGAGAGCGTTCCTTTGAAAGGGCACGGCCGACTTCCTTCCCCGTCCTTTGATAATCCGATGAGACCGATGACCTCGGTGTTTGGTCTCTTCCCTCAAAAAATCCAACGGCTCAATAAAACAGGCAGTGCTGAGGGAATGAGACTGTGAAATGGGTCACTAAACGTATTAGACGAGTTTTGCTATTTAGATAGATACTCAGCGATCACAGGCCCTGCAGACGACGCGCTGCTTGCTATTTGGGCCGCAAAATAACTGACACGAGCGATGTAAGGACGACGGAAAAGGCAGACTGGCAGCATCAAGAAAAACTATTGTGAAACCTTAACGTCGAATACAAAAATGTCAGGAGGTCTTTCCTGTAGATATTTATGTAGCGTGGAACCTTCTAAATGTGTTCAGACAAGAAAAGAAAAGAAGCAACTGAGACGTGCTAATACAGAAGGATGTTGAAATATAGGAGATAGCGAATCGAATTGGGAAGAAAATAAAAGATGTAGCATGACACAACTAAAAAAAGAAGTAATAGAACAGATCTTGACGCGTGAAGGAATCGTCGGTTTTGATAATTCGAGGAAGTGTGGAGGGCTAAAGACTATAGAGTGGACCAAGGCCTGAATAGCTACGCAGAGCTGAAGAGAATTCCATAGAGTAGATTCAATTGGTGCATCCAACCAATTCTTGGACTAAGGACCGCAAATGTCTGATTGTCAAGGATAGAACGACCATTTGACAGGACTCCAAATATTAAATTTACACTTTGAACGTGGAAAAGAGGTATTACACTAACTCTAAAATAGTCGATAAACTTTTTTACTTCATTTCTGAGACCAGGGGCAGAACAATAAATGGACCATAAAAAAAATTATACACTTAAAAAAGAAAAAGAAAAACACATCTCTGCTGTAGCCCCAAACAGCGTGCACGTCACTCTATATGTGGAACGTGAAATCGAGTACGTTCGCCATTGAGGGTCTGGAAGGAGCCTTCATGGTTTAATAACAGTATCATGAAGTTATTGCAAAAACGGAGAGAACTGCCAAGCAGATGTAAATGATGCCGAAAACTTGTTGATTAACGAAAGTTCAACGAAGGCAAACAACGCCCAGGAGCCCAGAGAGAGCTATGAAAGGCAAATTCAGTCATCGCTACATTTTGGTTCACTTGCTTAGTTGCTACTCGACCTTGCAATATTTTCGCCCTATTTAAATCATTTATTGCAACGATGTCGTTTATCCAAAAACTTCTCTATCATGATATCACCGAAACGGAATGAATACTATGTGTCTACGAATTTCTGCTGTAATACATCGCCGCCAGGCTCTCAGGGCAAAAGGGGATTACTTAAACCGCTCTTGGATATAGCGATACTTTACCGAAAGTTCGACCGGTAGGGTCTACGTTAGGTGTTTGCTTCACTCGGTAAGTTTTGTCCCTTTTAAAAACTATCGCGGAGAGCCCCTGCCGAGCCCCAAACGCATGGAGGCACTCGTGCGGAGCTTTACAGGTATTACCACTACAACCAAGCGGAGTTGTTGCTGTGTTCTAGACTTTTTAACAATTCAGGAATGCATACAAACGCTTCAAGTAATAGTTAGCGGCGCTCACCAGAAAATCCGACTGTGAGCCCTCTCTGACTTAGGTATCAGTGAGAAATACCTGACAGCGACACGGGAATTTTCAAGTCAGACGACAGCTGCCACCGACGTATTTCTCGACTCGAAAGGTCGAGAATTCGGCCACTCTGTGTCAATCATAGTTGGTATGGGGGTGGGGGGCGGAGGGGTGGTTACGCAGCATTCATTGATTGAGACTGCTACTTGAGCCCACCAGTGATAAAGAGCATATCATGCACGGTGTTAATTGGGTGAGAGTGCGAACAGAGCACATCAACGACAAAGTACATAAGACACGAAATTCAGCACTCTGAGGAACAGGCCTGAAAGAAATTGCTGGACAAGGGTAGCTGCGGAGTCTTTTGAGCAATAAGTGTTCGGTTAGTAACAGGGGGACCCTGATATGACTGAGAAGAAGTAAAATGAGTGCAGCTTCCCACAACGAGTTCTTACTGTGCGTTCTGCAAGCCTGAGCCTAAAGTCGATTCAGTCTTCACACTTTGAGATGGACCCCTACATTCATTCCACTGTCCCTCATCGCTTTGTAATGTTTACATTTCCCATTCCATGTTCGATGGACGTTCTTATGGCCCGTTGCTTGATTCTTTAATCATGAAACTGTGTGTCCCCTGATTGGTGTCAGGTTAGAAATATCACACTGACGCTGCCCTTGCAAGCTAATCACAGCAGACAATAGAAACCGTGCGTGCAGACCATAACACCGTGAGAGCCGCTGAGTGGCCTCTTTCTGGAGGGATTGGGCAGGCTGTCATTCAGTAGCAGACTGAGGAATTGAGTTGGCCAGGATTTACACCTTAGAAATGTCTGACACCCGTCAGTGAGTACCCCAGATAATAATGGACAGGTCGTCGCATCACCCATACGTGCCGGCAAGACTCGAACTCGGTAACTTCTAATGTTCAAAAGAAGGGTACCGTGAAAGACTAAGTTAAGCCCCCAGTCGAACTCAGCAACTCTGTACTTAGGTAGTAGGAAGGAGTCAGTGGAGTTGGTGTTCCTGGCCGCGTTGTTCTGCAGAGTTATGTATAATAGAGAAAACTTATTTTCGCGTTTCGAATGCACTCATGACCACTTGCTAAACAGCAAAACGTTATCGAGCTATTCTGCGAAAACAAAAAGCAAAGATCTGGGTGAAAGACAATACAATGAAAGCTTATACGCACAGAAGTAAATTTGCAACAGTATTACTCACGCTCGTTCGAAGAGTAAGCGGAAACTGTCAAAATCCGTGATGGAAATTCAAGTTGCCCTGTCGCGGTTGGATGGCATCACTACAAAAGGCAACGCCTTTATCCTTAATAGTGGTATGGAAAATGATCATGATGTTTTTTCAGTCTACAGTACCTATGTCAGCAGGAAACTACCAGATGGAGGGTACTTTTCAGCAAGCAGCGAACCACTTCGTCCAGTTACTTACGACAGTTATTCTGGAGTTTCTCACTTACCATTAGTGTTCAAGATAAGGAGGAGGAAACATTAACAGAATCTTCCGTCGGTTCTTGGTAGAACAACATTATAATAAATGAAAAGCACCAGTTTGCTTTTGTTCTACAATATTACTTTTATTGTTAACCGGTTTTCGGCTTACAAGGCCATCTTCAGACATTTACTGAGTATTATCACCAAATAAGTTAAATGTTAGCAGACACATTGGAAGAGAAGTAACACATCTAGACCGAAGTAGAAACATACAGTAAGTAACATCTTTGTAATGAAAAAGTAAAAACTGAACTGTACATAAATAACAATGGAGTAGACAGGAAAACCTTTAGCACAAAATAGGAATAGCATGCCTGCATAACAGTTTCTATTAATAAACAAAACTACTAAAATAAAATAAAATTAGTACTAGACAAAGCTGTATCAGGAGGTATGAAACATGGGGAGTGATACACAACAAATTAAAAGAAGAGACAGTTATCAATGTAAATACAGAATACATAAGGAACTTAAGCAATATCAATAAGATAAAGAGAAATAAATAAATGCAGGAAAATGGAGGTGTTTGAGCGAACCTACAGTTTCAGAGTGTGGTGGTACTGCATTTTAACATTAACATTATAATCAAAGCAGTAACTGTGTAACAGTTTTCATTAAATAAATGAGCAAAGTAAAATATGAACAGTATTTGATGAGACAACAACAAGGGGTGTTAAACATGGACAGTAATACAAGTACCAATTAAAAGAAAGCCTCAACTATAGAAACTACAGTCTATGGGGAATACAAAGACAACTTCAACAAAATAAAAGAACTTAATGAATACGGGAAAATAGGAATATGTAGGAAGTGAGAGTGTGGGAAGTAAGATGATTTTATGAAGTTTAGGGGAGGGGAAGTGTTGGGCTGCGTCTGGTCATTTAGGATGAGATCTGGACTGTGAGCAAGATGTTTGTTAGTTTCCAGGGCCTCCAACAGGTTGAGTTTATGGCCTTTGTTTGCTAAGTGAAGTACATGGGACACTGGCTGGTAGTTGTGACCCTCACTCAGTACATGCTCAGCAAATGCAGAGTCTGAATTCTGCAACCTCCAGCTGCATTCATGTTCAGCCAGCCTAGTTGATATGTCTCTGCCTGACTGACCAATGTAAAATTTGTCACAATCAGAACATGTGATTGTGTATACCCCACAAATAACTGTATCTTGTCTTTGCTATTAAAAACACACTGGGCTGTCGTGTTCCTGACGTAGTAGGAAAGCCTATACTTGCAGGATTTCAGTGCTTTTGCTACAATCTTTGATACCTGACCTATAAATTACAGTGTACACCATTTCTTGCAGACAGTGGATGGGGAAGCAGGTGGGGCACAGAGGAGGGGTATAATTTTTTGTTTTTGTTTCCTGTGCAAGATGTGGTCAATAAGAACTGGATTGTAGCCATTGGCTGTGGCAATATATTTTATTGTATCTATCTCTGCTTTAAAATCATCTCTGGACATGGCGATAGATATGAGACGGTGTACCATTGAGTGGAAAGCTGCATGTTTGTTAGCTATGGGGTGTTGTGAGCAAGACGGTATTACTGTGTCTGTAGTTTTTGTTTTTCTGTAGATTTAGAAAAAATGTGTGTGTGTACTTAACGTCATTGATGAGATCTAAGAAGTTTACGGATTTGTTTCCAATCTCCATAGTGAACTGGATATTTTTATGTTGACTGTTTAGATTTTTCAAGAATGTGTTGAGTTGTCTTGTAGTACCAGTCTGCATACACATACACATACACAGGAAACATATTTGAAAATGATGCAGTGGTTTCAGAATGGATGTAAGAAGTGATAATGGACTTTCAATCCAAAAACGGCGATAAATGACTTTGGACAGTCAATCCAAGAGAGGATCAAGGTTGCCTTTCCATCAATCAATGTTACTACTTGTCGGTTTCATCTGGCTCAATCTTGACAAGTGCAATTATGATTGTTATTTTAAGCAAACAGTTTTACTGTTGAGCGGTAAGCAGACATAATTAGTATTAAGGAGGTATGATGCAATTATTGCTAAAATTACTTATTCCCAAAATTATCTATAAATCATTCGCAATGTCGTGTACATTACTTAAGCAGTGGACCTCAAAAACGTCCCCTGTCAAATTACACAAACATATTTTTTTCTACGTATTTCGGGTGGTGAAAAATACGTACATTTATTTTGGATTCGATGTACAAAGACAAGAACAGTGGAAGAGGTCAGTGATGCATTACATCTTTCTAATAGGTTATTTAAATCCTCAAGATGTTCCTGATTTATATGCTGCCCTGGTCAGCAAACAGTCACAAAACCGAAAACTCATCAAATTTTCCGATAATGGAACTGAAAATTACATTGATGACGAAGAAGATGCGCTATTCTCATCTCACGTTTGGGCAACTGATTGGTCTCACTCGGACATGTCAGAAAGAACAGACACCAAATCCATATAAGTATATAGTTCTGGCAATACCGGCCATGACGTCCCTCTTCTGCACACGGATGCGAACTCTTACAGGACTTGGTAAGAATGTCTTCCATGAGTAATGAGTGTCTTGAGGTGGGACACTGGGAATGTAGTGTGTGGTCATACAAGGTGAGAATGTGGGTCTGGCGGGAGGCGTGCGCGATACAGACCCTGCAGTCGTACTATTCTCTCAGCCCTCGGTGGCTCAGATAGGCAGTCTGCCTTCGGCAGTGACACAGTGCGGACCGTGTTGCCTGCCGGCGGCGCTGTGGTGCGCGCGCCTGTTTGTTTACGCCGGAGCAACTTCGCGTGTGCGGTGTTGAGAGTCTAGAACGAGATGGCACACTCGTACATAAAAACGACTTTGAAGTTCAGTTTTGCGAACGGCTATACACGACCAAAGGCACACGAGATTGAACGTTTCTTAAGAGAAGAGGTAAAAATCGATCCACAGGAAATCGTGGGAAACAATTTATCGATCGTTTCAAGCGTCGTCTATGTCAAGCTTGTTGACGAGGCTGCTTGTGAAAGACTTCCACAACGATCACCGGACGGGTATCGTTTCTGTCATTCCGACGGGAATGTTGATGCGGTTACGGTCGATCACGCGGGAATGGGGATCCTCACTATACGAGTCTTCGAACTTCCGTTTGAGGTCCCGTCTGAACTTATTACCGACGCCTTTCGACCATACGGTACAGTTCTATCCCGTGTGGCCGAAAAATGGACGAGTTTTACCACGTACCCCGTTTTAAATGGGGTGAGACAAATACGGATAGAACTGCGAAAGCACGTCCCCTCTTACTTGTACATAGGAGGTTGACGAGCGATTATAATCTATGATGGGCTACCTTGCACTTGCTCGGGGTGCGGGAAAGAAGGTCACGTCCGCTCGGAATGCCTCCAGCGACGTTTAGTGCAAACCCCACTGGATGACGTTCAGGCGCCACAACAGATGACTGTCTTACCGTTGACCTTTGTGGAAGCCCTGAGAGGCGACGTGAGGGAGACTTCCGATGGGCACCAACAGCTTCCCCCTATAGAAAACATGGACACCAACGGACTGGATCTCCGACCACCGGTTCCACCACAGCAGACACCGGACACCACACAAGAGACGCAGCTGACGGCCACTCCAGGCTCATCCGTGGTGGCTGCCAGTGCTTCCACCGAGAGCGTGATAGGCCAGGTCCAAGAGGGAGGATGCGCAATTGAAACAGCCGATGCGGAAGCAAGGCAACGGAAACAGCGTTCGCCGAAGAGAAGAAAGAAGCGTCGTCTGACTTCTGCTGACGATAGCCATAGTCCCGAGGGGACAGTGGACGACAACGACAGTATCGACCTGAGACCAGTGGATTCAACGGATACCGAGATGACGATGCAGGAATTGCACAGCGACGATAACTTGAACTCTCCTTCTGGTGACCGGATGGCAGAAGTGGAGATGACAATTGTGCAACATCAGAGCGGTGACAACGTTGCCTCCCATCCTTCGACCAGTTCCGGAAATATGCTGGGGGACTGGGCTCAAGAAATGGACCTACAGGGACAGAATGAAAATACGAACGCGACGATTGAGGATAGTCCTGTCCAGAGGCCGGGAGGTGTCGGGAAATGTTGAACAACTTAGTGTGGTGAGGAGCGCCGGGGGTGCAGATAGACGCTTAATGACACCGCCCTACAACTGATGAACACACGCCAGGTGTACCGCATTGCAACGATAAACATTAATGGCATTCGGACACCGCTTAAAATTGAAATGCTGAAAGATATGTTACGCGCTGCGGACGTGGATATTGTAGTCCTACAGGAAGTGCGTTTCACATCGCCGCCAGAGTTCTACGGCTACGAGGCACATTATTCAGTGCACGATGAAAGTGGATGTGGTGTGGCGATTCTCACCAGGGAAGGAATGGGACTGGAGGACGTAATGTCTTTCCCTTCGGCATGTGGCATAGCGATCACGGTCGACGGCGTTCGTTTCATCAATTTATAAGCGCCATCTGGCTCCACAACACGAAGAGAAAGGGCGACCTTTCATACCGAAGAGATAGCACCGTTGTTCACTGGACGCTATGATAACTATATAGTGGGAGGTGACTTTAATTGTGTCGTCGACTGAGTGCCTCATTATGTGCCATGCATGGAACTATGGAACTGCGTGCGTTGATTACAGAAGTAGCGCTTCTTGATACCTGGGAACTGCAGCATGGCGACAGACCGGGTTATACGTTTGTAACGGGACACTCGGCGAGTAGACTTGATAGAGTGTATGTGACACGAGCTCTACGGACGGCGATACTGGATGCCGAAATCTGGCCAGCGGCTTTTACGGATCATATGACGTACGTCTGTACGATTTCACTAACGCTTCAGAAGATATGGCCGAGTAAGGGTCACTGGAAAATGAATTGTGCACTTTTACGTCACACTGCATGCCGCCGGTCGATAGAGGCGGCCTGGGAGACCTGCGTTCGCCGCCAACGAGCATACACCTCGGTTCTCCAGTGGTGGATCAAATGCGCAAAACCAACGTTACGGAGAACGTTGATACGATACGGGCAGGACAAATCGCAGTGGAACCGCACGACGGCTGATTTTTATTTTACAGCCCTGAGGGAGCTGATGACCCAACAACCATCGCCGGAAAGGCACACGGCCATGCGCAGGATAAAAGCCAAGTTATTACAGCTGACGAGACTAAGAATGGAAGGTATAATGGTCCGGGCGAGATTGGCGGACACAGTTGCTGCCGAAACCCCCTCCTTGCACCACGTAGTACGTGAACGCCAACGACGACGCAGGACATTGATCAGGGAACTAATCTCTGAAACTGGCCAGCAAGTTGTGAACCAACGTGATATTGCGCATGTGTTTACTGACTATTTCCGCCAGTTATATGGACCTGTACAAGTGAACCACGAGACACTACATGATGTCATCTCGGAAATGCCAGATAGAGGACCACCACTGGATGCAGAGACTTTCATCACAGCGATAACAGAGGACGAGCTGACAGATGCAATTTCCAGGGGGGCTCCGAACAAGTCCCTAGGACAGGACGGCTCCCCAACTGAATTTTACCGCGCCTTTGCATACCTCATGGGACGGACCTGGATTCAGATGTACGACGAACTCCTGTTACCGCAGACTAAGATACCTGCCGAACTCACGGAGGGTATCATCATCCCAATACCCAAACCACGCGGTGGCAGAAGGCCAGGAGATTATAGACCACTCACTCTCTTGAACTGCGACTATAAGACTTTCGCGCGCATCCTTGGGGCTCGCCTGCGGTCTTCAATTTCTGATGGACTCCTCATAGATCAAATTTGCCTCGGCGGTAAGAGTAACGTACATACGGCGCTCGGTGATTACCGAGATATCATCGCATAAACAGCGGCATGCCGAATGCGTGGGGCACTCGTCGCTATTGACTTCGATCATGCGTTCGACAGAGTGGATCATACCTTTTTGCGTGCGGTGATGGGCAGGCCTTCATTCTGGTGATCATGCGACTGTTACACGGCGTGCGATCAAAGGTCTCGGTGAATGGGCGGGGCACTGACTACATTGTTATTTCAAGGTGAGTTCGTCAAGGTGGCCCCCTGTCGATATTTTTGTATGCAATGGCTTTGGAACCGTGTCTACATGGTCTCCGAAGACGGTTGGAGGGAGTGCCGTTGCCACAACTGACCTTTCATTGCCGCGCTTATGCTGACGATGTGATGCTGGTGGCAAGGAGAGGCGACGAAGTACGTACGGCGTTGGCATGGATACAGCGATACGGGATGGCGGCAGGAAGCGTGCTTAATTTACAGAAATCACGCTGCATGAATGTCGGTCAAGGATTAAAACCGGGGGAGGAAGGCCCGCTCATGTTAGTTAAGACCATAAAATGTCTAGGTGTTTCGTTCCACACGGATGTGCAGCGGACAGCAGCGGATAACTACCGACGCATATTGAAGCTGATGCGGACGATGGTGCTGTTACAGAAATTGAGAGCGTTGGATATGATTCAGAGGGTGACCTATGTTAAAGTTTACCTAGCACCGAGACTCACTCACGTAGCGCATGTCCTGCCTTTAGCGCGCACAATGGCATCACGGATACAAGCAACTTTCGGAACCTACGTGAGTGTGGGACACCTGTTTAAGATCCAATAGACAACGCTTACGCTACCACCTGGAGAGGGCGGACTTGGTCTAGTGAACGTATATGAAAAGGCACGGGCGTTATTCGTCAGTACGATATTCCGACAGTGGCGCGGTCAATTTCGCAATATCTCGGGTGCGTTGGCCGATGTACTAGCGCCCATTTCAATGCTGCCCCCCAGTCAATGTGGGCCATATTTCACCGAAACTGTCACATTTCAAGTCTTTTTTTTTTGGAGCTTAGCTATGTCAGAGATTCCTTCCCAACAACACGACTACCGACGACGCGAGATGTATACCAACTCTTAGTGCGCCGGTGCCCCAGGAATACCCTGGAAAAGAAGTACCCAGACAAGAACTGGTGACAGATATGGTATGTGGTGGTAAATAGGTAGTTCGCAACGAATCAAAGGCGGCACGCGATTCATTTGGCAGACACTCCACTATGTTTAGGCTGCGCAACAGTGGACGCTGATGAACATCGTTTAGCATGTAGTGGGACGGCTCCAGTGTGGCACTTGGCACAACAGATATTGGCGTTCCTGTTACGCTCCGCCCCTCACACAATTTCATCAGACACACTTTTTTTTCCCAAAGAATCTTATTTTCTGGTCCAAAAAACCAATGCAGTGACATGGGTACGGGGAATGGTGGTGGGCTACGGGTATAACGAATCGGAAAAGGCCAAAATTGATTTTTGGCATTTTCTCCTGGATGGACACACGAAGCAGCAACAGCATAAGAAATATGGGCAAGACATCGCTAATTACTTGCGACTTACATTTACCGACCCGCCGGCCAGATGGGGTGTGACGGGTGAGAGATGAGACAGACATCGATCACACTTACGGACCCTTAGTTAATTTCGAGAAGACGACCCAGTCTTACACCAACGTCTGGAGAACGAGTCGATAGATGGCTATCTTGCTCTATCGGACGTCGGTTAGTGAGCAGGTGTCGCCCCCGACACGAATGTCATTTCATTGCTACAGGAGCACGTTTCTTTTGTATTTGTACTATCCGCAATGTCTTCATGTCTTTCATTTGGGCATTTTCTGTCTTATTCATTTCCTTAATTAATTAATTTTCTAATTAGCCACTATTTGTCAACATATGGACATTGTAGACACTATTTATGCGGTAGTACATCAAAATGTATGTCAGCAAAGGTGGTAAGCCTGACATTGAAAAAAAAAAGTTGGTAGAGCACTTGCCCGCGAAAAAAAAGAGAAGGAAA
Source organism: Schistocerca americana (assembly GCF_021461395.2). Lineage (NCBI taxonomy): Eukaryota > Metazoa > Arthropoda > Insecta > Orthoptera > Acrididae > Schistocerca > Schistocerca americana. Next base: position 301,081,618 of record NC_060126.1, on the reverse strand, counting down.
AAAAAAGGATAGGCAGAGCGTCCCGGGTTCGAGTCTCGGTCGGGGCACACATTTTCACCTGTCCCCGTTGATATATATCAACGCCCGTCAGCTGCTGAAGGTATTAATATAATTGTAATTATTTGTATGTTAGTCGCTCGATCAATTTGTACTTCATCGCACTCTTTTATGGAGTTGACACATTGCTGTAAGTAGATATGCAAAAATTATGTCCTGTAGCGTCCACATATGAAATTCGAATATTGGTGTTTTAAGGTTTTCCGCTACATAAAAAGACGACTGCAGTGAAAGACAAATGCATGCCTTCGAAAATGGTTATTCCTTCCTCATTTCAAGAGGGGTGAAGTTGGAAGCTCAATAAATACTACAAAAGTTCTACTATTTTAATGTTCAGAATCATTTTCATATTAACTCTTTCCGAGATGGATATATTTAGTAGTTTGAAGGAACATTCAGTGAGAAAGAGAGTGTTTGAAGACATGTTCCTAATTCCGCCTACTCCTGATAATAATATGGATTAATGTGCTATAATGAGAATTAGCTACAGAAAATATCCGTCAAACGTAATAACTATAAAATTAGAATTTTCATGCATAATGCTATGTGGACTGGGTTTGAGGAACAACAAGGAAATTGTAGTTATGCTGACGATAAATGAAGAATATCCCAGTTTTTCTCTTTAAGTGGTTACAAGGAATTGTTCAAATTCGCGTTAGAGATAAACGTTTAGAATTTCGTTTAATGTACGTAACGAATAACACATTGTGTTATACTTTGCTAGTCATGTAAATTAACTAAACCACGATGCTAAAGTTACATTTCATAACGTCTCCGCTAAAATGTCTAATTAACTTTGAATTTTTATGTGGTGCGGATAAGGTTTCAATCTTAGATTCCTGCCTTTTGCGTACGGGTACAGTGAGCTTTCATTTGTTTTAGTCGAGAAAGCCTCACGAAACGACTTGACATTAGTTGTTCCTAATAACTGCCAAACACTTTATCTATGCACTGATTTCCTATGACACTTCCTACGGTGCACCAGAGGATAATTCGGCTGGCTACTGGGGTCTTTGAAACCGACCCTATGCTGAGCCTCTGAGATGAGGCTGGTTAGCTGCCGCTTCACATTAGTCGACGACGCTTTACGGTGCGTTAGGGCTGTAAAACATTGTCCACGCCATACACAGCTGCATACCATACCGTGGCTCGGTCACCGACGGGAAGACTCTTTCATACTCGACTGTCGAGCGACGAGATCCTATGCGATTCGCGTGAAGAACTACCTTTTGGAAATGGGTGTGGCTGGTTTAAAGGTCTTACGCCAATGTTGGAGCTATCTAGGTTGCCGCAGAGGCATTAAACTATTTCAGATTTGAGAAATAAAAAAACATTCCACTCCAAAATTTACTTTACAATCTCTGTTTTAAGCACATTTTGAAGCACTGCAACTCATCCGCTTTTTTTACAGGTACTTAATTTATTCTACCTTGCACGACAAGCCAATTTCGGTCTGAAAGACTGTATTCAAATACAAAATTATCCTGTTGATAAACGGCGATATAGCCGATCTGAAAGTGAACTCTTAACGTGCAGGTGTCATAACTAAACAAGCTCTCCCTCATAGCTAATGCCACGTTATAAGACACTTTCTTTGTCGAAGGGCTTTCATGTTCGACAACGAAAGCGAGCACGTAAGTGTCCTATACGTAGAATTAGTTATGAAGGTGATTATTACTGAAATTTGAAAATAAAATAACTACCTTTTTTTTACTTCCTTGGGATGTCCCCACCATCAGTAGACGAAGCGTTAAGAACTGAAACATGCAGTATACGAAGGCCTAATTCTCATAGAACACTTATCACCGAGGTCGTAAATACCGGCCGCGAAGATTTGCTTTTGCAGGCGCTCTCTCTCTCTCTCTGTTTGTAGGGTATGTACACAGTTTCGCTCGGCAGCGCGCAGTACGAATACGCGTGTAGCGCTTGCGGCACGCGGGGAGTTGGGAATTTGCGAAGGGGTTCGTTTCTCGTTAGCGGGTCCTGGCGGCGTGATGAACGCGACCTGGGGCGGGCGTTCGAGGCGGCGCCGCGCGCCCGTATTTCAGAAAATTGGATTCTGCGCCGCGGCCGTGGGCGCCCGTGCTGCGGCGCCCTGGAGACAGTGGCGCCGGCGGAACGGTCGTGATGAACGCACGCTGCGGCGCCCGGCAGGTCTACGTGGGGCGGCTTTCTAGCCGCGCGTGCAGTGCGCGCGTGTGTGGAGCGGGCACGTCCACGAGCACCCTCGGCCACACCACTTTTCTACTTGACTCGGCTACTTCGGTAAAAAGTATATCAACCAATCTACAAACTTTGTAATACACTAGATATTGCCCTGCAATACTTTTTTTGTAAGTGGGTACACACACGAGAAGCAGAAATATATCCCTGCTTATCTTTTTTTTTTTTTACTTTATTGAGTTTCGTTTCCCCCCCCCCCCCCCCCCCCCCCATAGGGGCGCGTGCTGGCTCAACTTAGTACGCTGCTCTTCAGCCTACAGAATTGGTTTTAAAAAGATGAAGATAATAAATAATAAAAGCAGGCGATAAAATCGGTGACTTAAATGGTGAAATGGTGGAAAATTGTGGAACTTAAAGCATGAAACAAGGGGATGATGATGCTAATAAGTTACACAGGAAGCAGACAGGTAAAATTATAGACAATTAAAAAGAACACGGTGACAATCTGGTTTCTGTTCGCAAGAGATATAAAATTCACATTCAGCGACCGCATGATTTCTGTTCGAAACACTTTGGAAAGACGCACAACACTGAACATTCACTTGAACACTGCACTAAAAAGTTGGCGCAAAAACCACATACCACAGCTGAGGGCAACAGGGGGAACCTGGCCAGATGATGGGAAAGAAAAGGGGGGAAGGAGAGGAAAAACGAAGTGGGGGGGGGGGGGGGAGAGGGAAGGAGACGATGGAGGACGAGGACTCATAAGAGGGGGGGCAGTGGCTGGGCACACGCGAGAGGGAGTGGGGAAAGCCAGAGGAGGGGAATGCAAAAGGACTCGGGGGGGGGGGGGGGAGAAGGGAGGCAGAGAGAGATTAGGTGGGGAGAAAACAGGAAGGAAAGGGGGAGAAGAGGGAGCCCGGGGAAAGGACAGAGGAAAGGAGGGGGAGATGGGGATCAGAGTTGATAGGAGGGATAAATGAAGGGAGAGGGGGCATCATCTGGGAGGGGGAGTTTATGGAAGTCACCTAGGGAAAGAAGATGAATGGTGCAGAGATGGAGGGTAGTGGGGGGCACAACAGTGAAGGCATGGCAGAGGGCGGGGGTTGGAGAGGAGAGGAGCAACCAGGGCATGAGGGGGATCAAGGCGGTGGTAGGTGTTGAGAAAAAGGAGCAGATGGGCGAAAGGAATCAGGTCATAGAGGATCTGCATGGGGGACAGGAGGCAGGTATGGAAGTCGAGATGGAGTGCATAGCACTCGAGGATCAGGGGGGACTTATAGAATTTGGGGTGGAGGGGGGGGGGGACGGATATCCAGGTGGGACTGACATAACTGAGGATTGGATGGATTAAGGATTTGTAGGTGTGGAGGATGGTAGACAGGTTCAATCCCCATCTCCAGCCAGAGAGGAGTTTAAGTAGTCGGAGGTGGTTGTGGGCCTTGGATTGGATGGAGTGGAAATGAAGGATCCAGGTTGCGTGACGGTCAGTTGTTAGGCCACGGTAAGTGTGGGTGGGGGAAAGGTGAACAGGACAGGCGCAGATGGTAAGGGAGATATCCAGGAGCCAGAAGGAGCGAGTGGTACGACGTATGATGATTGCCTGGGTCTTGGAAGGTTTGATTTTCAGGAGCCACTGGTTACACCACGAGGCAAAAAGGTCAAGGTGATTCTGGAGAAGGCGTTGGGACCGTTGGAGGGTAGGAGCGAGGGTAAGGAATGCGGTGTCATCGGCATACTGCAGGAGGTGTACTGGAGGGGGGGGGGGGGGGTTGGGGCCTATCTGCTGTGTACAGGTGGTAGAGGAGAGGGGAGAGGACAGAGTCTGGGGCACACCCGCGGAGGGTTAGAAGGTGTGGGAATCAGCGTTGTGGATGGTAACGTAGGAGGGGCGGCGGGATTTACCTACGTATTTAGCCTATCCCTGTAAAGTAATGTTTTGACAGTGTACCATAAGAGTATAAACTGTGTAACTGTGAATCTAAGTCCTCTTTCCAGTAATAACGCATTGTACACTTTGTAAGGTATTTTTTAACAGCATAATGTATGCTGCTTACACTGACCACCCAGAACATTATGACCAACGATCTACTATCGACCTAGGCCTGTCCAGGAGAAAGATGAGTCACCTGACGAAGAATGACTGACAGTCAGAAACACGCACGGTGCACGCAGTATCAACGAGCATGGTGTCCGTATGTAAAACGGAGAAGGACTTCGATCTATCTGAGTTGAGGGCAGATTCTGATGGCCCGGAGGCTCTGCACGAACATTTTGGAAACTACACGACTTGTCGGCTGTTCGAGGTGTGCTGTGGTGAGCTTCTTCCACAAGTGGTGAAACCAATGTGAAAAAAACGTACAGACGTAGTGGGGTTGGCACCTACCCCTCATTACAAATGTAGGACGTCAAGATCACCCACCACACGTTTTCGTCCGCGTTGTGACTTAGCGTTTGATGCTTGTCCCCTTTTGCTGTATGGGACATATGTCGTCGATACGATATCTTCTTGAAACCCCAAACACTTCCGCTACCTTGGTCACGGAAACATCCATTATACTAGCACCAACAATTTGGCCAGGTTCGAGTTCACTTATCTGCTGTATAATGCACTCACAACTACATAGAATACGGTTCTGACGTCGAGTGTTACATCGAGCGTCTTGGGAACATTGCAGAGGTGTTGATCGTGGTCAAGTACAACAGTACAATCTGCAAGCTTAGCTAGCATCTACATTTTATGTTCAAGCATGGCATCTTGGCGGTGTTTCCATGTATCTGTCAAATTCCTGTATATTTTACACTTACATAACGTATTTCACTCACATTTGTTGACATATTTCATACGTATCTCTAGCGAATTTCGCCCTGCAGTTTCCTCTGTATTCTGAGGAAACTTGTAATTTTGACAGTAACTGAATCTCGTAACGAGGAGAAAAGGACTATCGGCGACAGCTGTGGGATTATTCGTGATTTTACACGTTGAGAACTTTAGAGATAACGTTAAGCGTATCTGTGGTACTTAGCTCTGTGGCGTGATATTTGGCCCCGAAATAAGACAGCGATATTATTGGGCTCGCTGCAGTTCTCATTCTCCCTCTATGGTTAGTACATAGATAATGTAAATAAGAAACAGACTGCGCTACATTCTTTTGCCGTGCACCAAATCAAGTGATTACTGGAAGTAAATACTAACCTATCGTTTTCCGACGACTCTGAATGTAGCCCCTTCTCTTCGTCAACTCCATCCATAGTAATAGCAGCGGTATGCGACTTTACCCAATAGGTATTCTGCTGAGTGGCTTCCCTAACCAGCACTCCACACGAGGAAACCTATTACGACTTTATTTGATGTTTCTCGCACCTTAGGTAACTGGGCTACGCACTCTTTAAAATGAATTGCTCGGCAATGTCACAGGGCTGAGCCGCACACAACTGCTTTTATGCCCAGTAGCTAATTAGCTTCAAATAATAACCTGTACCTCTGATTCTTTAAGCAAATAGTCTCTGCATTGGACAGAACTGTGACTTAACAAAATAAACAGGAATATTAAATAAAAGACAAATGACAGATTAATAAAAATGGTTCTATTCCAACGTTAGTAATCGATGTAGACGACAACAGAGACTTGCGATGAATAATATTCATTCGAGAAAGTTACTCTCAAACACACAGAAAGTGGTCGAGCAGTAACGAATTATAATACACACAAAAACAACCTTATTAAATACAGCAAAGTGGCTTTGAGAGCGTTGCCTGAATGGGAACAAAATTCCCAAACTGGTCATCAAAGACAAGCGAGAAGCTAGGTTAGTTCCGCGACCGCAATACACGAAATATTTGCTGGCTCAAAATAATTTAAAGTCAGTATGTCAATCTGCACAATCAAACATGAGAGATAACGAGTGGGAACTCATAGACTGTCGCTTCTCAATTCCGTAATACAAGCGAAATAAATTAAGTTCTGCACTTGAGCAAGTTCTGGCCTCACAAGAGTTAGAATTCTTTCTTAAGTTATTGTAGCGGTCGTTCACAGCCCAGAGTCAGTCACTAACACGACCAAATGTCTCAATATACCACAGAAAGTTCTGTCTTCTTCAAGAACTTGCGCGAAGTCCCCAGAATTGTTTCCGTTAGTGCACTACTCAAAAAAGTATGTCTTTCCACTTGACTCCAGTAGCGTTTCGCCACTGACTAACTATCTACATCTACATCTACGTGATTACTTTGCTATTCACAATGAAGTGCCTGGCAGAGGTTTCAATGAACCACCTTCAAGCTGTCTCTCTACCGTTCCACTCTCTAACGGCACGCGGCACTATAATTTTCAAATGGCAGTCCATACCAAAATACACTGTCCTTACGGTCTACAGACATGACTTTACTCAACTTGATCAACTTCGTACTACCCTAATATATTACCACAATTTTTAAATAAGGAAGTATCATAATTATTCTTTCACAGTCTGAGCATTCAAAATAAATGTAAGTAAAGGTTTATTCATAGATAAAGAAGCATACATGTTTCGCAAGAACACTCACACTGAATGACAACAAAACGTTGTTAAATATTGTTTAAGCAATTATTTATGCCTGCTTGATAGAGGCGTCTTTTGGTAGTTTTTTCAATGGTGGTGCCAGCAAACACATGATATTGACCACTTTTAAATTACCACAGTTTTTAGTATCAATTGTAATGAACATTTAAATAAAGTTACTGGCAAAATAGTAAAGTATTCATCAAATTACTACGCAAGTATGGCATGCTATGATGTATTCATGTTGCATTTAGTTGCTGTGTTACTGTGGAGGATACGATGTTCTAACAAATATTTACATAGTGAAAAAGATGTAAAAAATTAATAAATAAAATAGGTACCGATACTTTGCGTTCAGATATGATAACTATAGTGAGATGCCATCACCTGAGATGTTGCTTGTTGAACTCGCAAGTGCTTATAAGTTGTGAAACTTATGGTTGATTGTAACAATATTAGGACATTGTAGATTTCTAACTTCTGTAGTTAATAAGACATTGAAAATACTATTGTTTCATTGGATGAGCGTCATTTTTCTCAGATGCATTCAGATTTCCTTTATAATGTAACTGTGAACTACTATAGAATATCTGAGAGTTGCAAGTAGCCGTATTTCAGACTTTGCTTCATTATGTATTTCCTTCGTTATTTAAGTTTGATTTGTTTCAGAATTTCTAAGGGTCGTAAGGACTCCAAACGTTCAGACCGTGTGACAATCCATTTATAGTAAAACGTCTATCCTTCAGCTAAGCGAGCAACCCTCGACCACATTCTTCCTGCTTTGAGATTTTCACATTTCTGGCCACGCTGATCGCCCTCATACCTGGGCACGGTCGTACCGGTCGCTTTGTTGGACTGGCCGTAGTGTGCACTGGCCACTGGTGGTGCCAGCTAGCATTCAGCTGCACAAAAAAATTCACCTCATCTCGTACCAAATCTAGGCCGCCGAATAATTCGTCTACGTTCGTGTAACTTCACAGATACAAACACGTTCACAAATAGTAAGTCATGTGTATGCTAAATTTAGTTGAAATTTCTCCCGGTGTTTCCGAGTTATGCTTTTATTTCAGGCATTCTCACGCCAAACCCACAAGGGTCTCTTACTGTTGCAGTAACTTTTTTCAGATAATAAGTGAATTGAGTAAAAATTTTTGTGGAAATTTCCACCGCCACACACCATTGGGTGGCTTGCGGAGTATAATTGTAGATGTAGATGGAGATGAGCACTGGAAAATTTCAGGAAGTAGTATTAGTGAAGAAACTAGAGATAGCCTTCATTCTCCGATGTATTGCTCCCGTAGCGACCATGAGGACAAAAGTGGGCCGGTTACTGACAGCAGAGAGGCATTTAAACAGGCACTCATCTCCAAATGCGTTTGCGACGGGCAGAAAACTTCATGTGTGACACTAATCTAAATACCCTCCGCCACGCTCTTCATAGCGATTTGTATGGTACATACATATAAGGGGCAGTCAAATGAAACCGAGAGGCTTGAGAAAAAGGCACATTAAAAGTTTATTGCTACAAAACTAATCGCCATAACTGTCTTTCTCCAGGGACCCAAAAATATGGAAAAACGCACAGGGAGATATCGGGACTGTATACAAAGTGCGTAAAGGGTTCCCAATTTCTTTATCCTAGTCGAAACAACTTTGGCCACATGTGGACGGGCAATATCCTACAAGGAATCAAGTCCAAACGGCCAGGATTGTTGTCATTCTGTTGCAGTATAATTCCGGCCCACTTTTTGCAAAGGTTTTATCGACAACGCTGTAGAAGACTCACGTCGACGCTATTACATGTCCTCCATTCAGTCCTCTCCCGTCCCCTTGCAGTGTACACATTCTTGGAGCCCGGAGAAAAGACATTCATGGCCGTCGATATGCTTCGGACTAAAAGGTACAATCGTGACTCCGTAGGCAACCGCAAACATTTTTCTATGAAGGCATTAAACGTCTTGTCTCAGAGCGCGATATATGAGAATGTATTATCAGTATTGGCGATTCTTTGTTAATAATAAACATTTAACTTATTTTTTTGCAGTTGCCTCGTTTTCCTTAGTCTGTCCCTTGTAGGTGCAGACTCTTGCAAAACAACTCACCGTACGAAGAAGATGCATGTAACTCGTCATAACAGAGCATTTGCTAGCAAAAGTGTAAAAAATACACAAGAACCCATTTTTCAGTTGAAGTCCTCAGGACAGGCCAGTGTAGTTGGAACTATGGCAGTATTAAGGACGAAAGTGATTGGGACAGAGAATCATCAGATTGGGAAGCACTCGTATTAAGCAGCAGTTCTATACAAGCAAGTACTAAAAATTTTGTTCTAAAATGATGAAGAAGTAATATAGATTACAGGATAAAATATTTGAAAAATCAGCCGGGTACTAAAGTATTAGGCTTACACGTTAGAACTGCAAACGGTCCACGTTACATGCACTGTCCATCACACTACGCCCAGGTTATCGCAGTGAATGAGTAAATGACAAGTCACCGAAAACAGGTTAGGATAAGCCCCTGCACATCTCTGCACGCGTACATCATGTTTACCTAGGGATAAGGCGTGGTTTGCTATACACATGTTGGACACAGACAGAACGTTATGTGCCCTGAGGCACACATGTAGTCAAATATACTTAACAAAAGATAGAGGCTCACTTAGGTAGAGAAATATTAAATACATTTTCAAAGGTGTTAAGAGACTCGAAGTTTATCAAGCTTCTCTCTTCGTGATTACGTTTTTCAATCTCTTCTTGTGGTTTTTCTGGAACAGGTACATTCCAAAGTATATTTCTCGGAAGCGTGATTCCTTCAGACTTCGTAATGTTCCTTGTATCAGATTCTAAGCTTTCTACTGGTACGGAAGAAGTAACACGTTCGCACCCACAGCATTGTATTTTGTACAACTCTGCTGCTACGAAATTATTTCTATCCGTTTCAGTGTTATGTATCTTTGTTCTGCCATTGTTGTTAGTAATTCTGATATTGAATTTGTCATTAAATTAACGAAAAGGGGACTAGGTCCGTTCGATACCCTCTCTAGAAAGGAAACATGATGTATTTTAAAATCTTTGTATCATTATACAGTAGCTGGGTAAACTTATATTTTTCAGCTATTCCTGTTACATCTCAATTGATGATTGACGTACTAGTAGTGTATTAGCGCGTTACTCAGTTCGCAGCAGTTTTTGCTGTAATTACTCGTAACATCATGCTGTCTGATGTATGCCTAATTAAGCTAAGCTTGAAAATTGGTTATGATATTGAACGAAAATTTAATTGCGACTGGTATAAAAAATTTGGTGAAGCTTAGTGGAATGTACGCAGTGATTCCCTTTCAGAAGCACTGAATGATATTTCGCTGTAGATAGAATCGCAGACATACCAAACTTAATTGCATCGCACTAATTCCCTTTCATTACTTCGACGCTGACGGTATTTACTGTTCGAATTAACGCCTAATTACACGTTACTTTGAGTAGAACGGCAACGTCTCGGCCTAATGAATCATTGTTTACATGAAGACACAACATAAATTCCAACGTAACTGCTACCGTCCACTGCTGTTCTGAATATATGGCAGACGTCACAAGGTCATAATTAAGAATTATATGGGGTGTATTTATTTGCTGCCATAGACTACTGCTCCATATTAATTAAAGTAATACATACAGCCTATTTCTCACTGCATGAAGATGTTATATCGCTTTGCAGAAGGTGATACTACTAAGGAAGGAAGGCATCCTCCAAAGAAAAAGGGGAAAGGAACAGACAGCAAAGAAGATAGTGTGATACTCGAGAGCTTTTTGACGTTGTTAATGCGTAAAGGTTATCCACAAACAAATTATCATGTTTGGAAACATTGAATATAATTAAGTTTTTTCTTAATACTACAGGGCGATTTGTCTCTTGACCGAAGTCGTTACCTATAATGGGGAAGTTGCACACAGCTCGAGTGTGTCGAAATAGTGACATACTGCGAAGAGGGTAGTGGCAGAAGTGAGCGTTTATGAGCTTTCGCATTGCAGAATTAAGGAATACGTTCAGTATTCGCGCAATGTGAGGTTTATGGGGAATAAACACGAACATTTCAGAATCAGCATGACTTTTAACGAGAGTTCTTGTTGTAAATAGCTCGCTCTGTTTGTCCTCTGGGTCCAGAAGGCCGCAGGTAAAGGCACCCAAGTCTACGCATTGTTCACTGTTTGCGGAAGTATGCCACACGGTTCCACACTGAGGTTCACACATTATCGGACCCGCTTTGTTACTGGGTTCAAGACTTCCTAGCAGATAAAACTCAACGCGATGTTCTTAACAGTACGAAATTTAAGGTATTATTCCGTGGATAAGGTTGAAAGCCTCTGATACAGTTCGCGAACGTTCTGTTTTATGTAGCAAAGTTGCAATCCCAGGAGTTCGTAACGTAATTAAGAAGGGCCAGTAGACCACTTTCCCATCATAGAATGGCAATAGGTCACTAGAATTTTTCCCAAATGTCTACGAATATCCGTGTGGAACGACTTCAAGTGGAACGACCACACAAAGTAATTGTAAGAAGTGTAACCAATGGAAGAATCCTCAGAAAAAGTAGTTCTTCCACAAAAGAACTGAATTACACATTTGTTTCGGCAATAGCTCAGTGCTGCTCCTCACTTTTGGAGCTTTACCAGGTCGGACTAATGGAGAGGATAGTGACGTAAAAAGTACGTTAATAAGCGTGAGATCGTAATGCGGATTCTTATACAAGGTGACTCAGCAGGGTATTATGCAACCCGTTACTCCTGCAAAAACCACGCACAAGATTTTCATACTCTTGCACGCTACACGCGAACCATTAGTTCTATAGGAAAATGACAGGACCTTTTTGTAGAAATTTGGTATTGGGATACGTTTCCGCTAGAGGCCATGGTTTTAAAATTATTCAAGAAAATAGTACAATAGTGACCTTAAATGTGTTTTTCTTGAATTACTCGAAAACCGTTGTGTCTAGGTAGAACGTATCGTAGTTAAAGATTTAATTACATTCAACTTCCTACGAAGACGTCCTGTTAATTTTTTTTTTCTGTAGGACTAATGGTTTGTGCATAGCGGGCAAGAGAATATCAAAATTTCGCTCTTAGTTTCTGAAGACGTCGAAGATTGCATAAAACCCATAGACAGGGGCAGCTGAATCACCATGTATAATTCTAAAGGCAGAAGCTACAAGAGAGGCGCTGTACATCACGGAGAGGTGTACTGTCAAAACTCTAAGAGCGTACATTCCAAGGGCCGACCGGAAATATGTTGCATGCTCACATATAAATATCTGAAATTTTCACACCGGAAAAATCAGAAAGATTAGAGCTCTTATGGAGAGGCCTGTAGATAATATTAGTAAATGGGACAGGGAATGGGGGATTTTTCAAGGTAACATAAACACCTTGCCCCACACATCGTAACATTGCAAGTGGAGCATAAGTGTAGATGTTTATGGAGAGTCACTAAATGTGCAGAGAAAGAAGCTTATCCTGTTGAGTACGAAACCACCTTCCTGGCAGCCAGGCTAGAAGCAGACGTCAGTCAACAGGTGGCAGAGGAAGAAGTAGCCGCGCAACTACGGTCTCTGGAAGCCAGGAATGCAGGAGGCAGTGATGGTGTCAACAACCACATATTGACGAACCTTCCACCGGGAGTCCAGAGACCAACAGATATCTTCAATCAGATAATTCAGTCGGAGATCTAGCCTGTCATTAAACATGCGGAAGTGGTGGCTATCCTAAAGAACGACAAGGACCCACATCAGGCAGACAGCTACAGGGCCATCAGCTTACTCCCGTCCTTCTCGAAGGTGTTCGAGAGGCTGTACTCGAAGAGGCTGTTGCAACACGATCCTAAAGAGGGTGTCATACTAGACGACCAGTTTGGATTTTGGAGCGGCCACTCAGCCTCTCTCTGGTTGCTGCGGCAGAGGATCCGGCGATGAGGACGATGGAAACAAGGGAGTACCTTAGGGGGTTGCTTCACTGGGTGTCCAGGACACTTGACTCCGTGTGACACTACGGTCTAATGTGCAGATTCTTTGTACTGGAGATGCCGACATCGCACAGGCTCCTTCTCTGGTACTACCTGGCTGGAAGGACCTTTCATGTGAAGGTAGATGGGGGCATTCCACAGACCGGCAGATCCACATCTGCATCTACGTGGATTCTCTTCAAAACCACCTTCATAATAATTCTCTGTTACTCCACTCTTTAACAGGGCGCTGATGAAACGAACACCTATATCTTTCAATGTGAGCTCAGATTTCCTTGCTTTATTATGACGATAGTTTCTCCCAATGTAGGTCAGGGTCAAAGTAACATTTTCGTTGGAAGGAGAAAGTTGATAATTGAAATTTGAAAATATCGCGTCGCAAAGAGAGACCCAGTTTTTTAAAGGATTCCTTTTATCGTTCGTACGGATGAATTCAAACTCATTGTTTAGGGTCAACTGCCAATTTTTGCAGCATATAGATATCTTACCTAAAACGTTTTGCAATTGGGTTTGATCTTCTGACGACTTAAATAGACATTAAACGACTGCTTCATCTGCTAACAGCCTAAGATAGCTCCTCAGATTGTCTCCTAAATTGTTTACATAGGTAAGAAACAACAGAGGGCCTATGACACTACCTTGGGGAACTCCAGAAATCACTTCTATTTTACTCGATGACTTTCCGTACTTTACTACGAACTGTGTCATCTGACAGAAAATCACGAATCCAGTCTCATAACTGAGACGATATTCCGTAAGCACGCAATTTAGTTATAAGCCATTAGTGAGTTACCGTGCTAGAAAGCCGGGCGGAGGTACCGTACGGGTCGGTGCTCCGCCCCTTGCTGTATTCTTCAGGCTACTCCAACAAGTCAGGTAACCATAACAACACATCGAGAGGTTCGGCAGGAGTAGCGTGTTCATGTTTAATCTCCTCACATTTTGGGCAAGGAATGCACGCCAGATAAGCTGACAATGACTACCATCATAGGCATGCAGGCGTAGTTGTTCAGTGCACTGCCCTCCCTGTCAGGTTTTTCACCTATACTATCAATTAGCTTCTCTGTGGTCTCACGGGACACTACAAGCTACGTTTAGAGAAATGCAAACTTTCTTAACTCTGCATCTAATTTCACCCATGGGCTACCTTTGGTGCTGGCATATGACGGCACAGCCTGTACCCTGATCAACAAGGTCACTTGACGTCAACATTCAGGATTTTTGTACGAGATGTCGTTCCAAAAGCGAAGTGTATAGCACTCCCGTTATTACCGTTGAAGGACATCAGTGAACTTACAATTTGTTAAGATTTAACAGTTTATTTGGGGATGTTTGAAAGAGTTCCTAACGAATTACCGTGAGAAGTGCAGTACTGTCTCCACATGCGAGGTGGACACGTGGAACACGTCCGTTAGCAACAATGAGCGTATAGTAGACTGTAACAAATAACATGCTGACTCAATATTGTTTCTCTTGTTCAGGTTGCCCTTGGGTGAAATCTTAGTCCAATTAGATGGTAACTTATGACAAAAATTTACATTTCAAATACACCAACAGGGTATGGCAAAAGGATATGCCGAAAGTTTCGGTAATATTCCTCACACATAGAGGAAGATAATACGTTATAAGGACAAGAATCTAGAAACGCTTTATTTCCATGTTAGAGAGCGGGTTTTGCAACTCTTCAAACCATTGACCTTAGAAAACACAAGGAAAAGGATCTAATAAGTAGATTATGAAACACTGTCGTAAATTATATGTTGCAAATTCTTTCTATTGCCAAGGATACATCCATCAACCCGCCATCGCACTGATATGCTGATTCGTCTCTAGAGAACTGCGTGTTTTTTTACGGTCTACCGCAATACGGCCACAAAGGCTTTGTACATCTTGCAACTGGGTACCGTACACAGGAATTTAAAAATGCCCCCACAAACGATTGTCTCCTGGGTTTAGGTCAGGAGGCTATGGAGGCCAAGGAATTGGACCAACTCTAGTTATCCATTTGTCAAAGTATCTGAAATGAGGAGGAGCTCCATCGAGCACGAAATTTGTATCACTCGTATAAGGCCACATGTTCCGGCACAACAGGTAACGTATTCTCTAAGAAAGCATGGTAAGGTGCACATTTGTGTCAGGGTGGAAGAACATGACGCCCTAAGCTACAGTCACAAACAATGGCAGGTAAAATGGTGACGGAAGGTATTTGTCGATGATTTAATTTTACACTTCCTTGAGGATTCTTGATAGCTCATACGTGCTGATTGCGAAAATTTACAATCCAGTCACAATCACGTTGAAACGAAGTTTCATCTGCGAACAGCAAGTCTGCACTAAGGTGTGGGTTGACACATAATTGAATGAACCATTTGCAGAAGTGTACCCATGCAGGAAAATCAGCCGCTGATAGTGGCTGTATACGCTATTCCTGTTCCTGTCATGTGATAAGCATTACTCCTTACAGCTAACAGTCTTACGCTGACTCTAGGTTTGTAGTCAACTGCATGATGATGTTCTTCCTCCAGTTGAGACGTCGTCGTCCTTCTTGGCCTTCCCGGCCGCGAGTAGTAGGCTTAAACGTCCCACGATCTGTAAGATGACGATCATTTCTTCAAACGTCCTCCTTTCGCGGTACCGTCGCTCTGGAAATCTCTGGAAATACAAACAGTGGGCACCACGGCCATTGTCATCAGCTGATCCGTGTAGAAAATTGGCAACAGCCAACTCCTCATTTGAGTGAACGTCTGGTGCGCTCTAACGGAAACAAAGTCCTTGATGAGCACAAAACAGTTGACGCAACGAGCTTGCACAGTCCTTGATGAACGCTAAACATTTGATGCAACGTGCCTGATGCCAATACAACAATGAAGTCAGTCTCGTGTTTGTGTTAGCACAAGCCCGTTGCCATGTTCGATTCCCGGCCGGGCTGGAGATTTCCTCCGCTCGGTGACTGAACGTTGTGTTGTCCGTACGTTCGTATCGCCATAATTGACATTGCGCTGTTGAGATGGCTGAATGGGCAAGTTCAGAAAAAAATAATGTGGCAACAAACAGTTGCGGTTAGCCTAAGAGTTATATAACGCCTTAACCAATGTTATTATTACAAGGAAGACTTTCAGTGCATCGCCCACTTGGGTCCAGAATCAAAGGGCTCAATCATTTAGCAACATTGAATATCCCTATTTACAGACAACACACACTGAGAGGAGGTGTTTAACCACATTCTCAAGTAACGGTGTAAAGAAACACTGCCGGTCTTTACCGCAGTGAGCAAAATAAAATTAAAAATAATGAACAAACCACAACATTCCATAACTTCGCAAACCGGAACAATAGTGGCGAGTGACACGGCAATAACAGAACAGCAAAAAGGACCACACTTCGTGATACCACTTCTCATCATACTAAAAAATCGGTCACATTGTTTCGCGCCTATCGGTGCAGCACAAAACCCCGCAGCACCCAGTGGTATTTGCTCTGTAATGCCCCCTGTCCAGCAGTTTAAGCGATTCTCAACGTTCACTGTCGGTAGTACAATCAGTCCACCTTGCGCTACCAATCCCGATTATACATCAAAAGTGAACACACGGAGACACAGTGAAATTAAAAGCTCCAGTAACCGATCATAACGTATGAGGGTCGTTCGGAAAGTAAGGTTCGATCGGTCTTGAAATGGAAACCACAGTAAAAATAAAAAATAAATTATTCACAAAGTTAGCCACAACTTCCAGCTACCCTTCTACGTAGTCGCCGCTCGAACTTAGATATTTGTCGTGGCGTTGTACAAAACTTCCAGCACCGTCGTCACGGAAAGCAGCCGCCGGTACTTTCCGGCAATTCTGTACGCTGGTCTCCCTGTTTGTGTCAAAATGTTGTCTTCTTTGCAAGCGGTGCATGTGAGCAGAGATGAAGATCGGAGGAAGCCAATTAAGGACTGTATTGTGGTTGATCAAGCACTTCCCATCGAAAACGCTGAAGGAGTGTCTTCATTGCTCCTGCAGAATGCGGCTGAGAATTGTCTTGAAGAAAGAAATGCATGACATTTATGGTACGTGGGCTGCATAGCTTCAGGCGAAATCTCCCAACAGACTCCCACACTTGGCGGGAGACATTGTTGTTGTAGGGATCTCTATGCACTCACTGTGTTCTCAGAACTGAAAAGAGCGACCTGACGCGATCGACTGGCATACTAGAGACACTGTCCAACACATCTGTGCAGTGCTTCATCGGATTTCCACAGCGTTTTCCATTTCGCTCCAAATCGGACCATACTTTCCAAATACGCTTCGTAGTACGCGCATCTGTATGGCTCAAATGGTTCAAAAATGGCTCAAATGGCTCTGAGCACTATGCGACTTAACTTCTGAGGTCATCAGTCGCCTAGAACTTAGAACTAATTAAACCTATGGACATCACACACATCCATGCCCGAGGCAGGATTCAAACCTGCTACCGTAGCGGTCACGCGGTTCCAGACTGAAGCGCCTTTAACCGCACGGCCACACCGGCCAGCATCTGTATGCATCACTCAATATCATCTTAGAAGACGTACCTGGACAAAGCCAACCGACTGCTACAACGATTTTAAGAACACTCACAGACATACAAGACAAATCATCAGTCAACTACAACATAAAAAAACTTCTTTCTACACGTACTGTCCACTTTTGGACTATCAGTTCCGTAGGCATAGTACAATAATTCCCTTAGACGGATATGTCAAAGAACAAGTAGAATCCGCGGTTCACAATTGCCGGCCAACGCTGCATTTCTAAAAGAAAGACGTTAAACACTCCCTTGGTACCATGCAGTTCTACCGCACACCATATCGACGTCTCACAAACAAGCTACGTTGCGATAAGTAATTCCCAGAGCCAGCTGCCGTTATTTGCATGCCCCACACACTCCACACTTCTCAAAAGGGGCACTTCGCTGACATCGTCGAGCTGAGTTGCAGGCGAGCGCCAACATAGTTCACCGTCGGGTGGATGGACCCGCGTATTGAAAGCGCCGGTACGATGAAGATCCACCACAACATTAAGGTAACTCTGCTGCCTGTTGTGTCAGACATGGCCGACAAAACAGACAATACTCAGTTGAATTAATACAATCGGGCGCGACTGCTGCGTGGCGTAAGATTAGGTGCTACAAAGATTTAGTCGTTACGCTGCTCGACAGAAGATGTCGGTACCGCGCCAATAGGTCAACGTCGGAGATGCCATCCCACATGTTACCTGAAAGAAGCTCTTGTGATACTTACCCAGGTGGCTGGTGAGGACGAAGGGACTGCGACCTCGCCAAACGGGTCATCCGTGAACCTAGAGGTTGACGAACTGCGCCAGAAGACGCCGAAACCGAGGGTCGCTGGTTCGATTCCGTGACAGAGCTCTCCGAGACATGCCTTAGCCACTTGTTACTAACGCAACGAGCGAATTTACAAGGAGAAGACCGCGCAGCCACCGCAGTGAGTCACACGTGCGGAACTGAATGGAAGAATACGCCGACGGACACTCCACTGCAATACGAGCCGTCGACGAATGAGCCGTCACTGGAATTCGTACGCTACGACTACGCCGCTCCGCTGCCGCGAGCAATTGAGCGACTTAAAACACATTTAATAACTCTTTTTGTGTAAAAGGGTCATGTCTCAATAAATGACTGTTACTGGAATTACCCATGTTTCTCTCACACCACATCCACTGAGCCAAGTAAAGAACCCATTCCACCGCCCACAAAGAATCGCTTTCCTTTTCTCAAGCGGGAAGGCATGCCGGTCCCCAGCACGAATCCACCCGGCGGATTAGTGTCGAGGTCCGGTGTGCCGGCCAGCTTGTGGAAGGTTTTTAAGGCGGTTTTCCATCTACCTCGGCGAATACAATCTGGTTTCCCTTATTCCGCCTCAGTTACACAGTGTCGGCGATTGCTGAGCAAACACCGTTTCCACGTACGCGTACGCCCCAACTTCTACCACGCAAACATTTGGCGTTACACTCGTACCACGTGGGAGGGGGGAGCGGCATGGAGAGGGGGGGGGGGGTGAGCATGTCCACTGGGGCGGCGGGGTGGGTGGACTGCTGTGGCCTGTTGTGGGGTTGTGAATCACTGCGGCTGCGGCGGGACGAAGCCTCTCCGTCGTTTCTAGGTACAATACAATCGCTTTCCTTCCCACCATACCTGACAAAATAATGATCTTTGCTCCCCTCTTTCACTGACGCCACTAAACCCTGACCCACTACAGTATATATGCAGTCTTCTTTTTAAAATGTGTCACAAATGCAGGTCGTAGTAAAGAAGTACCAAATTATAACGTCATGCCTCATGCCTACCTTTATTTGCCTGAACAGAGAAAAGTTTTAGGTGATAAACATTTCTCCTTTCATTATTTTGTAGGATTGTCAGCTAGAAGAAACTTCAAGTTTTGATATTATGTGTAAACTTTGTTTCGAGTCCCTAAGTGCTCCCATTATCAAATACTGGATCAATAAATCTGGGAATTCACATGTGACGTGCTATGCTTCTTTTTTATCCCCACCCACACCCCTAAGACAAGCAGGTGGTTTTGTTCTTAGGATCTCCACACGTTACCAAAACCAAAGAAGAAGGAAAATATATGAAAAGAGCGATATCTTTGACAACAAAGTATGTCACTGATATTAGAAAACGCTATTTGCTTCATTTACAATCATACGAGAATGTACAAGGAATTATATAACAGTCCACAATGTTCCAAAATGTTCGATAACATTCTAGAGTGTTCCGAAATGATTCACAAGGATCCATAATGTTACAGGACGTTCTCTAACATTCTGGAATCTTCTAGAATGTTCCAGACTATTCCTCAACATTCCAGAACATGGCGGATCATTGCGCAACACTGCCGAAAATTCTGGAGTGTTGCAGAATGCTCTTGAATAATCTCGAATGTTCAGGAATGTTCTCCAGTAATCCCGAATTTTCTGCAATGTTTCAACAATTTCAAGAGGACAAAATCTCCCAGCCTTTATATCTTCGAGAGCACGCCTTTCCGGTAAAAACGGGAACCTTCTTCATGGATAGGGGATAGAAGGCTACCACACCAAATAACTCCGTACCGGAAATCGTTTCTCACTTACAGCGGCACGTAGATTATTCACATTCTTTTACAGCATACATGATTACAGCTACGTCGGACAAATTGTCACGGATGCAGATAATTTTGCAAAGCCAGGGGAACTCGCTAGTTTATAGGAACCAGACAATATTTGATACTAAAGTCGAAGGGGAACATAACCATAGATTCGGAATTACCCTGTTAAAATCGATAAAAGATAATTTTCGGACTCACTGTTAATTCCCCTTTTTGCCTCTACTGTCATATGCTTTCACCTGTGTCAGTTCTCGATACTAATACCCTCAATTCAAATGTTTCAGTTGGACAGTTCAGGCATCCATCTGATGTTGGCGCACCAAATAGCCGCTTCTGACACCTTGGGCTTGAATCGGTTCTGGCTCCGGTCTAAAAGAGGTTTCATATGTACTCCTATTTTTCCGACTATGCAAGTGTATGAAGTATTATAAAATTTGTAGAAACATTCACATACAGATATGTGTTTTTTTTGGTATCCTAGCTTTATTGCTAAAATGTTATATGCTTGGTAGTTTTGCCCTGTAGTAGTATATTGTACTAAAATGATATCACTGGTAATGTTTGTGTTTGTGTGTGTGTGTGTGTGTGTGTGTGTGTGTGTGTGTGTGTGTGTGGCGGAGGGAGACGGTTGTGGCTTTCAAAATAACACATTTGCAAACTCAGTAATCATGTACAGAAATATCTCCCCACTTTAGCATTGGTTATTGCACACAAAACTGTATAATGATGACTCCTTACATATGAGTATTACACAAGTGTATATATGTGTGAACTGGTACTTAAAATTAAATTGTAGCTATTCATGGAAGTCCAGTATGGGCAGTAGGTAAGGTATGGCAGTAAAACACGGCAGGTATTCCAATTTCTTAATGCGGACCGATTTTTGCTGGCAAAAATTCGTACCAGTTGGGGCTAACTGGTGTGAATGTGGTGCTATGAATGCATGAAAGACGTAGAGATATTTTCCCATGTGTATTGGATTAGAAATGGGAAACTGGCACAAAAGGTCAGAGAAGTGAATAAGGCATTATGTTGATTTTATTATTAACTACCATGTACACAGTTTATTCAGTATGAGCACTTGAGACGTCGACAACGTGCTGTACAGCACCAGATATGCACCTGGTGGCCAAAATGGGAACTAATGTTTTTCCAGCGTAAGTCGGTTCCACATTAACCCATCAGCATCTCTACCGAGTTTCCATTACTACAGCCCGAAATGGATATCTGTGAGAAGGCGCACTTCGATTATAACCATCCGGTATGTATGTTTTGGTATGTGTTTCCAAATCTTCTGCTACACCACTCGATCAATTTCAAGGGAACTTTGTAGACATATGACTTAAGGTTCGGAAAGAATCACTGCCGCCTAAGTATTACCTCCGTCTCAGAGAGACCTTCATGTGACTTTTTCTCCCTGACACATCAATCCTTCCCTAACTCCAACAAAATGATGAAAAGAGAAATATTTATTGCTTACTATGTTTTCGCTGTTCTTGCAGTGAAACGTAAGTATGAAGAGATGAAGTTTTAATTTAGTACCTATTTACTGCTAACTCTATTCGCAAAACATATTCCAGTCAGTAGACACATATATGCTGGATGTACCTACAAAATTATATCACTTTACTAAAAATTAGTTGAAATGGCTCTGAGCACCATGGGACTCAACTGCTGAGGTCATTAGTCCCCTAGAACTTAGAACTAGTTAAACCTAACTAACCTAAGGACATCACAAACATCCATGCCCGAGGCAGGATTCGAACCTACGACCGTAGCGGTCTTGCGGTTCCAGACTGCAGCGCCTTTAACCGCACGGCCACTTCGGCCGGCTATCACTTTACTACACATAGTTCAGATATATGACACCACAAATAATGACCTGCGTGAAAACGAAATTGGACGGTGAAATTCGCTACAGGAATAGGTGAAATATACAGTAGGTAAAAAAAATGAGCGAAATATGTTAAATACATGTGAAATAATGGGACAAATGGCTACAATGGCAAATTGGCCGGTGAAAAGCTTCTTATAAACCTCTGGATCGATGTCAACCAAACTTGGCACACGTATTACATACTAATTGGAAAGAAATACTATGTGTACTAGAACCAGCAACGTTCTACTTTGGCGGGAGGCCATAATGTGGAGCGTGATGGGGGTGGAGGAGGTTGAATGGCTCTAAGGACTATGGAACTTAACATCTGAGGTCATCAGTCCCCTGAAAGAGGGGGGAGTAGAGGAATGACGAAAAGGATGCAGATAATGGTAGGAGGAGATGAAGAGAGGGGGAGGAAGAACAGAGACAGTTATGGATAAAGAGGAGATCGATAGAAAGATGGTGAAGGGAAATGAAGAGACAAAGGAAAGAGAAGGATAGACAGTGGGAGGCGATGGAGAGGATAGACAAAGAGAAGGGAGAAGGAGGTGGACAATGAGAAGGGGAGGGAATGGACACTGAAAGGGAAGAGGAGGAGATGGGCAGAGAGAAAGGAGGAGGACGAGATAAATAGAAAATGAAACGGTGGGGCATGAACAAGTGGGGGAGGAGGAGATGTGGAGAGAAAGGGGAGTAGGGGGACAGAAGGAGGGGGTGGAGGGGATGACTAATAGAAAAACTGAATAATATATAACATCGGCAATGCTGGGTACTCAGCTATATTTCTTTATCTACAAATTCCGCCTACAATAACAAGACGACTTTATTCAAGTAATGCCAAGTTAGATCTCCTGCATCCAGATTCAGCTGCTTCTTAGCTTTGAGTGTCAAGATGTCCCTTCTTAAATGATTTCATGGAGAAGGCTAAAGATGTAAACTTACACCATTTACATAAAAAATTTGTGATGTAAAATCCTGAAGTTGTAATACCTTAGGGTACTTCACAATATATACACTGCATGTTTTAAATAAGGTTATTTTGTGACTAAAGTACATATTCAAAATACATACAACGGTCATGATTAGTTGGGATGCTAACGAATAAGATTAGATTCTGTGATATCTAACCGTGTTTTACAAGGCTAAAGAAAATTAGAAAATGTTTATCAATAAAATAACGTGGCCCATCGTCAGCAGGTATATTTAACTTGCCTGTGCTGCTTTTACGAAAATATGAAATACGAGTATCTTCCTATCCCTCAACAAGTACGAAGTAAATGTCAGCCTGTCAGAAAATCTGACCTGTTCATTTCCTTGAACTTTTTGAACGAATAGGCGTAAAAATTAGAAATGGAAACCTTTATCGTCAACAGACTATGATATCCAGTGCTTGAACATTAATACGAAGCTCGACGATACAGTCCAACTATATGACTAAGTTTAACAATTGTTTCCACACTTTTACATGATTCATTGATCAGTTGGTCCTCTATCCCAAGTTAATTACTAGCAGTGATTCAAGAAGAACGAAAAACGCTGTTGTCAGCGTCAGCAAAAGAACGCAAGTCCTTGTGTGAGGGAACGCGGCTTTCAGCTGCAAGCAATTTCCCTAATGCCTGCCTCCTCTCATGGTGCAGGGAAAATGCTGGTGGGACGAAAGCCGGAGTAGCGGCGCGCAGACGGCCCGCTGAACGGTGTTCGCGTCTGAATTTGCAACGGAGATGGCCAGGAAATAGATGGCCGGTGGGGATTTTCTGCAAGACGGCTGGCAGGGTTTGCTGCTGAACCGCACGTAACCCGATTACGGAGCATTTTCGTTGCCTTTGATGTTGCTCGAGCAGATCGATGAAAGGCTAGAATAAACTTCGTTTAGACAGGACACAGAAGGGGCAACATACAGTGACAAGGCAATTACGGTGCGCAGTGAATTCTGCATACGTGAAGCTGCCAAGTTCGACCGCCTCTGTTTCTTACGTTTTATCTAAAATGCCGAGAAAACGTCTAGTTCTTGACCACTATAGAGTAGTTCTTTGTCATGTAAGAATGCACCATCCGTTCGAAAGGTTCCGAAATTTATTTTATTCCCTCCATATAAGCACCGTCATTACAGTAATTGCAGTAGTACCTTGAACTAACAACTTGAAACAATAGATGTGCATTCGGCCAGCGAGTTGTAAGCATGTAGTGGTAAGTTGTGCGCCAAAAACCTTGTGTCAGAAATCGCAGTGGTACGACAACTCCAAATAATGTGTTGAAGATATTGTGTGTCAAAATTTCGGCCCGCACACCTTGCTTGACCCCCGAGAAAAAACAGCAGGGTGGAAGCCTGCATAGGCTTGATTGCTATGAAAAACTTGGACAACTCTGCTGTGGAAGAACATTATCAAGGCTGTCGAAACAGTACCAACCTACCATTAAACGACAAAGACGAGAAATTTACATGGTCAGTGCATTGGTGACACAAATAAGATTCAAGCCAGTGTGACGTGCGTTTTGAACAGCGCCCTGAAGATGGAATTTTCTGACGGTTTTGCAAGGTTGTATAAACATTCTGTGTTCTGTTCAAGCTGGGAAAAACTAGGTAAACACCTGAAGCATTCAAACCAACAAGTGAAATCCAGGAGTTAATTATCTGCATTGTCTATCCTTGGAAGGAAGCACTTGTGAGATCACGACATCCAGAAATACATGGCCGGAGTATGCCAATATCGATGATTTTTATAGGTGCATATGGTGCCTGAAGTTGGCATTCTGTACTGCCAAAATTGGTAGCGAGAAGGTAGTAAAATAACTTCTCCGTTTTCATTGCTGTTTAGCGAATTTCCCTGTTAAATATTTGATCTGCCCCTGTCCAACGTCCTCAATGGATCAATTGCGTGGAAGTGTGATAGCTCATGCTGCTGAGATCGGCACAGTAATAACTGTAGTGATGCCAGTGGTGGAAGAGATTTGTATGACCAGCATTGAGCTGGTAATGGGTGAATAACTGATCACGTAATGAAGTGAGTTCCTTGTGTACCGGGGAGCAAGTGCTAATTTTGCTGCTACCTACTGTCGCATGGACGTTAGATCTTTATTCAGTAACTGGCCCGCCCGTCCGGCACTCATGATTTAACAAACCACTGTCTGGTGCCCAGAATTCAAATCGAGAACAGCTGCCAACATGAGTAACGTAGAAGTAAATATCCTTGGAGTAGTGAAGCAACTTAAATCACTTAATAAAAGCAAGTCTTATGGTCCAGACTGTATACCAATTAGGTTCCTTTCGCAGTATGCTGATGCCTTAGCTCCATACATAACAATCATATACAACCGTTCTCATCGACGAAAGACTGGAAAGTTGCACAGGTCACACCAATATTCAAGAAAGGTAGTAGGAGTAACCCACTAAATTACAGGACAATATCGTTAACGTCGATGTGCAGCAGGATTTTAGAACATATATTGTGTTCGAGCATTATAAATTACCTCGAAGAAAGCGGTCTATTGACACACAGTCAACGTGGGTTCAGAAAACATCATTCCTGTGAAACGCAACTAGTTTTTTATTCACATGAAGTGTTGAGTTCTATTGACAAGGGATTTCAGATCGATTGCGTATTTCTGGATTTCCAGAAGGCTCTTGACACTGTACTACAAAATCAGCTCGTAGTGAAATTGCGTGCTTATTTAATATCGTCTCAGTTATGTGACTGGATTTGTGATTTCCTGTCAGAGAGGTCACAGTTCGTAGTAATTGACGGAAAGTCATCGAGTACAACAGAAGTGATATCTGGCGTTCCCCAAGGTAGTGTTATAGGCCCTTTGCTGCTCCTAATGTATACATACGATTTGGGAGACAAACTGAGCAGTCGTCTTGTGTTGTTTGCAGATGACGCTGTCGTTTATCGACTAATAAAGTCATCAGAAGATCAAAACAAACAGAAAAACGATTTAGAAAAGATATCTAAAAAGTGCGAAAAGTGGCAGTCGACCCTAAATAACGAAACGTGTGAGGTCATCCACTGGAGTAATAAAACGAACTCATTAAACTTCGGTTACTCGATAAACCAATTTAATCTAAAGGCCATAAATTCAACTAAATACCTCGATATTACAATTACGAACAACTTAGATTGGAAGGAACACACAGAAAATGTTGTGGGGAAGCCTAATCAAAGACTGCGTTTTATAGGCAGGACACTTGGAAAATGTAACAGACCTACTAAGGAGGCTGCCTACACTATGCTTGTCCGTCCTCTTTTAGAGTACTGCTGCGCGGCGTGGGATCCTTACCAGATAGGACTGACGGAGTACATCGAAAAAGTTCAAAGTAACGTAGCACGTTTTGTATTATCGTGAAATATGGGAGAAAGTGTCACAGAAATGATATAGGATTTGGGCTGGAAATCATTAAAAGAAAGGCGTCTTTCGTTGCGTCGGAATCTTCTCACGAAATTCCAAACACCACCTTATTCCCCCGAATGCGAAAATATTTTGTTGAAGCCGACATACATAGTGAGGAACGATCACCACTATAAAATAAGGGAAATCAGAGCTCGTACGGAAAGAGATAGGTGTTCATTCCTTCCGCATGCTATACGAGACTGGAATAATAGAGAATTGTGAAGGTGGTTCAATGAACTCTCTGCCAGGCACTTGAATGTGGCCTGCAGAGTATCCATGTAGATGGAGCTCTACGTTTCTGAAACTATTCGTCCAATAAAAGAAATAACATTCACAAACGAAGCAGATTTCCAATCTAATCAGTATAATCCTGAGTTGCAGTAGCTCATCGAATAAGAGTTTGTGATCTACAGTATCCCAAGAGCAATAACACAAAGGAACAAACATATACACCGATTTGGTGGGAAAGTGAAGCGCTGTCGTAGATCAAATTTAAACTATTCCCATTGTATCAATGTAAAGCTCCGTTCAAATAATGAGAAAGGAAACCGAAGAATTTCATTACAATGACACCAGTTTTTTGAATGTTGTACTCCGAAAACAATTTCTGTGGTGCTAGCTGCTATCTCACTATCAACACTTTGAGTCAGACGCCAGTGATTACTTTTACTCGTGCCTGGAGCGTTCACACTTTTTATTTTAAGACGCTGACGACGATATTTGTGTTTGTATTTCAGTCTTTACTGCAACGTATTTTAATATAATGTACGTACTTATATGGTACGAAAGCCAGCATGAGGGTTGTGCTTTCTGCATTACCCATATGGGATTCACATAAGTGCCAGTTGTGTCATTACCTTCTGTGGATGTGCAGAGCTCTTATTGGAGACACCGCCACATGCTGTTTTGTGCGAAACTGCCGTGTGTATCACGGCATACTGTCATGACTTTTTTTGAGTCATCAGTCTTCCGACTGGTTTGATGCAGCCCGCTATGAATTCTTCTCCTGTTTGCTTACGAGGTGCATTCAAGTTCTAAGGCCTCCGATTTTTTTTCTAATTAACTACTCACCCGAAATCGATGAAACTGGCGTTACTTCTCGACGTAATCGCCCTGCAGACGTACACATTTTTCACAACGCTGACGCCATGACTCCATGGCAGCGGCGAAGGCTTCTTTAGGAGTCTGTTTTGACCACTGGAAAATCGCTGAGGCAATAGCAGCACGGCTGGTGAATGTGCGGCCACGGAGAGTGTCTTTCATTGTTGGAAAAAGCCAAAAGTCACTAGGAGCCAGGTCAGGTGAGTAGGGAGCATGAGGAATCACTTCAAAGTTGTTATCACGAAGAAACTGTTGCGTAACGTTAGCTCGATGTGCGGGTGCGTTGTCTTAGTGAAACAGCACACGCGCAGCCCTTCCCGGACGTTTTTGTTGCAGTGCAGGAAGGAATTTGTTCTTCAAAACATTTTCATAGGATGCACCTGTTACCGTAGTGCCCTTTGGAACGCAATGGGTAAGGATTACGCCCTCGCTGTCCAAGAACATGGACACCATAGTTTTTTTAGCACTGGCGGTTACCCGAAATTTTTTTGGTGGCGGTGAATCTTTGTGCTTCCATTGAGCCGACTGGCGCTTTGTTTCTGGATTGAAAAATGGCATCCACGTCTCATCCATTGTCACAACCGACGAAAAGAAAGTCCCATTCATGCTGTCGTTGCGTGTCAACATTGCTCGGCAACATGCCACACGGGCAGCCATGTGGTCGTCCGTCAGCATTCGTGGCACCCACCTGGATGACACTTTTCGCATTTTCAGGTCGTCATGCAGGAATGTGTGCACAGAACCCACAGAAATGCCAACTCAGGAGGCGATCTGTTTAATAGTCATTCGGCAATCCCCCAAAACAGTTCTCTCCACCTCCTCGATCATGACGTCAGACCGACTTGTGCGAGCCCGAGGTTGTTTCGGTTTGTTGTCACACGATGTTCTCCCTTCATTAAACTGTCGCACCCATGAACGCACTTTCGACACATCCATAACTCCATCACCACATGTCTCCTTCAACTGTCGATGAATTTCAATTGGTTTCACACCACGTAAATCCAGAAAACGAATGATTGCACGCTGTTCAAGTAGGGAAAACGTCGCCATTTTAAATATTTAAAACAGTTCTCATTCTCGCCGCTGGCGGTAAAATTCCATCTGCCGTACGGTGCTGCCATCTCTGGGACGTATTGTCAATGAACGCGGCCTCATTTTAAAACAATGCGCATGTTTCTATCTCTTTCCAGTCCGGAGAAAAAAAAAATTGGAGGCCTTAGAACTTGAATGGACCTCGTAATAACGTTTATTATAAGTAGCTTGATAATATGATAAAGGAGGGGGAAATGGCCGATTGGTATATAATGAAATCAAATTAAATAAAGGGTTTATTTGAAAGTAAGAGAACAGCCTAATCAGCAAAATTTGTTCCCTTAAAAATTGGACTCATTCCCAAGGTTCATAGCGTGATAGCACCTGACGTTTCTGATGCTATTGACTAAAGGTTTCAATAGTCGAAAGCCGACAGATATTCAGGGTTTGAAAAGAGATTGAATTAAATATACAGTACAGAGAAAAGGTGATTTTTACGGTAAATAATTATGCATATACCATTTTGCTTGTTTCTATTGACAGAATGAACCTGTTCCTTACGTGTAATGCTTGAGCATTAATACAATCTGAATAATTTACTACTTAGCATCACCTTTAATATTAGGCTGCGATTCTATTTTCTGTTGTCCTATATATATGATCAAATAATATCTCTGTAGAATAAACTGCAACAAGTCACAGTTTTTGGATGATCGATTTAGTTCACGGAACTAATTTTGGACCTAGACTTCTCATCGAATGCAGGTGACAACGTCCATGTCACTTTTTTTTCTATGATACAACAGATTAATCACGATTTTCTTGTTGACAAAAGCTTTTGCATTCTATACTTCGTCTTTACATTTCACTTACTTGAGGAAGTGTTTTTTCACATGCATATAGGGGTCAACATTATTGATATTTCATATGCTGAACGTGACATAGACTAAACACAAGATGGCGGACACATGTGCTTACATCTTACGTCAAGGTGTAACACCTCCGTTTATTTATCCCGACCTGATCTGATCGAATAGCAGGCCAATATTTATTATATATATGACCGTGTACCTAATGGGGCTGGTAATCAGAATTGACTGCTACGGAAGTTGTTACTTTCCAGTTCGTCCTGTTCAATATTGTAATAATGAAATGTCTGGCAACATGAAAAACACCAACACAGTTTCACTAATCCATCACTGCATCCAACACTGCAATCCAACACTGCAATCCAACACTGCAATCCAAGGTGATGCCGGCGCGGTATACGCGAAACCAAAATATCGGCACTAGAAGTGTGATTGACCACTTCCGTAATTATACTTCTTCACTTTCCCGGTATTATTTCTAGTACAAAGGGGCCTAACCACGGCGATGGCAACTCCCTTTGTCGTTAAAGCCTTGCATTACAACAACTGACCTCCACTCACCTCTACCCGCAACATGGCACTGGATCAACTCCACTGTCGCTCTCGCAACACGACAAAATCGATTGTTCGCCCTATCGATCTGTGCCGAGTGCAAATTTATAGTAAGAGCCTACGGACCACTTACAAAGGCAGCTAGTGAAATGTCTGGTTGTACCAAAGAAATAAGGTACCTATAAGAGTATATAAATCCTCGTCATCGGTACACCACATGAGTGCACTGAAATTTTGTAATCACAATTTGGATTCTTAACTCTACTTGATCACTCAACATGCAGTCAGGTTTGTTGTGAAAGTTGCTGCATATTTCTGAGTCTTGAAACAAATTCATAACTGCTTTTTCTAAAAAAATCGTATTTCGAAATTATCTTCCATGATAATCTCTGTGTCGACATGATGGGCCTTACTTGTGTGCATCGATATGTTCTCTGTATCTTATGTTGAAACTGGTATCACTTTGGTCAACACATAATTTGTGACGCACAGAGCAGTTCATATTTATAAACATCAACTTTATTGAATTCTAAATTTTTTAAAATTAAGTTAGGCTAATTGGTTTATCATACATTTTACTAGTTGTGGGGAACTAGTCTGAATATTTCTATCACGGAACAAGTTTACCGGTGAGTGATATGCAGATATATTTCACAGAGTTCTGTATGTGAGTGTGTGTGTGCGCATGGTTGGGGGGGGAGGGGGGGAGGGGAGGCAGCTGCTGTAAATTGCTGTTTTGTTGTACATATGTGGATATGGAGCTATCTTTGCTACTTTATTATATTTGTTTGTTACGAATGTGATGCTTACTGTTGGTTTCAGATGTATAACCATTATTATGAGCTATCATTTTCATATGATAAGACATTGTAGTATATCTTCAGCGTTGAATCAATTTTGTTTCTAATTTATAAAACATTGGGCTGTAATTGTAATTCTATGTTGCTCAGGACGACAGTCAAGTGCCACTACAACTGTTGTCACAATCCAAATTTCAGTAGTTGTACGAACAGCAAAAGAAGGTCATATAAAGGCATTATTTTTCAACCAGTTTTTTTCCACATGCGTCCAGTGCATCATTTCTACGTTGCAGGAGAAAAACAAAGAAGAAAGCCGTGGTTACCAGCTTGTGAGATCAATACACGAGTAGTACCCAAGTTCCAGAAATGGTTCCGTGATTGGATACTCTTTTTCGAAAATCACATATATTCGAAATGACGGGACTGTTTCCACACGGCCCGCTGTATCGCTTTCCTCAGAGTACTTTGGGAGAGGTAAATCAAGCTCACGGGCACGATAACACCGACTCTGAAATTTACGGCCGAAAAGTCCTTATCAGCTCCATTTGCGCACGCGACCTGTGTACTTATCACGTTGCACGTGCTTTACGGCTATGTATGTGCGCCATTAAAACAAGAACGCGGCGTGCCTCTCAGTATAAAAATAGAAATCTGAAGTTGCGGAAATACATATCAGTTCAAGAGCTGTCCTTTTTGATGCTCAAATTTATAAAAAACAATATGCGTACAATGTATTCTAACAGTGAGTTATCATAAGAACTTTGTGTCCCACGTAAACAGGGCAACTTTCAAAATGAGATGCATGAATGTTTCGCCTACTTCTGTGATTGGTTAATAAAATAAAATGTATCAATGTAAATAAGTATGGGCTAAGCTACATTTCTGTATCCATCTGGGTGTTATTTGTACATTATACTATCACATCAGCTTACTCGTATGGAATTTTGAGTTACAACGTGGGAAAAAGTGTGCTTATATGCCAGCAACGATAACGGAACTATCTTTGGATGTCATCGTAATTTGAATAACCTGCCCATGTAATTAATAGTTTCCTTAACATGAATAAGTTGTCACAATAAAACAGTGCAGGCTCTCGCTTATGTCATATGTGTTATAGTTTTCATAAAAATTAATACTATAATTTTTAAGATAGGAGGGGGAACAGAATCAGTCGTACATTTTAAATCTCTTTACTGCAGATCGATTTCAGTTTATGTGTAGCTGTTTTCAGTGCAGCTATATTCAAATCATCACAAATCATTAAATAGCACATGGGACCACTTTTTTTCACAGGTAACAAACATCGGTTAAACTGAGCTTGCAGCTTAGATTTCTACTTTTTAAATAAAGATAAAAATGTCAGCTAAATAAACATAAACATGTGCCGCAGTAGGCTGTAATGCGTTGTCTATTAAATTATGCGGTTAGCTAATTTCGACTAAGGGTCGTTACCAAGCACCTGTAAGACCAACATGAAAAAGCACTATGTTGTCTACGTACATTGCCACGTATACATAGCACTTTACACACCTCACATTAGGATAAAACATTACTCTACAAATTTCTTACTCTTACCTCTGTTTTTCACGTCATTTTCAAATCACTCTTAATTACAAGTAAAATATAGTCATATTCCGTCTTTTTAAGAAAGGGTCCACGGTACAGTGAGACTTTTTAAAATCGTACTCGGAGCTTTGCTCTATATATAACTATGTGGTAACTGACAGCAGCTGACAATTTGTTCTCAGAGGTACATATTCATCCAACTCTCGGTAGCACACATCATAGGCAAGATATATATATTCTTGACCTGCCAGACTTAATTGACGTCATGTATAAAAGCAGTCAGCAACGAAAGAATACATTAAGAGCATACAAATAGACATAACATATTGTCTACATTACATTGCATATCACCAGACAAACATCATTATTTTAAACACCGTACACAAATGTGTATGAGGTACCCACACAATTCCACAAAGAATAGGATAGAGTACTCCATCAATGTTATGGCGTACCAGGTATCACGACTGCGTGTATCGGATGTCGTAAGTGTCCGAAAGCTAGTTGTAGACACACGGAAGCCAGACCTGATTATTTGTACAGAAAGATAAAGGACAATGTTTTTTTTTTTTTTAATTTTAAGTAACAACCAATACAGAATGCATGAAAGTGTGGCAACCGTATATCACCTACGTTATAAAGTGTATCAACCAGTATTGGGAACACGACGTAATTTATAGGTTACAATGTATGATAATATTATAATATAAAATACATTAAAATATGGAATCGGTTCAATAAAAAAGAAATAATGTAGGAAATATGTATAACTTCCTTTCTCCTTTTTATAATTGTATCGATCTGCAACAAGCAAATTAAAAATTTTCTACCGATACTCCACTTCCTCCTATCTTGGATATCATTAATACGTTTGAGAAGCACGCTGTTCTTGATGGAAACAAACCTGATGACTGTAATTTTCATTCACAATCTTGTCTACGTGAGAGGGTCCTGTTCAGATTATTAATGATTATTAGTGGACAGATGACTAAATGCAATGGTTTCCATTGGCTGCTGCAACCGCATTTCGCTGATAATTCATGATTCAGTACACGTGGAACCGCTTGAATGGACACTTATATGGCGTATAATTTCAGTGGGAGTATCTGTGGTGTCACCGCCAGACACCACACTTGCTAGATGGTAGCCTTTAAATCGGCCGTGGTCCGTTAGTATACGCCGGACCTGCGTGTCGCCACTATCAGTGATTGCAGACCGAGTGCTGCCACACGGCAGGTCTAGAGAGACTTCCTAGCACTCGCCCCAGTTGTACAACCGACTTTGCTAACGATGGTTCACTGACAAAATACGCTCTCATTTGCCGAGACGATAGTTAGCATAGCCTTCAGCTACGTCATTTGCTACGACCTAGCAAGACGCCATGTTCAGTTATCATTGATATTGTCAATTGTGTACAGTCAAGAGCGACGTTCACCAGTTATGGATTAAAGTTAAGTATTCCACCAGCTACGTCCGTTTTTTCTAAAGTCTAATTTCCTTGTCCTGTTCCAGACCTCACACCAGCCTGCGTGAGCTAAAACGCGTGCCTTTCGGCTTCCTCTAGTAACCCGGTGTTGGCTCTCTTGCCAACCCACAACATTGGGGACGAGACAACGCCGCGTTCTTAACTATACTGTTCTGATTTACTTGTGTAATGGCTTCGCCACCATCTCCAGATGTACTGTCCGAATTTTATCGCTTGCAGAATCAGCAGACGCAGGCCCTACAGGATGCCCTTGGACAGCTCATCCAGGGTCAACGTGCAATGCAAAACGATGCGGCGGCCGCCCCTCCACCGCTAACGCAGCCACAACACGCAGTTGCACCAACTTTTCGTCCTTTTGATGCTGCACTCGAAAGCTGGACGGAGTGGTCCCGCCAATTTGGATTCCATCTCGCCGCCTACAGAATTCAAGGTAACGAGCGGCAGCCTTTTTTCTTGTCCTCCGTAGGGGTGCACACGTACCGTGTGATAGTCAAATTATTTCCCCGACGCGACGTAGCAACTCTGTCCTACGACGAAATTTTGTCTGCATTAGATGCATATTTCAAAGTATCAATCAATGTAGTTGCCAAACGGTATACCCTCTTTCGTACAAAACGTACGGCCGGTCAGACTAATCGGGAGTGGGTTGCAACCTTGCAAGGCCTTACTAGGGACTGTGCTTTTGAGTGTCAATGTGGAAGCCCTTATTCAGATACTATGGTGCGTGATGCAATTGCACAGAACGTGTCTGATGTTCGTATAAGGGAACAGATTTTGAAACTAGTCAATCCCTCCCTTCAACAAGTGATGGACATATTGGATCGGCTGGACCCACTTGACTTTGCTCAGGAATCATTTGAAACTTCGCCACCCGTATGTCAGGTTAACCGGCCCGCCGGGCGAGCTGCACGGAACAGTAAACAGTCGTTGCGCCCAGCCGTGCCGCTGCCGCCAGGCTCTCAGCCACGAGTATCGCGCCGGCAAGCAAATGCAGTGTTAAAATCATGCCCGCAGTGTGGTACTAGACATTCGCATGAGAATTGCCCGTCACGCCAAGCTATTTGCTTTTACTGTAATAAAAAAGGACATGTTCAAAGTGTTTGCCACAAAAAGCTCAGATCGGAAGCTCAAAACCATTCCAGGCCCTTTGCTTCACGCCGGAACCGGAATCGAACCAAGGATACTCAGGCTCGCGCCACTTCGCCCATGGAACTTCATATAGTTCATGCCACTCCGCCCAGTGCCACTCTCTCTAACAATGACTGTGTTCGTCCCACAAATAGTGTGCGTTGACATCGCAGGAACTCCTGTCAAGTCGCAAGTGATTTTGTACCTGTGTCAGTTCACGTTGCACGAGACAGTCGCTCTTGTCGTCAGCAGGGCAGAAATCTTTTTGTGGACTTGGACATTAACGGCAAAGTGATACCATTCCAGCTCGATACCGGGGCTGCAGTTTCACTGATCAATCAAGACACTTACAAACTGCTGGCCACACCTCCATTGCGTGCCGCAAATATTAACCAGCTATGCAGGTCCAGAGATCCCTGTGTTAGGACAGTGCAACATACAAGGGACAAACAAAACTTGTGTCATTTCACGTCCTTCATTCTTCTTCTGCAGTGAACTTGTTTGGTTTCGATTTATTTCAGTTGTTTAACTTGTCTATAGTAAATCACGTCCTATCAGTGAACCAGACTGTGCCTTCCGACTGTGTTGCTCGTCTATGTGAAGAATTTTCAGACATTTTTGCACCGGGCCTTGGTTGCGCTAAGAACTATAAAGCACATTTGGAACTGAAAGTAAACGCGCAACCGAAATTTTTCAGAGCGCGCAATGTTCCCCACGCATTGCGTGATGAGGTCGCAAAAACATTACACGATTTGGAATCACAAGGTGTAATTGAACGTGAGCAGGCTTCTCTCTGGGCATCACCCTTAGTAATTTTGCCAAAACCTTCGGGAGAATTGAGACTTTGTCTGGACTTCAAGGCAACAGTGAATCCACAACTAGTGACAGCAACTTTTCCTTTACCCCGCCGGGAAGATCTTTTTGACAAACTGTGCCCGGGTAAATATTTTTCGAAGTAGGACCTAGCAGATGCGTATTTGCAAATACCGGTGGACGAAGAATCCCAGCGCGTTTTGGTGGTTAACACGCATCTTGGTTTGTATCGATTCAAACGACTGCCATTCGGGTGTGCATCCGCCCCTGCATTGTTTCAGCAATATCTACAAACTGTTTGTGCGTCGGTCCCTATTGCAGCAAACTATCTGGACGATATTGTGATCTCCGGGAGGACGGAAGAAGAACATTTAGCCAATCTCAGAACATTATTTCAGGTCTTGCGACAAAATGGTCTTCGCTTGCGGAAGGACAAATGTGTGTTTTTTGCTCGTGACGTACCCTACCTGGGACATGTACTTAATGCCCAAGGCATACATCCCAGTCCCAACCACCTCCATGCCATACAAGACTTGCCTTCGCCGCAGAATTTGAAGCAGCTACAGAGTGTGCTGGGAAAAATTAACTACTACCATCGCTATGTTCCACAGGCCTCTTCCATTTCAGCTCCGCTTCATCGCTTACGCCGTAAAGGTGTTCCGTTCATCTGGACGACGGAATGCGAACGCGCCTTTCGCCAGTTGACATCGGCGTTGCTTTCCAATACTTGCCTTACGCCATTCGATCCCCGGAAGCCCCTTTTGTTGATGGTGGATGCATCGGGTTTCGGGATCGGTGTTGTGCTTGCGCACCAAGATGGGTCGCACGATCGCCCTATTGCCTTTGCGTCCAAATTGCTCTCGTCTGCGCAAAAAAATTATTCACAGATCGAGAAAGAAGCATTGTCTCTCGTATTTGGTGTTACAAAGTTTCATGATTTCTTGTATGGTCGCCACTTTACCATCCTCACAGACCACAAACCTCTGACATCGCTTTTCCATCCGACCAAGCCTGTACCACCACGTTGATCAGTCCAGGGTCGTGGTCCCACGTTCGTTACAGTCCTCTGTCTTACAGCTTCTCCACCAAGGACATTGGGGTATAGTGAGAACGAAACAACTTGCTCGTCAGCACTGTACTTAGATCGGAATTGATGCCGTGATTACGAATCTGTGCTCTTCTTGCATGGTGTGTGCCGAACAACAATCAGCACCACCGCGGAAATTCTTTGCATGACCAAAAGCCACTTCCCCTTGGCAACGCTTACATGTCGATTTTGCTGGTCCATTCTGGAATGCTCGATGGTTGGTTGTTTTAGATTCATTCAGTAATTTTCCTTTTGTTTTCCGGATGTCTTCCACGACGTCATCTGCCACCATCCAAGCGTTATCTGCTATCTTTTGCATTGAAGGTCTTCCACAGACTATTGTCTCCGACAATGGCCCATAATTCGTGTCCGCAGAATTTCAGTCATTCTGCAAGGCCAATGGTATTCAACATCTGGCGTCCACGCCGTTTTCGCCTCAGTCAAACGGTGCCACTGAACGATTGGTCAGGGCTTTCAAGTCACAGATGTTGAAGTTGAAAGAGTCGCATTCTCGGGAGGACGCGTTATTGCTCTTTTTGTCCTCGTATCGCTCTCAGCCCCGAGATGGTCGCTCGCCGGCTGAGTTGCTCCATGGTCGCCCTCATCGAACCTTGATGTCTTTGCTACATCCGCCGCATCAGGTTCCTGTGCAGCGGCAGACACCTGCTTTTGCCCCAGGCGACGTTGTGTAGTACCGCAACTATCGCGGTTCACGGCGTTGGCTCGAAGGGTGCATTCTTCGCTGCCTCGGCCGCGCTATGTATCTGGTTTTGGGGGCCTCTGGTGAGGTGCGTCGGCATCTCAGTCAGCTGCGCCTCTGTCGTCGCACGAAATATGCCGCTACCCGTCTGCTTTCAGCGACGGTGCCGTCCGGTCAGTGCCCTGGGGACCCATCTACTGGCTCGCTTCGGCCCCAGGTGTTACCGACGCTGTCTTCCATTTTGCCCCATGGCGACGCGCCGCCGCCGCCGCCGCCGCCGCCGCCGCCGCTGCCGTCGCCGCCGTCGCCTGTTCTTCCGCCGGCGGCGCCCGCAGTGGACGCGTCGCTGCAACCGCCGGGTTCCTCCTTGGGTCACGCGCCGCCGATCGCTTCCAGTGACCAGTTGTCCTCCGACATGGGACTCTTGCCCGCTCCGGACCGTATGTCGTCTTCGCCCGTCGGGTGCCCCGGCCCGATGGAGGTCGACCCTTTGGACCCTCCTGTATCTCTGCGGGCGCGTACACCGCATGTTGGCGTGCACCCTGGAGCAGGTTTTCCGGCGTTTCCTAGCTCCCCGCGGTCCGAATGGCAGGGTGCGGGTGGCAGAGCCTCGCCTGTTGTTAGGCTCCCCACCTCGTCGCATACGTCAACATGGGGCCCTCCACACGGCGAGTGGAAGCCTTATGCCATAACCGTCCGCCGATTTGCGGGGGAGGAATGTGGTGTCACCGCTAGACACCACACTTGCTAGGTGGTAGCCTTTAAATCTGCCGCGGTTCGTTAGTATACGTCGGACCCGCGTGTCGCCACTATCAGTGATTGCAGACCGAGCGCCACCACACGGCAGGTCTAGAGAGACTTCCTAGCACTCATTTGCTCATTTGCCGAGACGATAGTTAGCATAGCCCTCAGCTACGTCATTTGCTACGACCTAGCAAGGCGCCATGTTCAGTTACTATCGATATTGTGAATCATGTATAGTCAAGAGCGACGTTCACCAGTTATGGATTAAAGTTAAGTATTCCACCAGCTACGTCCGTTTTTTATTAAGTATAATTTCCTTGTCCTGTTCCAGACCTCACTCCAGCCTCCGTGAGCTAAAACGCGTGCCTTTTGGCTTCCTCTAGTAACCCGGTGTTGGCTCTCCTGCCAACCCACAACAGTATCACTGTTGCAGAAAAGAAAGCTTTCTTGGAAACGTGGCTTTATATTATATTCTAGAAGGCCGTTAATCAGTATTATGCAATCACTGAAAACTTCATTGTTGTTACTACTACCGCTACTACGAATACTAACAATCAAAAATTGTAATATCAGTATGTCTAGCATTTACCCATATGTCAGAGATAACGACTGTCAAGTCTTTTTGGAGATATCTCAGAATCTCTGAGTATGTAATGAGAAAGTAATGACCATATCCCTTTGATAGGCACCACTGTGGAATTCATCAATAAGGATGTTATGGAAACCGAGGTCAGGATAAAATGCCATAGGATCAGCTGTAAGGTTTCATCGAATCAGTCTCATTTCCTAAATTTCGTTCGTTTTTGTAAGTTACATGGACAAAAATTGAGAGAACCAGAGGGACGTAAAGCACAGATACTAAGTTCTGAGAAAAATAGATGTTTGTGAAAAACAAATCAGTCTCATAGGTTTGGCTTGTTTTACAACCAAGGCTCAATACCCTATGTTTCCTATGAGAAAATAATGTACCCACTTCGTGTTATGAAATATTAATTAACACTTACGATTGTTACTATTATTATTATTATTAATGTTAATTCATAAAACTTTCCTATAAAGACTTGTGACAACAGGGTGTTTTTGACAGTTGTAAAATTTGTAATTAATGTGAAACTAGAATCATAACGTAAAGAACATTTACTAAATAGACGACACACACGTATGACCTAACAGTTCACTATCTTTGTTATCATCATTTTCATCAACCACATTTTGTAGCTTGAGGCTTAGTCAAAACTGCCATAATACCTCCAATTACAAAGTACTACTACTACGTACGTGTACACTAAATTATGTTGGGAACGCTAGATAAAGACTGAGCAACCCATGTCAAGAAAATTATGCTTTCTGCTTTGGGTCCATTCAAAGCTGAATATCAGCGAAATCAGTGTGACAGTTCCTCGTGAATGTTCATATGTAGAATATGGGCTTACAACACCGATAAAGCTAGTTCATCATAAGATCAAAAGACGTGAGGGGCTTGCATATACGCTACAGGCTACAATCTCAAAATGGATGACGGTGTGCTTTATGTCCTTATAGTTCTCAGCGGCTCAGTTATACTCAATATGAACTTGCGTACTCCTATAGTTCGTGATTATCCACTTTTGTTCATTAGAAAGTCTGTTGACGACATATGCTGTAGAGCAACGCTATAATTTCTTTTCAAAATCATACAGAAAACTATTTCCGCAAAGAGAATTTGCTATTTTCAATTAGAAATATCATTATAGAGAGAATTTATTCACGCGACAATGTGAGACTCCATAGTTTACATGACACACGTCCTGGACTACTCGAGGCCAGTTAAAATATCATGTGCATAAATTTACCACTGATGATGATAAGGAACGAAACTTTGTAAAGTAAAGTAGGTTCAGCATGAAACAACAAACTCACAGACAGTTAAGATCAGCTCTCGGTAGCACCTACTCTACCTAACGAGGTGGCCCGTCGCTTTAATTCAGGTGAAAGTCAGGCTGATGATCAAGTTTTTCCAGTGGCCGTTTGACCTCTCATAGTGTGCTAAAAAGTGGAGGTAAGAATTTCTTCCATCAATAGGAACTGAACCGATAATATCAGAACTGATGTCAATGTACTTGGCTGGGTAAATGACACCCATTATAGAGATAACGTCTATACTCAAACAAGGCAGGAGGAGCTATGTAAATGCGTAAATTACGCACCATGGATGTCATTGCGGTGGTGGAATTCTGTACGGATTATTACTCGATCTGCTACACGAATTCCATGCAATACTTAAGAGCATAAAGTGATAAGCCATAATACCTTTCATTATTTACCAGTGAAGTTGTCGAGTTGAGGATAATATATTACATAACTCCATACCAGTAATAAAATTCATAAAGTGAGTGGGTACCATTTTGTATGTAAGCTAGTATCGGCAACCCAAGAGAGAGAAAATCGTCCGGTGTTATTTGAACATTGAACGTGAGTATGACTTCGCTGCTAGTATCACAAGCGCGGGGAAGAAAAACATTTTACAGATAGTTCAACACAATAAGAAGAAGCTAATTGCACTTTAGTACCATTGTTTCCCTTTGTAGGTGAGATGAAACCGTTCATTAGATATATGGGGAGAGAAATCGACCTCTGTTAGTCAGACTGTCCCCAAAGTCAGGCAACTCCCAGCAAAAGCTTTCGAGTAAACAGAATTCACAAGGAAAATACCATTATAATTTTCTTACGACTTACTTGAAGAGAAAATCACATTTAGTAAGACAGCTGAAAGATAGCTTTGAAAGACGGCTCATGCTACTAACGCATACATTTCGTTTCGCGCTGGAAGCTGAGTGCTTACCTCTATAACACAAAGACGACAGTTAAACGAAGGCGTACAACGTAAAACGTGCTTGAAGCGACAAGAATAGCGTTCCTTTGCAGCCAGAAATTTTGCCATAGACTTTCTGTGAATGAATTGAAGGAGCACTTTAAAGTTAAATGATGAAATTAAGGAGCAGCTGTTCTCTCATTTATTTGAGTTCCTTTAAAGTATGTCAATATTACGTTTTACGTAAGTCTAATAATAGGCCTAATCCTGTAGATCCCAAACAACCACGCTTTTTAGTACCTGTGCAGGATTGTCAGTATCTCCTGACATCTCGTTTGGGATTGTTGCGTTTTTATCTGTCCACTTTGTAATGCTGGTCACATTTGTTGCCTTCATATTGATCATTAATCTATATTCCTTCAACATGAATTTTCTCTGCAATAATAAATTTGCCTGCAGACTAATGTGTGTTTTAAGTGACATTAGTTTTTTCTTTCAGGAGTCTGATTGTTTTAATGGAACGCTTCAGCTCTTACCGTCCATTGGTTTGTAACATTCCTACTTACTGACATAGCACTTTCGGCAAAGTTTACTTTTCAGTATTTATGCACTCCTACAGCTTTCGCTCTCCTTGTGCAAGTACGCCAGTTACCAGGTTAAACAAGTCTGGATGACTGATAATACATGTCGCAAACTTGTCACATCTTCTCCTAATAATTTCTGTTAATTTTCACCTAGTCTCTACCATTTATACGTATATTACTTTGTTTCTTCACACGGTATCTAATTATTTACGATGGCCATATGTATCAAGTACCTCTAGTTTTTTAATGTGCTCTGTCCACATATTTAAAGACAAAACAGCTGCATTTCTGTAAAGCTATCTATATACTGCTCAGCTGCGGAGGAACAGTTCAGGATCTTATTAATCGTTATGCCATTCTTAGACATCAATAAACTGCTTGATATTGAAGAAAACCCTGCTTAACTTATGCTAATCGGCTTTACGTATCTCCCCTTCATTGGCCTTCTAGCACTTTTCTTCAGTCTAGGAGGATGAACCATCTCACGTGCTCTGTTGTGTCTTCCTTAATGTAAAGGCGGGCCCCGAAATACAAAGACAAAATTTGAGAGGTTGTTCAGGGATGTTTCCTGAGTATTGCGCCATAAGTTACCCATGGTAATGAAAGCTGGCTAAAGCCGGAGATAATTCAACCGAAATTTTCGCGAAGGACCTAAAGGTATTCAGAAAGGATAGATTAAATGCAGTTGGTGTTGGTGTTGCTGTTGGAAGTAGTCTGTCGTATAGCGAAATTGTAGTAGATAGTTCCTATGGATTATAATGGGTAGAGACTATAAATGAAAATGGGAAAAAATTATTAATTGGAACATTAGAATTGACCATTTAAGGTCTGTAATATGTCCATGTTCCTCCAAGAACCGGAGGAATAGTCAATAAGTATTAACAATTGGTTCCGTTTACCGACCTACGGACTCAAACGATACAGCTGTTGAACAGTTCGTAGAAGACTTGCGTCTCATTTAAAACACTGGTAGGTATCCCACTGATACAGTTGCACCTGGTAGTGACTTCAGTCTACCCTCAATATGTTGCAGAAAGCGCATGTTTAAAGCAGCTGGTAGGCATGAAACATCGTCCAAAATCTGACTAAATGCTTTCTCCGAAAACTATTTTTAACTGTTAGTGCAGGAGCCTACTCGAAATGTAAATGTTTTCTAAACATACTCGACCTTTTAGCAAGAAATAATCCCGAGCAAACAGGATCTTTATGGCGGATGCAGTGGTTAGTGAGCACAAGGTTGTTGTAGAGAAACTGAATACTGCAACATCCAAATCTAATAAAAATAAACGCAAAATGTTTGTATTTAAGAAGCAGCTAAAATTCACTTGACGCCTCTATTACCTCTGCTCTAAACATGTAAGCGTAGACCACATGTGGCGTACATTCAAAGAAATACTATCGACAGCAGTTATACCAAATAAATTAATTAGAGGCGCACCTAATCCCTCAGGGTACACATAACAGATCAGTACCCCGTGGCATAAGCTACGATGAAAGCATGTCAAATTTTAAAAGAAAAATAACGTAAATTCAACGAAGTTTTACATACGCTCGAAGTTTAACGACAACTTTAACGAGATATATTTTTAATAAATTCTACAGCAAAACTATTCGGAAGTCCGACTGAAAATCGGAAGAGATTCAGACTGTACATGTGAAAGGCAGTCAATACTGTCAGTGCACGATAGAAACGGTGAAATTATCGATAACGGCGCTACTAAAAAGTCATTACAAAATACGGTTTTCCGCAATTCCTTCACCAAAGAAGAAGTAGTAAATATTCCAGAATTCTAATCAAGAACTGCTGCCAACATGAGTAACTTGGAAGTAGATATCCTCAGTTTAACAAAGCAACTGAAATCACTCAATGAAGGTATTCTACATAAATTATATTTCTTCCACAGTATGCTGATATAGCTTCATACTTAACAGTCATACATAACCATTCGCTCGACAGAAGATCCGTGCCAAAAGACTGGAAAACTGCACAGGTCAAACCAGCACTCAAGAAAGGAAAAGAAGGAATCCGACAGATCCGTATCATTGGCGTCAACCTGTAGTAGGATTTTGTAACAAATATGCGTTCGACTATTATGGATCACTTCGACGAAAACGATCGGTTGAGACAGGGTCAGCACGGCTTCATAAAATATCGTTCTTTTGAAATACAAGGCCCTTTTTCTCATGAACTAATGAGTGCCATCGACAGGGGATCTCAAACTGATACCATGTTTCTAGATTTCCAAAACGCCTTCCATACCGTTCCTCACTAGTGACGTCTAATCAAACTGCGTGTCCATGCAGTGTCGTCTCAGATGTGAGACTGGGTTCGTTATTTCCTGTCAGAGGGGTCACAGTTCGTAGGAACTGGCGGAAACTCGTCGAGTAAAACAGAAGTGATATTTGGCGTTTCTCAAGGAAATATTACAGTTCCTCAGGTATTTCTAATTTATATAAATCATTCAGGAGAGAATCTGAATGATTCGAATGGCTCTGGGCACTATGGTACTTAACATCTGAAGTTATCAGTCCACTAGAATTTAGAATTACTTAA
Organism: Schistocerca americana; assembly: GCF_021461395.2. Taxonomy (NCBI): domain Eukaryota; kingdom Metazoa; phylum Arthropoda; class Insecta; order Orthoptera; family Acrididae; genus Schistocerca; species Schistocerca americana. The sequence goes on along the minus strand of NC_060126.1, from coordinate 301,037,649 downwards.
ACCTAACTAACCTAAGGACATCACGCACGTCCATGCCCTAGGCAGGATTCGAACCTGCGACCGTAGCGGTTGCGCGGTTACAGACTGAAGCGCCAAGAACCGTTCGTCCATGGCGACCGGCAGAGAATCTTAACAGCCATCTTAGATTGTTTGTACATGATGCTGGAAAAATTTGGAAAATTATTTAGGCAATGTATCTGTATGGTGCGAAAACCTCCTTTAAATTGTTTGAAATTATGTGCTCGCAGTGTCATCAGAGCTGCCGTGCCTCTTGTAGGCTTGCTTGGACCATCTCTGCTTTGCAAGATGCGCTGCATGTGATGCGCCATGTTAGTCGTGAGATGAGGAGCCACAGTCGTGGGCAGTGTTGTGTCGTGAGTGGTAGTACGGAGCAGGCCGAGCGGTACGATCGTAGTTATATTCTGAGGAAGTGGAACATTTGATTTACTGATTAGTTATTTGAGATGAGGAGAGAGATTGAAACATTTTGGGAAGAATATTTTATTGAGATCATTTTTATGAGTAACAGAAGGGAACTTATTTTAAGGTAACTGATTTCAGATTTTTTACTTCATTGGATTATGTTGTACTTCTTGGTTCAGACATCCAGAGAATTGAGTATAGGAAAAGACAAACAGCCACGCATAATTTTCAGTTGGAATATGGGGTAGAAATAACTGTTGAATATTTAATGTCATTTTTACGAATTGCTTTTTTGAAAAGATCTCATTTGATGTTAATGACTGCTTACGTATGTTCACTCAAGAACTGTAATTTTTTGTGTATTATTATGTATTTTTGCGAAGCAGTGAAAGAGATAATATTTCAATACAGAACTTCTCTAGTGATAAAGTAATTGCATTTGATGTTACAGTTTATCCCAAGTCACTGTCCGCATTTAAAGCCAATGCCAAATGTGAGCTTTTATTTTTACTTACTCAGAGTAGTTAGAAACTAAATATGCTTTGCATTTTTTAGAAAGAGGACACACTGCACCTGGTGCACATCAGTTGTTAGTTGACGCTCTGTAAAGGTGATGGATGCGCTGTCGAGACAGGAGCAGTGTCACTGTGTTTCCCTTGTGCAACAGGTAAGCCAAAACTAAATAATAAAAAAAAGGGAACTTTAAGGTTTGCCAGCGCTAATTCACCAGTGTAATAGTTTAATGATTCACGGTGTTGAATTCACACAGTTATTCCTGTCAAATACGAATGTTTAAAGAGCCAGGTAACCAGATGGGCTCTTTCCCATTACATTCTCGCAGTCAGATTTTGGGACACATTCTTGTAGTCAGATTTTGCAACATATTCCCATAATCGAATAAAAATGTTCGACGTTCGTGTATTCCTAACCACGTGTCACCTTCGTAGCTAAGATATTTACTATGTTATCTCTCATATGTCGCCTCTGCTGCACAGATTGCTTTTGTAGTGTCAGATGAATGGTCTCCTCTCATCCTACATCGCTCGCAGTTGCGCTTTGCAGCTGTGTCGTTTGCTAATAACTTTTATTGCCTTACACCTATACGAGAGACCTACTGTTACATTTTTGATCACTTGATCTGAACTTTGTATTAGTTTTTGGGCTAAATGTCCACGCAACACTGGAAGAAGTAAGCCGAGTACCACAGTCAACTCGCAGGAAATTGATTATAAAAACTCAGCAGACAACAGTATGTTATTTCGGATTATGCAGTTGCTAATAAAAGTGAGCTCAATTTAGATGCAATATTGCAGGGTGCTGTTAAGTCCAAAACATTCACATAATCCTTCACAGTAACCCGTGCTTCAGAGGAACCATGTGGTCCATAGCATTCCATGATAAGGTTGATCAGTTCATCACCAAAGCACCTCCATGTTTCCGTCCTTGGGCTCAGACTCGGCCAGAAGTCGGAAACAATATGAAAGGAGACTCATCACACCAAATGACTTTCTTTCAGTCTTTATACTATTGGTTATATGGCTTCGGCCCTGCGTTCTTGTATCACCGATCAGTGGTTTTGGAATTACAGCTGCAGTTTTCCGCTGATTGAGCTCCCTTCGCGTTGTTTTGGTGTTAACAGGATTCGTGAATGCGACGTTACTTTCTGTAGTGACTTTTGCAGTTGTCGTCCTCTTTAATTTTCGGCACAGTCCTCTTCAGTGACAGTCCGTCACAATCACTCAACACACATTTTCGTTCGCGTTCCGACTTAGCAGATGATGTTTTCTGCTTTCCCTGTATACGGTATACGATAGAGTGCCTCTTGAAACACCAAACGCTCCAGCTACCATGGTTTACGGAAGCATCCACTATACAAGCACCAGAGCTTTGCCCATGCTCCAATTCACTTAGCTGCGATAAAATACCCCTGCAACTACACGCAACACTGTCCTCATCATGACTCATACTTTGAACATATCAAGGACATTGCAAAGGTGCTGTTCGTGGCCAATTACAACATCGCACCTGAGGCTTGGCTAGTTTCGTATTATGTTCAGGCACGCTATTCACGTGGTGTTTCCGTATTTTTGTCTAATCACTGTTAATAACGGAGACTACACGTCCCATATATCGAAATACTGCAGCGATATGCCTGAATAACAACCACGTTCAGCGTCTACCTAGTCACTCACCTTCATTTTAGTTGTTGTTTTCCCAGTACTATCTACTTCCATTGGCCAACGGCCTTGCCACAGTGGTAACACCGGTTCCAAGCAGATCACCGAAATTAAGCGCTGTCGGGCTGGGCTAGCACCTAGATAGGTGACCATCCGGTCTGCCGGGCGCTGTTGGCAAGCGGGGTGCACTCAGCAATTGACAGGCAAACTGAGGAGCTACTTGATTGAGAAGTAGTGGCTCCGGTCTCATAAACTGTCATACGCCCGGGACAGCGATGTGCTGTCCACATGCCTCTTCGTATCCGCATCCAGTGACGCCTGCCGCCTGAGGATGACACGGCGGTCGGTCGGTGCTGTTACGCCTTCGTGGCCTGTTCGGATGGAGTATAGTTTTAATCTACTTTGAGCGATCACTTTCCTGTAATAAATAAAATGTTGTGTTTTGTGTACATTGTAGGCTGTATGACGAGCTGTGAAAATGACAGTGAAGTAAGGGCCTCTGAAGGAGAAAGCGAGTTGATCTAAAAAGGAAACCCTTTTGTGTGAGGTCGCTGCTTCAATCTTTGTTAAGTCTCTTTTGAAACTGTTATGTTAACAATTATGACAGGAAAAACATTATCTGCTAATGACTCACTAAGTGCATTGGGAGGGCGACAGAAAATGAGTGTCCGGAAGTTGCACAAATCAACCTTCTATGGGATGGATGTAATAGACTTCACAAAATGGCAGTGATCGACATTCAGCAATGTTCGAAACAAACCGTAGTCCTGAACCAAGAACACCACCAAAGTGATTACAAAGGTTCGCATCATAAAGAGCGAAGGCGACCTCCTTGGGAGTCACAAACTGTGCAGGACGTTCAGCTTGGCACCCACTTTTAAGGAATGCGTATAAAATCGTATTGGTTTAAGGGTCAAATGGTTCAAATGGCTCTAAGCACTATCTGACTTAACATCTGAAGTCATCAGTCCCCTAACTAACCTAAAGACACCACACATCCATGTCCAAGGCAGAATTCGAACCTGCGACCGTAGCACCAGCGCGATTCCGGACTGAAGTGCCTAGAAGCGCTCGCCACAGCCGCTGGCCTATTGGTATAATGGGATGATGAGAACTGATGAAATGCGATGGCATGCAACCGAATGCGAAAGTCTGTCGTGGAGCTTATCGTGAAACTGGCTATCATGTTGGGTGTAACTGGAGATAGTGCCATAATATTTTTTCAGGCATACAAAAAACAAACTTCCAGAGGCTGAAATTGTCAAGTGGTTCTAGGTGGTATGAACTGCAATCTATAAAATTTTCAGGAGGGATAGTTTGTTCTTAAAGAGTAGGATTTTTGTAAGCAGACCAGGAGTCAAGAAAAATCAAGTTATTTTGACCAGATATTAGCTAAAACAGTGTTCATATCATAGTTTTCGTTCTCTTACGCCAGTTATCCCACTCTTGCTTACTGTGACGTAAGTATCCCCCACTGCCATCGAAAGTTCACGGACACTAGAAAGTATCGTACGGGACGAGCGCCTGCAGCTTTTCGCAGCACAATAAATAACTTTCCAGCCAATTTACCACCCAGATTAGCAGTCGGCATAATTGTATACGAATGAGTTAAGGTACTGATGTTAGTTGATGTTGCTACAATTCTTTTGGTACCTCTCACTTCAGGGACTCGTTTCATATGCAATTCCTCTTCGAATCCCAATTGGTTATAGTTGGCAACAAGTTTTTTACTGAAAGATACGATAAGTTTTTTATGTTCGAGCCAATACGGCAGTTTTTGTGCATCGTGAAGTTGACGGTTTGTAAGAAATTTCGCCCTCCAATTCCGTAGCACTGTGAAGTTACGCAACGATCCCTTGAACATCCATAGCTTTTCTTATGTACTACACGATCATATAGCTGCGGAATTATTCGAAGTCTGTTCATAACTGTGACTTTACTATGCTGTGGATGATCTTCCATGTGCGTAATTGTGTTTAGTACCTGCTCCGTAGACAACAATTGTCCTTTACTACGTTTCACTGGAGACGGGATTGTGGCTCTCTGTCCGACAAAGATGAATTATATGGCTCGACATGTGTTTCAACATAAATTTCACTTATTAAGTACGTACTGTCATTATTGCATTCCGCATGTACTCGCATGTACTTCGTGGGCACAGTCGAGTGTATACATCACCCATTCCACTTATTCGTCATGCAGAAACGGTAGTCTTTCGGGCAAAATGTCAACTTCGGTAACTGTTGTAGATATAATGCTTTGTTTGTTGTTGCCATTGCTCTGCGTTGTGTCGACGCTACTAGCACTGTAGCACTGTTGGAAGCTACTCGTCGACTAAGCAGTTCAACTACGCTCCGTAGCCTCATGCTTTGCTCACCACTGGATACCCATAGTCCGTCCCGCTGTTGGCATTAGCAGCAAATGTTGTGGTTGCATGGTATACACTGTGTCGGGCTTCGAATGCGGTAAACACCATTGGCCTTTTGCGACCTCGCATTCACGGGCTCCCTCGTCAGTGCTTCGTTACAGTAGCCGCGCTTCCTCTCTGAGCTCAGTTATTGGAAAATGTAGCGTTGAAGATGAAAACGGGAGCGGCCATTAGAGGCAGTGTCTCATTTTTATCAGCCGTGCCTCCTTTCAAGACTCTGTCAGTGGGCGGCAAACAGAATTCATCACCGTGAGTGATGCCGGATGGCGCGGCAGTTTGTCACAGCGGGGACGTGCCGTGACAAATGAAACATTTTAGGGGGGCGAGAGGCGGAGGGCGCATGTGCCGGGTTAATCCAGACAGACCGCCCACTCTCCGCAGGGATCACGGAGCACACTCACACACACACACACACACACACACACACACACACACTGCCTCTGCCCCGACTTCAGCCATTTGTACTCGTGACCTGATTACGATTCCATCGCTAATAATCTATTGGGCCCACATCTAAAATCAGTTGTAATCAAGCAACTTCTGGAAGTTTGGTTCCACATGTTAAAGTTCAGAAATGCACTGAGGCAATTGGAAAGTTTTGCTCCATGAAGCAGCAGTCCGATCGATATACATCAAATTATGTGGACATGTCCATCGCATAACAGGTATCATACAATTAAATTTTCAGTCATTTCGTAACGGAAATCAAAAATTTTGAGTATAAAGTGTGACCCACGTGTGTTTGGAGTGTGTGTTTGGAGATTATGGGAGCTCAACGGTTTGGTTGTCAGCGCCTTGAAGTTCATTAAAACAAGCTAATGTGGGTAGAATCACTAAACCTGTTGCACGGAGTGAGGAGGAAAACTATAAAATGACACTCATTCCTATCTGATTGACGTTGAGCCACACAATTACAGTTGTGACCCTAGCGGGCGCTTATGAACTCTTGTATTCGTCGTATAATGCCAGCAGACAGCTTCGAATATGGCTAAGAAGTCTTTCGCGACTGTGTCATTGGATAAGAAGTTCTCGGTTTACTTTACCGCGTCAAATTCGGATAAAATTCCGAACTTCCGATGACTGCCTCCATTATCGTAGTCAGGGGCTAACATGAGAACTGTCAAATCTGACATGTCAAAACCTACTCTGAAATTTTTTTTACAGGAAAAATGCATCGATCGAAGCTCAATGTCAAAATTTTGGCTGCTAATGCACACTGCAAGTATTTAAAACATGTTTAAATCTGCCAAATTCGTAGCTAACCGGGCACCCTTACCATAGCTGTATCAGAAAGCGCATGCATAATTTGGCCTTGGTTGACAACACACCGGTAAACAAATAACTCGTCGCAACGTGATCATAGTATGTAAAACGAATTTCCGTTTTCGTTTATAGTTTCTCTGACACGATTCTTCATAGTTACTATTCGCTCGAAACCGTAGCTCATTCAATATCCATAGCGGTTAGCAGTTGCTTTTGTGGTATCGCTAAGTGTTAACAATACATATGAAACTCATTTGATCTTCCCTGTGATTGCGTGGTGTATGCTTGCTAATAGCATCTGTTATTCTGCAGGTTCTACACTTTGAACGTAATATGGAACGCATTAATGTTTAGAAACTTGCAAAGATAAAATACGAAGAAAAAGGTATGCAATCAAAATCAGCTATTCCTTCTGAAGACCTACATATGTGGTATATTTCTTGGCCATTCATTCGAATGATGCCGTTATTTCGTATTTTGTGTAAACGTTAGTAGAAAGTGGAAATAATTCGAACGATTCCGTGAACTGCGCTTCGAATGATGATTTTAGCGCTAATTGAACTGTAGAACAAAAATACAGTTCCTTCCAAGGACGAACAAAACATGTACAGTAATAGCTTTCAGTGAGAAAGAAAAGGCTCTAAAAATTCTGGTTAAGCGAAAGAGGGAGAAAAAACTTAAATTTACGCAGTGAACAAAGCCGGTTCCGTTTTGTAAAATGTGAACATGAACTGCGTAAATGGCAAACAGGATTACATGAAATACGAAATTTGAACCAAAATGAAACTCGCAAAAGTGTGAAAGAAAACTATTCGAAAGCTTTAGACATTCCCGTGAGAGACAGTGCAATGTTATCGATGGAGATTAACATGACTAGGTAGTCTCGACGTCGAGTGAGATGAAGAATACTGATTTCCAGGCTTGTTGGACCTGGTTAAACATATCCGGGAAATTATACAGAATAGGAAGTCGCAATATTACGGAGTTTACCCTCAAGTAACCTGCAGAGGAGATGGCATTAATAGGTAATGCTATAGAGAAATTCGGAGCTGACATGAAGACGAGGATTCTTGTTATCCCATAAAATCTGCTTATGAAGCCAGTCAGAATGGTTTCGAGCAAACCGCGATTTATGAATTCGAGCGGCAGAAAGAGTTGCTTGTGCAGCTGATGAAGGCTACGACACGTTCATACACAACAGTTCCATTTATAAGTGGATTACAGTTTCCTCAATTTTATCTCTGGCTTCAGGAACGTTAGGGTGAATTAGGACTAAAATTTTTAAAAAAGGGGTGTTTACTTGCAAAGGTATTGTAATCGACATAGCAAAATTTGGAAAAGTGTGAGGGAATGGTCTTCAGTGTTACATCCGAAACGTCTTCTTACCATTTGCACAAAATAGTTCATTGCTATTGTTGGACTGTTGGCCTGGACATAACCACAACTCTTTAGCAGGACCAAGAATAGACTGTTAGTATAATTCAGATTTCTCTCTGATCTAATGGTATCATTCAATCTCTCGGGAAAAAATATTCAACGTCTAAAGCATTTTACAGAAAATAGTCGGGCAACATAATTTCCGGTAGCTCTTTGTCAATTCAAGTTAATCAGCGGGGCGGTATTGTTAAACTTCAGTCATTTCTGCATTGTCAGATAGCATCACCACGTTATACGAATTTGATCGAGTATGATGCCTGGTACGCAGCAGAGAATGCATAACAACTACCACGACCATTTCTTACTTCACTAGTAATTACTGTGAAGTGTCTGACTGCATTAATTTTTCGATTACCAGATGTGTCTAGCGCAAGGCAAATGTTTGTTTTCGTCATCCAGTAGATAATTGTCATGTTTCAGCCGACCACAGGGAATAAACAAAGAACTTCTTCATTGTTAGCAGAATATACATTATTCGAAGATTATCAGAAAAATTGTGTTAGAGGAGTTGGTACAAAATATTTAATGTTAACTAATTAAATCCCTGAGGAAGGAAGTGGTCTGTAAAGTGGTCTGTAAAGTCACTGCTGGTCACGGGAGTAACAAATGCATCTGTAACAGTTTAGCTGTCGACATGAAATGCAAGTTATTCAAAAAAGTAATGGTTTGTGATATTTTTGGTAATATTTAAGTGCTGAAAATTCAGTTTTGTGTACTTTGGACTTGGCTCTATGCGGTGCTACGTCTTCTCATCATTGCTGCGTCGGCTTATTCTCCGATTCGCCCCGTAGGGCTGCACAAACCGCTGTTGTAAGCGGTTCTTCGCACGGCAAAATGGGTGTCCTTAACTTTTAGAAAATGAAACATTCTTGAAGGACGCCAAAGCAGTTCGAAATGTTCAAATGTGTGTGAATTTCTAAAGGATAAAACTGCTGAGTTCATCGGTCCGTAGACTTAAACATTACTTAAACTAACTTATACTAAGAACAACACACACACCCATGCCCAAGGGAGGACTGGAACCTCCGGCGGGAGGGGCCGCAAAATCATTGACATGCCGCCTCAAACCACGTAGCCACTCCGCGCTGCGCCTAAGGACTGTAAAGTGCGTTTATCTCCGTGTATTCTTCCTGTGCGAAAAATTTCAAGGTGGGTTCCGACATGTCTGCCTCGGCCATTCCCTTGTTGTTAAGTCTGGCTGTCACGAAACTGGCGAGCTAACTCTCATACTTGCAGAGGAGGGCATCTGATCGGATTATGTCATGATGACATCACGGAATCAGCGCATACTGACTTGGTGCCATCTACGTCCATAGATTACGTCTGCGCTCACCATACAGCACCACTTGGAGCGCCATCGCTCGCATCGGGCAGTAAACCACGAAGATTTTGAAGAACGACCATTGTCACATTCCGTCCATTCTGCTTCTTGTTAACGATACTTTTTTTAATTTGGCCGCGGGGCAGTGAGGTGCTTTATCATTTCATCGACCGTATGAACGGTATGAATACTCATACAAGATTTGGTCAGTCCTAAATCATCGAATGCGCACCGACCGTCGCAGCGGCACGAAACGGCATCGAAAGGCGCTGACCAGCACGCCATTAGTAAGAGCGAGCAGCGCCAGACCTCGAGGAAGAGAGAGTTCAACGTTCCGTGTCAACGCCGGTTTAACCAGCCGCTTATCGCTGGTCGGCGCAGTTCGGTCGCAGTCTTGAAGATCACCAGTACTGAGTAATAAGAAGACTCTACTTAGTCTGCGTTCTGTGAGTAGTAATAGAGTCTTAAGTATTTGCAAGTAGGAGGCTCAAGCGTCCACTTCGTAATGACAAGTGAAGTTTACTTTCTTTTTATAAATAAAGTATCCTTCTAATTAGAAAGTGTTTTGTGCAGATGATTTTGGATTTCTGCTACCGGCCATGGCAACTTCTCTCCTACCTCGTTTGTGCTGGTGCTGACTTCCACAGCAACCGACACAACAAGATTTACAGCAGAGGTGGAGAAGAATAGGAAATAACTTTTTTATATGTGTTGGCCGAACGGAAAGCAGATTGTCGACTCGGTCACACAGAGTATCTACCCCAGCTGTCTTAGCTTCCATAATCCAACTCAGAAGATCGCAATGCTGAAAACTCAATACACAGAGCCACGACTATTTCAGGCATGGGGCACCTCGGTTCCGAGATCAGCCACCTGACGAGGGTTTTCAGACGGAATGGGCATTCTGTCCTTGGCACTAGGGCAATGGTGCCGCGCAAACCTAGACGCGATACCGTTCAACCAAAGTAGGGGTACCAACACATACCGCGGCTTCCTTTCTTCGGTGCAACAACTAGTTAACAGGCATGTAATCAGACCAGTCTCCCGGACACCAGAGAAAATTAATTATCCGACAATTTAAAGATAATCTCGGCCTGAGAGATATAGGAATTTAAAATACCCCCTGCGAGTGTAACATCAGTTACGCGAGACAGTCTACACGGACTGTTGCCGATCGCTGTGTTGAGCATCAGAGTCATTTTAAATAAAAGATTTCACAAAAAAAGTTGAAGGGTGTGGCCGAGTTCAGCTTGATTTTGTTTGAACAAACGAGAATTCATACTCATGCATCACGCTATTGGGCCTCAGTGATCAGGGAAATAGCGGAAATTAAAATACGTGAAAACCAATTTAATAGAGACACCGGCTATGGACTTAGCTGAAGCGTGGACTTGATAAGGAAATATCACAAAGGAATACTTATCATAATTTACCACCCGATGTAAGTGATGGTGCTAAAACCGGCGCTGGATAAAGAGCACAAGTGTGGAGGTGACATTCAGAGACAAACGTGCAAACAAGCATTTTTTAAAAAAAGTGAGATACCGAAATGAACGGTAAATAGAGCAAAAGCAGAATCTAAATGCATCACACAGATTAAGTGAAGTAGAACGTATACTGTGATACTAGCCAATGAAAATACATGGTTCAGAACGAACGCGAACAAATACATTACGTTGAAAGAAGGACTAGTCTGTTACGGCCAATAGGAGACGCTGATTCCAGTCACGCGATTTCCATTCCAGTCGTGGCCAGACGTTTCTGCGTAGAGCAGCTGTGAGCATGAGTTTGTTCTTCTGTGCTTCCTCGTAATAATATCTCGTAGTATTAATATAAATAATAATAATTATTATTAGAACACAGTTATTTAGATCCTGGCCACATTTTCTGTAGATTAATGAAACTTTTACGAGAACGGCCAACAGTCGTTATAAAATAATGAGACATATCTGTCAGCGGGTGAAGAAAGAAACCTTGATGAAGATTGGAGAGTGATACACACGAAATCCCTATCTGAAGGCCTACGAAATTTAGATCACATAATTGAAATGAAACGAATTTTCATATACAAGTACGAAGTTATAGGAAACACTCATACTGATATGGATGCAGATGAATTCCGGAGGTTACAGAGAGATGTAAAAGAGTGGAAATCGCTTTAGAAACGGCGATGGATCATTACGAAATTCTTTTGTTAACCATAAGCTGAGGTACTTCTTAGCCATTCCATCTCATATGACATAAAGAAAGACGTTCAGGGTATTTTCAGAGAAGACTGGTAACCGAGAGGACTTAAGTTGTTATACATAAATCATTGACGATATACCCACGTTGATCAGCACAGAGGTAGAGAAAATTGTTGTGATTGTTGAGAAGATGCTTATGGTTTGCATGTTTAAGTGTAACAGTTACCTCAAACAATCGTTCTCAAAATAAGTAATGCCACTGTTGTATGATAGGATGTTGTTATGCTGATTTGAAATGTTTACATAAGTGTGAATCAATAATGAAATCAGAACCTTCGGTAAGATTCTAAATATCAGTGTTGCAGCTACCAATTTATAAATTTTTTCCATGATTTCACAGGTACATAGTATGAGACAGTGTAGCAAGTATCATGAAATAACTTGTAAGCTACCTTAAGAGATGGTTCCTCTGAAACGGCACGCACATTTTTCATTCCCATCTTTGAAACATTCCGTGCGTGTGCTCCATTTCTAAAGGTCTCGATGTATTTTCTCAGAATTTGTTGCAAAGCGTGAATTAATTATTAGACCAAGAAAATGTACTGTCAGTCAGTAGCCTGTTGAGAACTCTTAGTAAGTACGATCGGTTTTTAATTGGTAACATCAGATAAACTATCAGAGTAGTTGAGATAGTAGACTGAAGTTGTAGGATGTTGATTTCCTTCCAGTCATCACGATTTACGGTAGCTATGCGTTTGTTTGTTAAATCGGAAGAGAGGAAAACTCGGTCCCTTTTCTCCACCATCCCAGACTGTATTCAACCTCCAGAGCTCCCTGGTCTCAAACACTGTTTGCTATGCATAATTTAAAATTGTGCCCGGACTTTTCACTGTTCGCCACCAGAAATGATAAGCCCACGCATCGCCAAACACGAAGGCCCGCCAAACCAGTTTAATTATTTAAATTTAATTTTACTGCTTGCACAGCAATTCAGTTGTTCTCGTATATTTTGGTCGAGCATCAGTGCGCTAATTGAAATACATATCTCTGCAAATTAAATCATTCGTATGTTTCAAGTGAGCACTGTTTGAGGGCGTAATTAGTTACAGTTATTGTGGAAGGCCGCAAGGATTAAAAGGAGCAGCAGCTGAATCATTGCAATCACAAATAATGGGTACAGTGGGCAGTCGACACACACTACTGTCTTTGCGTACTGTACTTTGTGACTATATGTAGCGTTATACGTTATAACAAGTGAGGTGTCACAGCGGTGCCATGTTACGGGAATGGTTTTCCTGTGAGACTGATAGTAGCTGTTGCAGGAATTCACACGCAGTATAACATTTTAATATAATTGGGCCACGTGATACTGGAACAGAAATACTTCAACATAAATTGTGACCTCCGCAGAAATGGTGTTGTTATTGTCTGGAAATACCATTCATAAATTTACAAAACTGGTATTCCAGGAACAGCTACACTGCTTGCATCGAATATTTGTACGTGTATTTTGCACGTTCGAGTATAAAGTGTTTACATTGAAACTTTGGCAAATTGTGAGGACCCCCATGAAAAAACGAGTCATCGTAGGACAATGAAACATTGTAAGGATACGGTTAAGGGAAATAGCGAATAAGTTACTGAAGGAAACACATCTTAATTTCTGCATACGAGGATTAAAATCTGGTGTGTGGGTGGTTACGTCGTTTAGAACGACAGAACAATGATTCCGCTTGCTCCTGGAAGAGGAGGAAAGAATTAGGCAGTTAATTGTTGAAGAAATTATTGTTGCCATTGCTGAGAACGGTGGACGCAGTGTACGATCTTCGAGCAGCGCAGGAGCTGAACATTCCATGACCCACAGTTCTAAATGTGCAGAGAACAATTGTCAAATGGTATCCGCAGAAGCTTCACATTATTCACCAAATTTTGTCATGTGACGTAGGCATACGTGAGACTTTGCTCTTACGTCTATTTTTTGTGAGGGATGAAGCTGCCGATATGACGCCTTGGAACATTTTGTGGAGTAATGAAAGACACTTCACGCTGTCTGGGGCAGTGAACACCCATAATTGTCGCATTTCGTATTTCTGATCGCCACCGCTAAAGAACGTTATTAAGTTCCCCTGCATAGTGAACATGACACTGTCCGTTGTGGACTCACGGGAAAGTTAATGATTCGTCAATTTTTCTTTTAGGAACCTGGACTCCAAGAACTAAGGACATGCAGAATGAAATGCACACATTACTGTGATCTGCTTCGCCAGAATGTGATCCCCGCTTTACACGGGAGAGTTGCATGGCCTCAGTTGTTGTCATGCACGATGGAGCTCCACGTCACATTAGTCATGAGGTGACACGGTTAGCTCGTACGGAAATTTAAATGAGTGTGTTTCAGTGGTTCATTCGTTATTTCTCATCCACGTGTCCTTACAAATGTTTCCACAAAGCTTCATTCCTACAGTTACTCGTTTTTCATGGGGGTCGTCTCAAACAGCGAAAGTTTAACTTGAAAGACCCTATATATTTTGTCTTTAATCGATGGTGAAAATGAAGATTCGTTTTGGAGCTACTGTACTTATACGTCATGCGCTTACGATAAAATAATTGCAAGAGATGGTGTCATTAAAAATTTCGCCATGAATGTTACTTTTTCCTTGAAACCTTTTGCAAACTAAAACGCATCCTGTAATGATGACAAACCTACTGAAACGTGATGCAATAAAAATTTCCCAACCACAAACTAGTTTCTATGAGCTTCAGATGCTTAAAAAACAGCCATTCCCGAATGAGAACGTTTCAGAACACTTTTACAGTATATACTCTCGCTTTTTGACACTAGGTCGATTATGGATTTTAGTGAAAGAAGTGTTGCATAATATAAGTCAATGACTCTAAGTCAAGAATCAGTTGCCTTGTAACAAACGTCAGTTTGTAATCTTTCTCCTAGGCACATTACTAAAATTTCCAAGATCTGTATTTCTTTGTTCTAGTACTTACACTTATTGACAATAGATTTTACCCAACTGCGCGTTTCACTGAAGGGCTGCAGCAATGACTCAGAATTTCTTTAGTGTAACCATATTTCCACTGTCATTTATTGCTTAAACTCATTTTGAGGAGACAAAATAAACCTCTAACTGTATTTTGTGCATGAATTTTCATCAATAATACAATGTCTATCTATCTATCGCTTGAGCCTTGTCCCGCAGTTAGGCAGGGTCAGCCATCGTTAATCAAATTTGGCATGCTAATGGTTAACAGGTGGCTGGATGCCCTTCCTGCCGCCACCCCATAGCCCCTGGGACGGAATTAGTGGACCCCAACTGTCTGCTCAAATGGCTCTGAGCACTATGGGACTCAACTGCTGAGGTCATTAGTCCCCTAGAACTTAGAACTAGTTAAACCTAACTAACCTAAGGACATCACAAACATCCATGCCCGAGGCAGGATTCGAACCTGCGATCGTAGCGGTCTTGCGGTTCCAGACTGCAGCGCCTTTAACCGCATGGCCACTTCGGCCGGCCCAACTGTCTGCGTCTAGTGTAATCCATGGAATAGTGCGAATGTGTTCAGATGTCTGCGAGCCATGGAACGAAGGCGAAAGATAGGGACCAACCCGGTATTTACCTAGTGGGATGTGGAAAACCGCCTAAAAACCACATCCAGGCCGACCGGCACATCGGCCCTCGTCGTTAATCCGCCGGGCGGATTCGATCCGGGGCCGGCGCGCCTACCCGAGTCCAGGAAGCAGCGCGTTAGCGCGCTCGGCTACCCTGGCGGGTTCGTCAATAATACACTGTCTAATCGCTAATATGTGACGACCTTTCAAAAACCTGAATAACCACCTTTTGGAGCACAGACCGCTGCGAGACGTGAAGGATGGCAGTTCATGATGTTCTGGAAGGTACTGCCGGGGATGTGGAGCCATGCCGATTCCAGTGCCGTGATCAGCTGCGGTAGCTTTCTAGGTTCAAGAATCCAAGACGCACCTGACCCGAACAAGGTGATCTCATAGATTCTCGATTGGGTTTAAATTCGGGGAGTTTGGTGGTAAGGGGTGCACGGTAAGCACAATCTGGTGTTCTTAAAACCATGCACGTGCCCTGTGAACTTTACGACACGTTACATTGTCCTGTTGGTGGATGCCATTGTGCTGAGAAGCAAACTGCATATAGAGGAGGACATGGTCATCAAGGAGGTATACATGCTTGTGTTGATCCTTTGTGCCTTACAGAAAGACGATATCACCTGGAGAATGTCACGAAAACATTCTCCAGTCCAGAACGCTCCGTCTTCCGGCCAGGATCCTGCCGAAGATATTTGCAGGGTGTTTACTATGAGACGTTTCACGCGACACGCGCCAACGGCCACCGATTCTGTACAGCATAAAAGGTGATTCATCTGAAAAGGCCACTTGTCACCGCACAGTGGACGTTCAGTTACGGTATTTGCACGCCAGTTCAAGCTTTGTCGTTGATGAACAGTAGTTAGCCTGCTGCGGAGGTCCATACGCTGCAACGTTCGCTGAACGGTCTTTGAGGAGACACTGTTGGTAAACCCTTGGTTCAGCTGGGTGGTCAGTCACTGAACATTTGAACATTTGCACGTCGATTCACCAACACACATTTCCGCAGTAATCGTTCACCGTTCTCATTGTATAGCTCGTTGTGTACCAAAGTAGCCTTCGTGCCGGTTTTGGATGGCGCCATTTTACCATGCACCGTATACATGAGCCACAGCTGCTCGCAAACAGTAAACAAGCTTAGCCGTTTCGTAAATGTTTTCACCCTTGGTGCGGTTTTGCGTTACAACGACAGCGCCGTCTTCCACTCACCGCAGACACGCAGTATGTACCCTACACTGCTAGTGCTGCCACATGCGTCTGTGAGAGGTTATTACAAGTTGAAGTCGAACATAAGCGGTGATCACATTCATGTGACTGGACCATGTATATAAGGAATGAGAAGTGGTCTTCCTCTATGCAGTCCACTGTATGGCACGTACAGTATATTCACTCCCCTTTTAAATAAATGAAGCACGGTTTACTGTTGATGCCGTATATTCCCTACGTCGATAGAACGCACTTCTGAATTTAGACTGCTTCAAGCGCCGTAAAAGCGAGAGAAACTTTGGCTGACCTCGGCTGACGTAAGCTAATTAGACGGAGGGGACTTTCATTTAGCAGTGCTTTCCGTCCTTTCATATGGAAGGCTGACTGGAAATTCCAGACGGTGATGTGCTGCCAAGCACGAGAATTTCTTCTATCCTTGCTGTGACTGCTATAGTTCTGTTTTTAAGTTACCGGCCATTCGACTGGATATTCGCTGTTATCTGTTTATGTCTTCTGCTAGTCTTCTAATCACGTGATTTATTTAACGGCCGGCCGTGGTGGCCGAGCGGTTCTAGTCGCTACAGTCTGGAACCGCGCGACCGCTACGGTCCCAGGTTCGAATCTTGACTCGGGCATGGATGTCTAAGATGTCCTTAGTTTATTTAGGTTTAAGAAGTTCTTAGTTCTAGAGGGACTGACGACCTCATAAGTTAAGTCCCATAGTGCTCAGAGCCACTTGAACCAATTTTTTTATTTAACGGAGAGGAGCAAAAAATTCATTTCTCATCCAAAGAGTAAACCTTGAGCGTTTACACATTAAACGACACACTTCTTGTATCAACGAACTTAGTGCCCGCTAAAGTTGAAATATCAATATTGCTTTGATAGTGGAAGCTTATTCGTGGGCCACAATTCGGTTAGAAAAAACTAATATGTAAGAGAATCGTTGAAACTACTGCTGTTGCGTGGAATTTACTATTTGCGTTCATTCATCTGTCACATAGTTTCTGAAAAAGAATCGAACACGAAGCACATTACCTTGTGTCCAGTCAGAGTCAATAATTTAATTATTTGCCCAGTACAGTCACCCTGTTGTACATTATCCAATTCCACATAACTGCGCATTTTCAATAATATTAACTTCGCAGCATGTTAGGCGCTTTTTACAGTTTACAAAAATGGTTCAAATGGCTCTGAGCACTATCGGACTTAACATCTATGGTCATCAGTCCCCTAGAACTTAGAACTACTTAAACCTAACTAACCTAAGAACAGCACACAACACCCAGCCATCACGAGGCAGATAAAATCCCTGACCCCGCCGGGAATCGAACCCGGGAACCCGGGCGTGGGAAGCAAGAACGCTGCCGCACGACCACGAGATGCGGGCCTACAGTTTACAGACGTCACAGAATGTGAACTATAGAATATTCACATGTTACAAGGCATCGACAGCTCATTTGTATATGAGAAAAAAAATCATGTTTATTAACAGTAGACCGAAAGCAACAGAAATGTATTCTCGAAATCATAGTAACGAATTCTGAATTCTCTTCGTTATATCATTTTCTGAGATAAAAATCACAAATCTTATTTAACATTTCTATGTTTAAGTGTCAGAAGAGAACGAATACAAACCTCAAAGCGGATTTTCGGTTTTCTTGATGTTTCTGTACTGCCTCTTCTGGCTCCTATACATGTTACATCCCAACAGCATACAGACCTTTTATACGTTATGACCACGGGAAACTGCGAGTACGAAGAATAAAGTTTTTCCTAAATTACTGCAACTAGTCATCTTTAGTTTTATTCTGCAACTTTTATTTTACATTACCGGTTTAGAATCACCTAGCGACTCATCATGACATGAAACTTATTTATTGGATGTTTGCAGAATTGTGGGGCCGCTTTGAGTTATTAGTATCAGACCGTTTAGAGTTGTTAGTAACTGTTGATTTGTTCTAATTTTATAGAACTTCACAAATTTTGCCGCAGGTAACAACTTCCTTTGGCAAGTGGACGTTATTACCGGTGGCAATGTTTGTGAAGTTCTATAAAATTAGAGCAAACCAACAGATGATAATAATAACTCTGCACAATGCTGTCAACATACAATAATGTGTACCATCTGATGATGAAGGGCAAGGCGACTCGAAACCGATGAGGGAAAGAAAAATTCAAGAATAAAGCAAAAGACGACTAGTTCTGGTAATTTCAGGAAACTTAAATAAAATATTCATAGTTCAGATACTCAAGGTCACACGTGTCTCTATTCACTTAAGAGCAAGTTGTAAAGGTACTGGAGGGAAGTGGCGCGATTAAACCTCTTCGATACGATTGTTCGTCGACATGCCGCTGCGTTGTATAACTTAGTTCGTTGAGGAATATTTGGTTCAAATGAGGAGTAGAATCCTCCTTTGTCAAGCTTTCCTTTGAAGTCTTCAGTGGATCAAGTGCCAATTTAAATAGCTCACTGTCTGTTCTTTTCTACTCCTTACAGTCCTGTGTGCTCTCACTTTTTCACTTTATTTATTTTTCTTAGCCTCGATTAACTTTGAGCTTGTTGTGTACTCCCTTCCCACATTAGAATCCTTCAGTCTGAACTTGTTGGAAGGCTGTAAAATGTAACGACTTGAGTCGATTTCTTGCATGAGATATCGAAGGCTGAAGAAACTCTGCATTAATGTAGATATATAAAAGTACCTAAAAGTTGGAATAATTTCATTCGATGCGATTTATAAGCTGAAAATACAATATGGGAACAGCCTATGGTATCACAATGCGTATTTGCCACAGAAGTTGTATACAGCTAACTTAAAACCGTGCATTCCTTTGATGAAACCTATGAAAGTCAGGGTCTGCTACCGAATAGTCAGTCAAATATGCTAGAAGTAAAGAAAACAGGGACTGTTATAAAAGTAGTGGCTGCATTAACCTTTGGATATTGAGAAATAATGCTGAAGTATTTTATAATAAAGAAAATGTAACAGATACGTTACGAAACGTGATTCATTTTATTTGTTCATTTCTATTATTAGGACAGCAGTTGATTAAAGAAACAGATCATCATGTTCCTTTGTAAAATGTAAATCAGAGACTGCTGGAACAAAGAGTTCAAAAAATATTCTCAAAGAAATAACATACGAGAAAGAATTACAAACAAAACTCTTCCTTTGTATTAAATGGCCTACCGGATTTATTCCACATCACTGCAATATTGTTTCCTATGTACTGTAACTAGTAAAGTCATTGAGGCCAACTGTGTCAGTACTTGATGATCAAAGTTTCCTGTGAGTGTCAAAAATTAGATGTAGTAAATATGTTTACTTCTTCTCCGTACCATAACCTAATTTCCACCCTGCTTTTGTTGGTACGTAAAGCTCAATTTTTCTTATCAGTGATGGGAATACACTTTTTATATTTGATAGAATTGCACTGAGGTGACGAAAGTCGTTAAATGCCTCCTAATATCATGCAGAACCTCCTTTTGCGTGGCGTAGTGCACCAACTCCAAGTGGTATCCACTCAGCAACTCGTTTTGAGCCACTGCAGAAATAGCGAGCCCCGGTGCCTCTTTACCCATTCATAATTGTGGAAGTGTTGCCGTCGCAATATTTTGGCCCCGAACGAACCTGTCGATTATGTCACATAAATGTTCGATTGAAGTCATATCGGGTGACCTGGGTGGCCAAATCAGTCGCTCAAACTGTCCACAACGTTCTTCAGACTAATCGCGAACAATAGTGGCGAGATGATACGACACATTGTCACCCATGAAAATTCCTTTGTTGTTTCGGAAAATGAAGTCCAAGAAAGGCTGCTAATGGTCTCCAAGTAAACGATCATAGCCATTTCCAGTCAATGGTCGAGTCATATGGACCAGAGGACTCAGTTCAGTTCATGCAAACACAGCCCACACCATTATAGAGCCACCAGCAGCTTCCACAGTGCCTCTTTGAGAAACTACGTCCACGCTTAGTTGGGTTTGTGCCACACTGGTAACCCAACATCCGCTCTTATCACCTGAAATGGAGATCATCTGATCAGTCCACTGTTTTCCAATACTCTAAGGTACAACCGATATGGTCACGAGCCCAGGAGAGACACTGAGGACGATATTGTGCTACTAGCAAACTGACAACTGCAAGAAAAGGCCGGTGCTCTAAGGCGTCAATGAAGGCCGCGTCGTCCACTGCGTTGTCCACGGTGAGAGGTAATGCCTGAAATCTGTCATTCTTTCCACACTCTTGACAATGTTGATCTCGGAATATTATGTTCCCTAATGATTTTGGAAATGAAATATCCCATGCGTCTAGCTCCAACTACCATTCCGCGTTCAACGTCTTCTAGTCCCGTCGTGTGCCCATAATGACGACGGATACCATTTTATATGAATCACTTCAGTACAAATGACAGCTCCGCCAATACCCTGTCGTTTTATACCTTGTGTACGCGATACTACCGCCATCTGTATATGTGCGTACCGCTATCCCATAACTTTGTCGTATCAGTGACAGTGTTTGAGGAAAGGGGGGGGGGGGGGGTGGTGTAGCATTCTGCACAGCTTACTAGATATCAATAATATACTTCGCCAGATAAACGAAAATTTCTGGAGTTGGTTAACACTTCTGAGATTGTATCATTGTGGGCTGGCTATCGAACTTCCATTCTGCTTTTACGGATACAGATATATTCGTACATACTGCATCCTATGATTTTGTCAGGGTACAAATTCGCTCTCAGTGTAAAGTAATTGCGGGTCTTTATTGTCCTTACGTTATTATGGATAGACGTTCACCATGAATTTCAAAACTGTGTACAGGTTTTAATTCGAGGCGTTTTGTCTTGGTTTTTCATTTTTGTTGTTCACTCTTCATTATTTCCATATCCTATTTGCTTACAGCTATTTCTTCGCATATAAACAGCTTGCTTAGTTTTATGTTGTCGAAAAGAAAGTGTCACGATTTTTATTACGTTTTGTCTCCGAAATAAAGCGCATTGTCAAAACTGTTGTGGGCAATGTAGTGGAATTCAGAATCCAGACCAGTTATATACTCTATAGTAACTGCTATGCGTAATACGTTATGGATAGAAGTAATTCACGAATATGATCAACACATTCATGACAAGCATATGAAAGGCTGATGTGCTATGAACTACGATCCAACGTAACGTTTTAAATAAATGACGAGTCTTGCAGTAGGTTAAACAATGTCCAAAAAAATAAATATAACGTAGACACGTAGGAAATGATGGAACCTTGTATTTATGGATGTGTTGTAATCCACCATTCTGCCATGTATGTTAATAGTTGTGGAAAGGAGGCCTTTTTGACGTTACGAAAGGCAACGCAGGGGTCGTAAACGCTTTTGATACTTTCCATCAACACATATCATCAACTGCAAACAAGTACGTCGACGGGTAACAGCTCCTACCGTGCTTACTACATCGACTGGTGCAACATAGCCACAACAAATACTCAGAAATCCTCGACGAAAATGGAACGAGCGGGAAAGAGAGCGATCGAAGGCTACGCGTGATTCCTCTCACCTCCAACTTACGTAACAGCCTGTAGTTGACAGGCGGTGTTCCGTAAATTCCTCTCTTGCTCAGTTAGCGTGTCCCTTCTAACGTCATCTCCGATATAAACCTGTTTCAGTTTTGGCAAGTACTAAGCTCAGTTTTTTCCTCGCCAAATGAAGTGTACCTATAGATTTGGCACACACGTTACATTGATTCGTATTTTTCCGATTGTTCTGCCCGATCATGCAAATTGTTGGGGCTTTTGCCGAATTTTGCGCAGGAGAGGTTAGTTCCATATCACATCGCGGAATTTGGTGCTCGACGTAAACCGCTCATCCGTGTACCATTTACAGAGACCGAATCTAGTGCGGCGAAGTAATTAATACGGTCGGCAATCGCTTGGTGGACGGATGTGCCGACCGCTGATGTGCTAATGAAGCCGCGCCGAGCACGTCGGTTTCGTCGCGGCCCGCTAACGCGCGCATCTGGTCCCACATTAATGGCGGCAACCTGCGCATTAGTGGTCGCCTCACTTTACAAATTTATTCTGCCCTGACACCATGTTTCGCTGATGTGGTAGAATACCCACAATCCTTCATTCGCCTGTCTCACATTCCTGTCATTGACCCTGTATCCGCAGAAAGGCCTTCGGCTCTGAAGGGGGAAGGGCGTACGCTGAGATGTGACTTACAAGTTCACTCTACTGTTATAGAATTAAAGTACTATTAATGTCCTGTTGTGCACTGATACCCAAAGAATGTGGTACACCTGCCTAATATCGTGTAGGGACTCCGCGAGCACGCAGAAGTGTCGCAACATAACGTGGCAAAGACTCGACTAATGTCTGAAGTAGTGCTGGAGGGAACTGACACAACGAATCCTGCAGTGCTACCCATAAATCGGTAATAGTACGAGGGGGTGGGGATCTGTTGTGAACACCACGTTGCAAAGCATACCCGATGTCTGAGGAGTTTGGTGGTCAGCGGTATTGTTTAAACTCAAAAGAGCGTTCCTGCAGCCACACTGTGGCACTTCTGGAGGTGTGGCGTGTCGCATTGTAGCATTGCCGCATTCATGAGGTTGTCTCTATACCCGTACACGTCCATCCGCTCGATATAATTTGAAACGAGACTCGTCCGACTGCCGGTCTCTGTGGCCGAGTGGTTCTAGGCTTCAGTCCCAACCGCGCTGGTGCTACGGTCGTAGGTTCGAATCCCGCCTCGGGCACGAATGTGTGTGATGTCCGTGGTTAGTTAGGTTTAAGTAGTTCTAAGTCTAGGGGACTGATGACCTCAGATGTTAAGTCCCATAGTGCTTAGAGCCATTTGAACAGCTTGAACTCGTCCGACTAGGCAACGTGCTTCCTGTCATGAACAGTCCAATGTCGGTGTTGACGGGCCCACGCGAGGCGTAAAGCTTTCTACCGTGCAGTAATCAAGGATACACGGGTCCACCTTCGCCTCCAAAATCCAATGTCGATGAAGTTTCGTTGAATGGCTCGCGCGCTGACATTTGTTGATGTCCCAGATTTGAGATCTACAGCAATTTGTGGAAGGGTTGCACTTCCGTCACGTAGAAGGATGCTCTTCCGTCGTCGTTGGTTCCGTTCTTGCAAGATGTTTCTCCGGCCTCAGCGACGACGGACATTTCATGCTTTACCGGACCCCCCTTACCTCCCTCCCACCGTCCTTCCCACCCTCCGCAACCCTCCCCCGCCCCCTTCGCTACCTCCACCCCTCCTTCATCGCTGCCATGTTGAAGCTCACTTAAATCTTGATAACCTGCCATTATAACAGTAGTAACGTGTCCAGCATCTGCGCGAGACACTTGTCTTATATAGGCTTTGTCGAACGGCATCTTCTTCCTGTTTACACAACTCTGTGTTTGAATACCGATGCATGTAACAGTTTCTTTGTCAGTTCAGTGTATAATGGGTGGTAACTCCTCATTCTATAAACTTGTTGTAGTTGTGATTCACAGTCACAAAAATTCCTTTGAAGGACATCATCTTTCCACCAGTGACTGTTAAAACTTTCTATTACACTATTGCAGTTTCGGCCATAGGCCAGTATCAAGTGCTGATATTATGGCTTTAAGCCTTGTCAATGTGCTGACACAGTTGTATGTCGTTGTCAATACTGTTAAATACACTCGTGACGTTGTTACACAGTGTGAGCACACGTATTCAAAACCAAATACGTGTGCTCGCACTGTGTAACAACGTCATGAGTGTATTTAACAGTATTGACAACGACATACAAATGTGTCAGCTTACATTACGTTGACTTGCCTTAAAGCCATAATATCAGCATTTGATAATGGCCTAAGGCCGAAACTGCAATAGTGTAATAAAAACTTATGACAGTCACTGGCGGAAAGGTGATGTCCTTCAAAGAACTTCTCTTTCCAGTTTCCACCCCCGTTATCTGGGTTTCTACTGAGGAAACTGTCGTTCTAATGGATGACCGTATCTACACGTCTTCGCTATTAAATGTTCCCTTTTATCAGATACTTGTAACTGTTCAGCCACACGGACATTGTTTCCTTTACTGCAGGAACACTAATGAAACATACACTGTGGGGACAAATGTTATGGGATAGCGATATGCTCATACTCAGATGGGAGCAGTATCGCGTACACGAGGTATATAAGGACGGTGTATTGGCAGCGCAGTCCATTGTACTTAGGTGATTCGTGTGAAAGGTTTCCGACGGGATTATGGCCGCGCGACGGCAATTAACAGACGATGAAGGTAGTATAGTAGTTAGAGGTAGACGCAAGGGACATTCCATTTCGCTAAAGCGTTGGAAAATTCGATATCAGAGACCCACAGTGTCAGGAATGTGCCGGAAATGCCAAACTTCAGGCATTACTTCTCACCAAAAGCAGCGCTGTGACCGACGGCCTTCACTTAACGAACCAGAGCAGCGGCGTTTGTGCAGAGATTTCAGTGCTGAAATAAGCGACGAAATCAATGTAGGACTTACTGCGAAGGTATCCGTTTGGACAGCGCGGCGAAATTTGGCGTTATGGGCTGTGGCACAGACGTCACACCGGAGTAGCTTTACTAACAGCACGACATCGCCTGCAGCGCCTCTTCTGGGGTCGTGACCATATCGTTTGAACCCTAGACGACTGGGAAACTATAGCCTAGTCAGATGAGCCATGATTTCAGTTGAGTTCAGTTCAGTTGGTAAGAGCTGATGGCAGGAAGCGAGTGTGGCGCAGACACAACGAAGCCATTGACCCAAGTTGCAAGCTTGTGTTGGCTCCATAACGGTGTGGGCAGTCTTTACATGGAATGGTCCTCTGGCCCAACTAAGCCCATCGCTGTTTGGAAATGATTCTCTTCGGCTACATGGAGACTATTTGCAGATGTTCATGGACTTCATGTTCCTAAACAACGCTGCGACATATCATCGGGCTGCTGCCGTTCGCGACTGTTTTGAATAACATTCTGCACAATTCGAGTGAATGATTCGACCAACCAGATAACAGGACACGAATCCCATCGAATATTTGTAGAACATAACCAAGAGGTCAGTTCGTGCACAAAATCGTACAGCGGCACCTTTTCCCAATTATGGACGGTTATAGTGGAAACATGGCTCAATGTTTTTGCAAGGGACTTCCAACGACCTGTTGAGTCCATGCAAAGCCGAGTTGCTGCACTACGATGGGCAGGAGGAGGACCCACATGGTATTAGTGGGTACCCCGTGACTTTGATCACCTCAGGGTAATACACTCATTCTCAGAAAAGCCCATCCACAAAAATAAATAAATAAATAAATAAACAAATAAAAAAAGAGACACCTCAGGATATATGAAACTAATGCTGTGTAAAATCACCTTTAGCCTTGCTAACAGGGTAAACTAAGCGATGGATTGTTAGGTCCCATTGAGCAACAAAATTGCTATTTTTCACTCACTGTTCCAATAGTTTCGGGCATTTCCTGAGGGTTAATATCGCATTAGTCAAGGCGGGACAGGATGCTTGAGTTCTCGTCGAAATGAGAAAATACGCGTGCAGCTCTGTGAACACAGCTGATGTCACATAGGAAGTGTCCACTTCACACTCATCATGCATAGGCAGAAGAGAGGGCAGTACTTGATCAGTTAGAATACTGAAATCAATATTCTGGTTTACAATCTTGGAAATCCCAATGAGTGGTTCTAGGTCATTTTATGGCAAACACTTCAAAAATACCATAGAATCTTCACAAGCCTGAACAAAACAGTGCACACACTGAGGGTTTAATGTCTTACGACCCTCCATGATGACTCGGCCGACCGTCATATATTTACGTTTCCGTAATTATTTGGTCTCACCTGAAGATGAAGCCTTAGTATTTGAAACAGGTCATGCAATAAATAAGAAATTACAGGCAATAGAAGCGAATTTTTTAATTATTTTAATATGTTCCTCGGCTGCTGACGGCCGCTTCATAAAACATTTTCTGTCAAAAACGTTTCTTTTTTTAATGTACGGATGACAATACAACATTAAACGCCAAAATTAATTATTCAATTTCTCATGTCGGAGAAACACAAGTTGAGTTGCACAAGATCATTCCTCTATTGTATATTTTCAGTATAAATGAAGAAAAGTGTATTAAATGTAGTAGCTATAAAAAAGTTGGTACGCTTGAGCATTGGAATTATGAAAGAATTAGATGTCCCACAGAGAGCCGGTAGAGGTTTAGTCAGTTTAAAATATAAATAATCAGCCGTGACGAAAAATGGGGTTTGTATCACCTGCCAACAATGTCATTCTTGCTATACTGTACAAAATGGTTCAAATGTCTCTGAGCACTATGCGAATTAACTTCTGAGGTCATCAGTCACCTAGAACTTAGAACTAATTAAACCTAACTAAACTAAGGACTTCACACACAGCCATGCCCGAGGCAGGATTCGAACATGCGACCGTAGCGGTCGCTTGGCTCCAGACTGTAGCGCCTAGAACCGCACGGTCATTCCGGCTGGCTATACTGGACATACTGGGAGGTTAATCACCACTAGGCCCAAAGTACACCATAGAAGCCGGAGATTAAAGAAGCCAGGTTAATCATGGACAGAGAAAAGGGCTGCAAAACGCACTCTGTGAAATATAGTAGAAATTAACAAACGGATGTGTGTAATGTCACTTCTTTCATTGAATGAGCGAAGTCAGTCCAATTAATCGCCCAGCTTAGACCCATTAGTAGATAATGATAAAATTACATTCCTGTGCATTCCTCTATTCCAATGTATGTTTAGACATAGCTCCCCAATTTGAATTTTGTAAATACAAACTATGTCTAAACTGGAAAGAGAGATAACTTTTAGTTAAAGTCAAGAATCGACAGATTAAGAACTTGGCATGTTTATCTTTGCTAGGTTATCATCTTTGGGATCTATTATGTACTCGAAAATGTGGTTATTATCTGAAACCTGGGTCGTACAGTAACAAGAAAGTTTGTGAAACAAGGCTAAAAATACTACGATTAGTTTATTAATTTTATAAATACGAAGAAATTGGTTTACTATCACAAATAGGTTTCTCCCTATGTTACAGCTTATATGACACTCACATCATTGTTCAATTCTCGTGTTCCTTAAATTGGATTACTAATGAAAATGTCCAGTTGTTCAGTACAAAAGAAAAGACTATTTGGCCATTGGTGTTTAAATGGAGTGTTCTGCAGTCTCTTTTAAGACCAACTATTCTTCTGTCCATTAGTATGGCTCACTGTGATGTTAAGTGATTAATGATCACATTTTAGCAACGTTTTATCTGGCGAAAGACGAACAAGATTGACCTGAGAGAATTAGGAATTGGATTTAATATCTCATAACACTGAGAACTATGTGAATAAGCGGATTGTAGTTGGACAGATATTGGGAACCTCAGGATTTCCTCGTAACTTCTATTAAATTTCAAACCCCGAACAATAAAACGATGTGTCCTGAAAAACTGGTAACAACTTCTTTTTAGTCCTCTGTGATTTTACCTGACGATAAGCTGCCCTCATTGTAGAAATCTGATAGGGGAGCGTATTCTCCTTGCTGCACAGTTAGTACGACCGGATTGAAATATACTCTCAAAATAGTATGATTTTTTCAGTGATACTACCTTTATTGTGTTACGTAATTAATTACTTGAAATAAATGAGAATACAAAAAGTCTTTGCCTCCTGACACTTTATGTACCCGTGAGAGGAAAATGAGAAGTTACATATCGTAACTCTTTTTGTAGAGAACTAATTTTGGGCTAGACCAACTTTGATGCAACACTTTTAAAACTGTAATTATTAGTGGTAACCATGAAGGAAGTAACCATGAAGGAAGTAACCATCAGAGGGCCTCCTTGGTCGGAAGAAGGCCGCCAAGAGTGCGAAAATACCTTCCCAGGAAGCAACTGGCCTTAAGACCAACCAGGTAGTGGCAACCTATCTGCAGAGTTCCTTCAGCACTCGACTGTAAGACAGATAAAGCTTTTGTAGAATGGTCATTTGGGGTGGCAATAGAAAATGATCTCTACCATGCATTCTGCTGTTTTCTCGGGTCCCAACGTGGTTGCTGTATCATTTTCGTCAGTGTAGTGGGATAGTCAACACGTATCGTCCTTGTAGTCCGCGCCATGACAAAGGACGTCGTGACAGGCAACATGTTGGCGAAAGTCTGGCACTAAGGCCTAACCCAGTTATAGCAGCGAGAGGCTTTGAAAATTCAGTATGACGTCACTATTTGCGAGACTTAAGTGATGTGTGTGATTTATGCAATCCGAAGACAACCACCGGAAGCCATCTGCATAACACTGTGATACACCACGGCGTACGGGCTGGGTAATACAGCATCATGCTCCAATGTTGCTTTTAATGGTAGTAATTCTCTCCCCCTCGTCTCAATTCTATAGTGGCTTCCTTAATATAATTTTGTAACTTTTCGTTTTAATTGATAATTAATCCCATGTCAATCTTGGTGCAAACCTTCCCCCAAATTTCAATGTTCTTGTTCATTTGTAAATCTTAAATCGAGAGTACTTTCAGTTAATGAATCAAATGCAGGCTCCGTCCATTGTTGTGATCGTATTACACTCCGTCCTCGTCACCTACACCCCCATGAAAAGCTTTGATTAACCGTTCAATTTGACGGCAATAGGATACATTCAAACGTTCCCAATGCCCCAAGGTATGGCGTCGCTTTCTTTGGATTCCTGTCGTTAAAGAAAAACGAGGGCATGCCAGGTGTACCACCACAGTCTCACGACACTAGCGTTTGTTGGTGATCTATGTGCGAAAGGTTCCAGTTTTTTATTACTTTGGTTTGTAGTATATTTCAGCCACCCGAAGTCGGCACTGTAGGTGTGATGTTAGCCGATTTATGTGAACACCCATTTAAAAGAATCAGTCTGAGAGTGTAAAAAAAGCAAAAAAGTTCAGGAATTTTATCTACACTGTCGCAATTCCAAACCTTAACGTAATTTGGTAATTCACCGACATACCTTCTTATTTTAATAAAAGGTAGAGCTTTATGTGTGCTGAAGCAAATATATTTTTATTTGCATTGAAATGGGTGAATTGCCCAAGAGGTTTGTCCTATGGCAATTTTAACGTCGAGACGTTCTGAGGGAATGTCGTTACCTTGGCGCAACTATTAACATACAGCATGGGACTGCCGAAACTATTGCTCACGCCTATTTTAAACGTTTGTTAATGTCTTGCACTAGAAGTAGAGGTGTTGCAAGAGTGACCGATGAATTTGGCGAATTCCTCAGTAATTTGCAACTCATTGCGCTATTGTACAATTTTGTGATTAAAAATCATTTGTTAAAAAAAGAATAATTTTTTGAGGACACTTCAGCGTCACCAAGACAATGAGAAAGACGACCGTGGATAATGGTTGATTAACGAGGCACTAATTGAAATCTGTAATAGGAAATAGCTACAGACCACGGTTTAGTTTTACTGAATACTTAAGTTTTTCTGTGAATGCATGAACAGTAAAGCCGATGATTTCACCTATATATTTACTAACAAAGAAAGATGTTCATTTTCAAAGTACTGAAGCTTCGTGATTCACTTTGCAATTTGCTAGGTAGCTAAACTGTTAGGTAAAAAAATATTGTAACCACAGGGTATATTTAAGATGTAGTAGTTTTCATTCCAAAGCCTTGTACATTTCTCAGACTTCATATTTAATAAAGGAAAACGTAATTCGATGTTATTGAACTCTCATTGTTAATATTATCCGAAGTTGTCCCGTTCTCTGCGTTGCTGATCGAGAGTTTTTATCTTAAATCAACAGAGGTCTTAATAATATTTGTGTTGCATCGTGATCACCTCTAGACACGACTTTACACAGTTGGTATCTGCTCAGTACCCCAGCTACTTCCAAATAAACTCTGCAAGCAAACAACGACGTAAATGAAGTACATGTTGTAATGGACAATGTGCTCCGTTTCTGTTTAACAGTTACCTCTCAATTTTAAAAACGAATTATGTAAATACACTCTTCGCTTCAGTCGTAATAAATTTAAAGTAAAGTAAAATTCACGATGTGAATTGCAACAGAGGATGAATCGCATGAAATAGCTTTGTTAATTTGAAATACGGTACTCTGCAAACCTCATTTCCTTTGCCATGAGTACTGCTCTGCGCGATAGCTTTATGCTCTGCCATCGACGAGTAATCATTTTGTATCACAGCTCCCGAGGTTTAATTAACACTAAATTGAAACTTCGGAAGTAAATGAGGTCTCTCATTAAGCATACAGTGAAAGCCGTTATTAAGGTACCTAACTGAACTTTGGGGCTGGCTGTGTAGTTATTGATGGTTAGTAATAGAGAGTAAAGGAAGATGTGCCTGTCATAGTTCCCTTAACGTGCTCTGTTAACATACATATTTTTCCGTTGCGCGCTGCGGACAAGTAGGAAAACACGGACTGCGCAACGTGCACTATAATGTACATTGAAATTTATTTCTTTATTGTTATGTAATAAAAATCGCCATAACTCATCCTAGAATGAGTGAGTGTTGGGTGTCAGAGGTGCATGGGTGGGTGAGTGGTAAAGAGATGGGGGGAGACAGGGGTGGGTAAGGAGATGGGTGGTAAAGTTGCTTCGGGGAGACGATTAGGCAGGCTCTAAGCTTCCTAAATTCTTCCTGTATGACATACTTTTGATGTGAATAATAAATATAATTGACTGTCGTGTATGACAATTTGCCGATGACCAAGAATAAGAGACCACTATCGTTATTTCGTGTACTGTTCCCTACTACCAACCTATTGCGTAACTGCGTAAATATTCCTCGGGTTGGGACTGTTCCGAAACAGTGACTAATATTAGCGATAACTGTGCTTCACATTCTATCTCACATATTGCGCATACACAAGAACAGAAACCCATAGCTACACTACTGATGACAACCCGCTGGAAACAGTATCTGCAGTAAAATATCGATGAGTAACTATCCAGAGCGACAGAAGTGGAATGACCTCATATTACAAACAGTAGGAAAAGCAGATCCCAGACTCAGATTCGTAGGAATGCTCTCAAGGAAATGTATCTCATCCACGAAGGGAGTGGTTTATAAGGCTGTTCTTCGGCAGATACTTGAGTATTGTTCACCTATCTGGGATTCGTCACGGGATCGTTTAGTCGGCACGACAACGTTACGGAGATGCTCAGCAAACTCCATTGGCAGACGCTACGAGAGAGTCGTTGTGCATGACGGAGAGATTTACTATCTAAATTTCGAGAGAGCGCTTTTCGGAGAGAGTCAGAGAACATGCGTCTCATGTAATGACCCTGAGAAGAAAATTTGAGAAATTAGAGCCAATACAGAGGCTTACCGACAGTAATCCTTCCCACATGCTATTCGCAATTAAAACAGGGTCTTAGGCCACAGTTAGTGGTTCTATAAGTACCCACCGCCATACACCATTAGGTGGCACGCAGAGTATGATGTAGATGTAGATGAATAGAATGCGCAGTCGCTGTGCACCTAGTAAAAACATGTGTGAAATAGCTTAAGTTATGCAACGTGAAAGGAAGATATAACCAAGGTACGTAGTATAATTGTCTTAGCTCATTATCGTCTAAATTCCATCATAAGAGTGTAATGTTTGTAAAATCTGGTTGTTAGAGATCAAAAAATTTAGAATAGGATATTGAAATAACTGGGGACACTGTGAAGTGAAATTCTCAATTTGTGTTAGAAGTGCAAGAAACAAGTTCCTGAGTGTATTCAGTGAAATTTCAGAATTATGGACTACTGATTGATATTCAGAAATTTGTCGGCCTACATTTTTGATTATTTCATCCTGTTATTTTCGTGATGAACCGTATATTGAACCACGACGCATTCTCCGAACTGTAACTCTCGTGGCTTTTTATTCTAGTACATCATTTGTCAACGTAAATGCAGTCAGATGTTTTTCCAAATCCAAATTGTTCGCAGTTTAGTCGTATTTCTCTACTTTTCGTTTATAAGTTCTATTGTATATGTATCCACTAAAATTATGTAAGTACTTCAAATGATGAAATAACACAGTAATTATTTGAAAACTTTGTCTCCTCTTTTGAGAGTTGGTCCAACAACAGCACATGTATATCTCTCTGAAAAAACAGTGATACAGAAAATGATATTTCATAAGTGACATAACATATCACCACTTTCAAATGACTACGGTTTGTTAATTGACTCTTGTTGTGGTAATAGCTGTGTGAACATTTATTATTAATAGAGTTGATTACATTTACTAAAAAGCAAGAGAAATATTGACTGGAGTAATAAATGGTTATTCGTAAGTATCTTTGGAATTTTGGAAGACATGAGTGTGAAAATTACAACCTACAGAAAATTTAAGTTTTGGCACCTAGACCATCTCTCTGAGTTCTTTACTCAAACTGCTTGTGCTCAGTATGGGCACTGTTTGTGATGTTGCAAACGTCAACACAGGCAGAAGAGCATGGCAGTTCATTCAAGTAAGCGCTGTTGCTGCTGCTGCTGCTCAGGAATGCACAAAGACAGCAAACCACTTTTGAAATCTGTTGACAGGATTGCCTGTGTGCAGGCGATAAGCAATCTGACGTCACAATCCGGAACAGACGATTTGTATACAATTTATGACATGCCTGCCCGTTTGTGGTGCTCTCTGCGGCTACGCCTTGGTGAATATTCGGAATCGTAGCTTGGGGAGATGCTCTACTCACTGATTTGTACATGAGTATGCACATAAATAGATGCACATAAATAATTTTTTAATATAATGTTCACGGTTGTAATATTGATTTATGTACATAGATCCCTCATCGTTTCCCTTGCTTCCAGTATATATCATAAGTTTTATGTAATGCAATTGCAGTAAAATTTTATAACAAAGTGACTTCTATATTTTATTATCCTAATTTTAAGCTGTTCTCATTAAATACAAATTTTTAGTAGTGAAACGATTCCAGATTGTAAAATTTTACTGTCACATAAATGTACAGTATATATTTAAATATCTCTGAGAGAGAAATTCTTCAGCACTGCGGTGGTTGCAGTATCGCCCATCATCTTCGTATACATATTCCCACGTTGCAGAACTTTTTCATGCGTGTGAGTGTTGCTTTACAATGTGTGCACATAAATACAAAAAAGTGCTGCATATAGTGTTCGCTAGTGCATGAACATAAGCATTCAGCATTGTAACGTAATAATTCGAAATGTCCGACGTAAGTAACTAAAACATTTCCACTTTAATAGTTTGTCTACATCGTTTGAAACCGTTATGAGGCACAATTTCTGCTAATCAGCCAGTTTGAAAACTGATGTAAACTACAAAAACAAAAATTGTCTTAACGTAAATAATCCGTCGGAAGAGGAACCTGTCGGTTCGACACTGGTAACGACGCTATTTATGTGAATAAATAGCATTATAAAAAGTGACTGTTTACTCTTATCTTCTCTGCAGGAATCTAAATGTCAGTTTTCGACAAAATGCCAGTAGCTGTTGTATCTATGGGCTACCTTCTTCTGCTTCACCCACATCTATATCTGTGTGAAGAATCATCGCCCACACAAAACCAGACCGACAAACCGTGACATTTGCAAGATGTTACTAAAATATTTAAATTGGTCTGGATGTGTAGATAACACATGGAAAGGTGGAGGAGGACGTCAAACCAGTCGGAAGACAGCTCTCTTAAATGTGAAGTGCGTTTAAAAAGAAGTCCCACAATTTTAGCAAAAAAATGGTTCAAATGGCTCTGAGCACTATGGGACTCAACTGCTGCGGTTATCAGTCCCCTAGAACGTAGAACTACTTAAACCTAACTAACCTAAGGACATCACACACATCCATGCCCGAGGCAGGATTCGAACCTGCGACCGTAGCAGTCGCACGGTTCCGGATTGGGCGGCTAGAACCGCGAGACCACCGCGACCGGCCAATTTTAGCAACCACATATCCGGACTGTAGATGTTTTTGTGCATTAGACAATTCTGGTTTCTTAGTCAACATTTTATTTTACTTAATTATTTTATTTATTAACATCATAGAGTGACCCACCACCTTGGTAACTATAGGGGGTAGTTTGTTACTGCAAACTTGACAATTTTCAGAATTTTGGTACTTTTCTTGGTTTTTATATAATGAAATTGTCAATTACAAAAGTAAAAATACTAAAAAATACAGGATGCATAAAGTAAAATTTGGGAAAGAACGGTGGAAAAACCAGTATGATGACGGCAAAAGATGTTTTCTGTGTCATCCCTACATTACCTAACGTTCAGTTCTCCTTGGCGAAGATTTATGAAACTGTGCAAAGTACTTGGTAGCCCATTGATAGGTGGCCTAAGTTCCTGTGACCTATGCACATTGTTGATTACTGTTCAGAATATCAGTGTTTTCAAAGTAACAATGTTAGTGATTAAATTGAAGTGAATGGAATGTCATATTTCTGTACTACTTGGTGACTTCAAAGTTCATTAAATCTTTTACTTGTGTCCTTCATAGAAGGCTTATAAGATAAGTTAGTGTCAGGATATGCATGAACGTCATCCGCAATGTCTCCGATAAGCTGAAGTTATCCGCAATGTCTCCGATAAGCTGAAGTTCCCCTACAGCATGTGTGATTTCCCATGCAGAAATTATTAATAAACTGCACTTGTTAATGTGTGCGTTGCAGCCATCCTATAGACTTGACATTCTCCAACTATAGGGGTGATCTGGATTTGTACGAAATTGGAAGTAGAAAGCTACAGACAGCGAAGATTGCTATTTCAAAGCATTTATTTTGCATACTAAGTTTCCATCTTCGTGTCTGTACAGCATAGACATAAATGTTATCACAGTAGGTCCAAACACAACGAGGTGTGATACAAGCAGACAGATCCCATTTGTAACGACATATATTTTGTTATAGACTTCCTTCACGCCTTTGTAACCTATATCACGAATGATTTTGTTGAACATCCTCAACGGCTATATATTTTCTACATTGTACTCGCCGCTTAACTACGGTTACTATAATACTAAGACTTGTACATGATAGTTAAGAGTGGGGAAGTTGAGTGTTCCCTTTTGGTGTCAAAATTTTTGATTAAATTATAAGTAGGCACCGAGCAACAATTTTCTAGGTACCCAGATTTCATTCTCTACCGTTGGTGATGTACTGTAAAGCGATTTGAATATGGTAATTTAAGAGTGCACTAATTCATGGTTCTTGTGCTGCCTTCACTATTATCACATATACTTTATACGAGTATACTGGTTATATATACTTGTTACCCAAACATTAAGTGAGCTTCTGTAAGTTATTTTGTTGAGATATTATCTACATAAATACGCCACGTAAGTTCACAAGTATTTAGTGATTAAATGAGTTAGTAAAGATGTCTGTATGTTGCGAAAAGTGGTAATTGACTCTAATAAACGAAAAGTGTGAAGTCATCGGCATGAGTACTAAAATAAATCCGGTAAATTTCGGTTACATAGTAAATCATTCAAATTTAAAGACTGTCATTCAACTATATAGCCACGAGCTATAATTACGAATAACTTAACTTGGAATGATCACATGGATAATGTTGTGGGGAAAGGAAACCAAAGACTATAATTTAGTGGCAGAACATATAGAAAGTACGACATGTCTATTAAAGACACTGTTTAAATCATGCTAGTCCACCTTCTTCTGGAGAGCTGTTGTTTGGTATGGTATCCACATATGATGAGACTGAGAGAGGACATCAAAATACGAGTAGTTCAGTGAAGGGCAGTTCGTTTTGTATTACCACGAAATGCGGAAGGGAGTGCCACTGACTTGATACATGAATTTGGGGTGGCAATCATTAATAATGGCGTTTTCGTTGCGGCAGGATGTTCGTGTCAAATATCAATCACCGACTATCTCCTCCGATTGTGAAAATATCTTGTTGGTGCCAACCGACATAGGGAGAAATGATCGTCAAAATAAAATAAGAGAACTCAGAGCTCGGAGAGAAAGATTTAAGTACTTGTTTTTTCCGCTCGCCGTTCGAGAGTCGAACGGTAGAAAATTAGTTTGAAGGTGGTTCAGTAAACCCTCCGCCATGCTCTTCATTAGGAATTGCAGAGTGATCACGTAGATGTAAATCTATAATGAACATAAAACGCTTCCTGTTATGGTATAAAAAATATTTTTTTTGACAAATTTACAACAAAACGTTTTGTAATGTATTCTGATGTGGATTGCTTAGTGTCAGATGCACAGACAAATCGTATAACTGCATTGCATAATTATTTTATGTTAATTTGCGCATATGCGTTATATGGTAGGATGTATTCTGTCTGTCAGTACTGCAGTGCGACCTGGTGGTTGGTCGTATCGTCAGTGCTGTTTACTTCAGAATCTAAGTTTTCATTCTGCTATTGTGTGAACATGATTATAAATAATTAGTGCAATATGAGTGGAATTCTGTGTTATGTTTGTTTCATACTTGTGATGCAAATTACGGTAGTTCTCATGTTCTTGCAATGTCTTCGTATCGTGTGACACGGTATAATGTACACATGGTCGAATGCATTGCGTATGGCATGTTGTAAATATCCTTGCAATGTAAAAATGTGTCAAACCCTTCGCAGAAGAACCTTCTGTCTTATAATTCCGATTTATGCTTTAGAAATCTGAAGATTGCAACTCAGGTAGCTGAAGCAGATTATCTAAATAAATACTGGGCTACACCTATGTTATGTTATGTGAACAGGAGGCCTAGAAACGACGGAGAGGCTCCGTCCCCGCCGCAGCCGCAGTGGTTCGCAACCCCACGACGACTATCGCAGTCCACTTCACCCCTCCGCCTCCACACACCGAACCCAGGGTTATTGTGCGGTTCGGCCCCCGGTGGACCCCTCCAGGGAACGTCTCACACCAGACGAGTGTCACCCCTATTTTGGCGTGGTAGAGTAATGGTGGTGTACACTTACGTGGAGAACTTGTTTGCGCAGCAATCGCCGACATAGTGTAGCTGAGGCGGAATAAGGGAACCAGCCCGCATTTGCCGAGGTCTATGGAAAACCGCCTAAAAACCATCCACAGACTGGTCGGCTCACCGGACCTCGACACATGTCTGCCGGGCGGATTCGTGCCGGGGACCGGCGCTCCTTCCCTCCCGGAAAGCCGTGCGTTAGACCGCACGGCCAACCGGGCGGGCTGCTCTACATCTACATCCATAGTGAGTGAAAAACTGTGAAGCGTGTGTCAGAGAGTCGTGTCGCAGAGAGAAGTTCCCATTTTATCAGTTGTTAGGGTTTGGCCCTGTTCTATTCACGTATGGACTGTGGAGAGAAAAACTACTTAAATGCTTCTTTGCCTGTTGTATTTAATTTGATCTCGTCCACAGGAGCCATAAAGGATAAAGGAATAGGGGTTGTGATACATTCCT
The DNA here is from genome assembly GCF_021461395.2 of Schistocerca americana. NCBI lineage: Eukaryota > Metazoa > Arthropoda > Insecta > Orthoptera > Acrididae > Schistocerca > Schistocerca americana. Next base: position 301,000,162 of record NC_060126.1, on the reverse strand, counting down.
CGAGACACCATTCCCAACTGGTTCTTAAAACCTTGTAAACAAACGTTAGCGGAATAATTTGAGTTTGTCTTTGAGCGTCTGCCAGTTCAGTTCCTTCAGCGTCTCTGTGACACTCTCCGACAGGTCAGACAAACCTGTGTCCATTCGTGTTGCCCCCTCTATGCGTTCAATATGTGTTCAGTATCCCATGTTACTGCTATGTGGTAAAGTTCCACGCACTTCGGCAGTATTCTACGATGGGTCCGCGGGAGATTTTTAAGAAGTCTCTTTTGTAGGCTGATTGTATTTTCCTAGTATCCTACCAATATCAAAGTCTAGTACGTGTTTAACTAGAGGTATTCGGAAAGTAAGTTCGGATAGATCACTAAATGGAAAACATTGCGAAACTCCGATGAAGCTTTTCACATACACGTTGGACAGTGTCTCTAGTATGCCCGTCGATAGCACCACATCGCTCTTTTCAGTTATGAGCGCACGGTGAGCACGTAAAGATGCCTAGAATGTACTGCCTCCCGCCAAGTATGAGGGCCTGGTGAGATATTTCGCCTGATGCCATGCAGATAAATTTTTTTTATTTCCACAGTAGTTTCTAAGACCGATGGCTTAAATGGCTCTGAGCACTATGCGAATTAACGTCTGAGGTCATCAGTCGCCTAGAACTTAGAACTAATTAAACCTAACTAACCTAAGGACATCACACACATCCATGCCCGAGGCAGGATTCGAACCTGCGACCATAGCGGTCGCTCGGCTCCAGACTGTAGCGCCTATAACCGTACGGCCATTGTAAGACTGAGCTTATGTTATTGTTCTACTTCATATTCCAGGTAGGTGTTACATCCCAGTAGTTAAATAGGTTGACCGATTCCCAATGTTGCTCTGTGACATTATTCTCAGAGGAAACTACGTTTTTAGTTTTGTGAAGTGCACAGTTTCTCGATTTCCTACACATAAAGTAATCTAATCTATCTACCACTTTCAGATCTTATGAAGATCCGAGTGAATGTTCATGCAGATTTTTTCACACGGTACGTCATTGTAGACACCTGCACCCATTGCGAAAATCTGAGTGTGCTATTAATAATGTTTGCAAGATCATTAACAGACCACATCCCTGAGGAACACCCGAAGTTATTTCTACATCTGTCGATGACTCATGTTGCATCCTCTGTACCAAGAAATCCTGCCCCTCATAAATTTCGCTTGATATCTGATATGCTCGTACTTATGATAATTAGCGTAGGTGTGGCAGTGAGTCAGGTGCTCCTTGTTAGATCAAGAAATACTGCATCTACATGACTACATTCATACATGCCTTTCAAGATGACTCCTGAAAAAATCGGTGCTGTCTTTTACATTGTCGATGTTTTTGAAATCCATGATGGTTATCATGGAGGAGGTCATTCTGTTCGTGATACTTCATGACGTTTGAGTCCAGAATGCGTTCCAAGATTCTAGAACAAACGAATGTTAACTATATTGGACGGTAGTTTATGGGATCGTCTCTGCCATCCTTCTTCTAGACAGATGTGACCTGTGATGTTACAACTACTTGACATGGTTTTGTGTTCGAGTTTATAGATAAAAATGGGTTTAACTCAGTCGCAGATTAGCTGTAGAATGTGATAGGGACTTCATCGGGTAATTTATTCGAATATAGTGAAGTCAGCGGTTTTTCAGTACCACTGAAATTAATATCTACGTCATTACCATTATAGTGTTGCAATGTTTAAACTGAGGCAATATCGCTGGATTTTAATTGTTAAAGGAATATTTTAAACTCAAGTTAGGCGTTTCTGTGTTGGCTTTCCTGCTGCCTGGTCTACGAGTGTCCGTACGTTAGCTTTGGTAGCACTATAGCCTTTAGAAACGGCCAGAATTTCTTTGCGTATTCTAAGAGATCCTACGGCAATATTCTGTTGCGGTAGCCGTTAATGGCGTAACCCATTGCCCTCTCGGCAGCTATACGCGTTTCATTCAGCATCTCCCTATTTGTTGTAATACGCTTTGTTTTACACCTATTATACAGAACTCTGCGTTTGTTCAGAAGTTTCCTTACACTGACTGTATTGCGTTGGGTGTCCATCCTATCATGGACTGTACTACTAAATACATATCTATCAAACGCATGCTAAAATATTTTTCTAAACCTGAACCACAGTTCTTTTACATGTTCTTTACCAGTTTCGAGTTCCTTACTAAGATACGATATGACCGCCTGTATATCTAGTTTTCAAGAAATATAAAACTTATATTTGTTTAGTTTCCCTTTGTGATTTGTACAAGTGCCTTACGTTCACGGATAGGTGCCAATGTGGATGCCGTCAAGGACAGCAGGCCAGTTTGTTGCTGTTAGTGCAATATATCAGCATCACGTGCGGCTTGCGAGCAATGTATTCCATATAGTTCCCACAGAACGAATTTTCTAATATTTCGCATTACGTCTTGTCACCGCCACCACTTATACATATGTAATTTGTCCATTTAATAACTGATCGTTTGACGGTTAAAGTTTTCTCCGAAGATCTTATTATGATTGGGGAATTTACGTATCATTGAACGTATATATTGTCTAAAGTTTCCGGTTGCGTGTGTAGGTTGAGTCTCTGAATTTTTTTCCACTTAGCGTCAACACAATCTCCTACATCAATATGAAAAACGTTTTGACACAAATTTAAAATACATTTTAATTGAAAATATGTTTCGATAAGCCACAAAGAAAAGAGTTTTGAGGCTACGAAGCACCTACTTTCGGAAAACCGGTTATATGTGGGTGCGGAGGGATCACAGAGGGCGGACTGCAGAGTTGGCGCCGGGTGCAAACGGAATAAAGCAGTGAGTCCACATGCCGCGCGCGCCACGCTAATGAAGCCGGGAGCTGCGCCTGTGGTCCTTGCAACGAAACACGCGTCACTGCGTGCCGGGTGGCCAACCCCCTATCGTGCAGGCGCTTTGGCTGCTGTCCGAGCGTGGGTGCGAGGGAAATGCGCTGACCACAGTGCTGGTGATTGGTCTGCGGCTCTTGTTGCCGCCAGCGATGCCTAAGTAACGTGAGTGTGAGTGCGGAGTGCGGCTGCGAAACATTAAATCTGACGTAAAACATCTACATCTCTGGGCTCACATATTTCATTTTGCCATTTACGTTCTCAACATAGAAAATGCTTCATCCAGTACAAATGTGGAAGCTCGTTAAAATTTTGCGTCGGAAAAATTTTACGTTTTATTTAGAATGTATTTTTCGCTTGTAATTACGGATTTAGCAGCCAAACTGAAGGAAATGAGGAGCTGAACAGTTAAGATTTTCAAAATCGCATATAATAGTTACAACTTGAAATACACACAAAAAGTTCAAAAATATGTTGGCAGCATTGTAATTTTTAGCGTTACACATAGAATTTCAGTTCGTCTATTTGAACAGTACGTGTGGAATATGACGTGTTAGCGTTATCCATGTAGTGTAGCTTTATATTACAGGTCACTCTTCCGACAAACAGAGATCGAGTTCTGTGGACACGTAGTAAGGCTTCCTGTTTCAAACTGAGAACCCAGATCTGATGACAGTGCCCCAGTCACCTGTGTTGGGTGGAGTGTCAGCAGCAAAGTCCTCAAGCTTCTTAGGGTAACTGAGAAACTTCTAGCAAGTCTCGGTGTAGGTTGCTGAAGCAAGTGAGCCAGAGAACGGATTGATGTCAAACCTCGTTTCCATCAATGCCGTCAAACGACATCTAGGCAAATGTGGAAGCACCATTATTCAGCGCGCTATAGTTACAATGAATTTTCTGAATTTGATGGCTTATCATGGTCACATTAGGCTATCTTACATTTTTCCACGAAAATTGAAAACATACAGGGTGGTCCATCTGAAGTTTTGAATGAGATTATCTGGAAATCTATACATTGGGTAAAAATAGTAGGTAAGACAAGTTCGTAAGCTCAAAGGGGGACATTAAATGATACTAAATGTGACCTCCAGCCCCCACTCCTTTGCGTGGGGCGAGGACCTACTTTTAAATCTTAAATGGAAACACGTATTTTTTATTGCAGATTCGAACTCTCCATAAAAAAAAGTAATCAAGTTTTGTCAGAAACATTTTTTAAACCATTGACAGATGGCACGGAAATCGAGAAAAAGGTAAAATTGGGAAAGAACTTTGATTTATTTAAAATTATCCGAGGAAGACGCATCAAATCGATAAAAAATATGCACCAGTTCTTTCGTTACGCCAAATTAAGCTATTTTTGTACAACATTTACTGTATCCTACATTTAACGTTGCCCAGGAACAACGACATGGACGTAGTAGAATGATGTTCCCGTAGGGTGCTTCATTAGTGTGAGTCCCCTTGCCTCTCACACGTTGGGGTGCTTCATTAGTGTGAGTTCCCTTGCCTGTCACATGTTGAGGTGCTTCATTAGTGTGAGTTCTTCTAAAAATTTTCTCGATTTCAGCGCCATCTGTCAGTAGTTTAAAAAAAATGGTTCAGACAAAACTCAATTACTTTTTTATGGAGAATCCGAATCTGCTATAAAAATGGGGTTTTTCATTTAAGGTTTAAATGTTGCCCCCCCCCCCCCCCCTCACGAAAGGCGGGCGGAGCTGGGCGTTACGTGTAGTGTCATTTGATGTCCCTCTTTGAGCTTACGGACTTGTCTTACATACATATTTTTCTAGATAATCTCATCCGATACTTCAGATGGACCACCGTGTATATCTACATATGCACTCACTAGTCTGCTGTGCTGTTCACACTTACGTGAATGGCGGGGTTTCATAGCAGTACATTCAGACTATATCTCGAGGGACAACTTTTTCTATACGATGTTTCCAGTTTTAGTTGTTCCTACCTTTAATATTTGGGTTTTGAAATGGAACGAAAGAATTTAAATTTCTATGAATTATCTTCTGCAAGAAAACTAAGAGGGCAGTTCAGTTTGTCTCCTAAATTGTTTATACAGATTAAGAACATTACGTGGCCAATAAAGCGTCCTTTCATAACCCCAGGCGTCACATTTGTTTTACTTGATTGCTTCCCGTCATGAGTCCAGATGCTCAATTGAGATTATACTGTAAAGGTGCGCAATTTGATTAGAAGCCATTACGGTGAACGGAGTGAGTATGGTCTCAACTTGAGATCCCCCATCGACAGTGCTCTTCACTTCGTACGAATAAAGAGCTACTTGTGTTTCGTAAGAACGATATTGTCTGAATCCGTGGTTACTACATGTCAATAAATCGTTTTCCTTCAGATATTTCATAATGTTCGAACCTAATTTTTATTCTAAGCTCTTATTGAAAATTGATGTCAGTTATATGGGTTTATAATTCAGCGGATTACGTCTATCTCGTTTCTGGGGTATTAGTGTGACGTGTGCCACATCCGAGTGATTGGCTACCATTCTTCCGTCGAGCTGGCGGTTCCAAATACATGCTGGAAATTGAGTAATTCTCTCAGCGTACTCTGAATGCAATATAAATGGCATACAGCGTGAAGCGGAAGACTTGCTTTTATTAAGTGACTCAGACTGCTTCGCTAAGGTATGTACTTCCAGGTAACACAACAATTAACTGAACTGCACGAGAACGCCTAGTCAGTGCGTACTGTGATAAATACTTCGGTTATAACAATGAAATACAAAATAAAATTAATCACAGAGCAGGTGAAGGAAAAGCGAAAAGAAATAGTTAAAAGAAGAGGAAGCCTAGACACAAAAACTTGTCTAAAACTTCAAGGAACCATCTTGGTGGTGCAGTCTGCGTTGTAGATGGCCCAGTGAGCAGTAAAGGAAGAGGCACATTATATCAAGACGTAAGAATGGCAGAAAATATTCTTCTACTTTTGTAACAGTTCCCAGTGGCATTATCTTAGATATTTCACCGAAGATTTTTACAGTATTGTTTTTATGATGATTAGGTAGACTCGGCGAAGACAGTAACTGTTAATTGGATGTATCATAAAGCACCTGTTGTAAAACGAAATTGGTCAGTCACGTTTATATCACAAGAAAATGTAATTTATAGGGCTATTTTACGTCCCCAAACGAGTGCTGTGACGCTTTATCTGGTGCGATACGTTCTGGTGCGGAATATCTATTGCAGCTGACAACAACAGTCTACATGAAACTAGTCTCGAACGGCTCTGAGGCGCCCTGTCTATCAGTCCCAATCTCTTCTTGAACACGATTCTTCATGTTTTTATGTTTATTATTTTATTACTTTGAAGCTAAACTTGATGAGGAGAGCTTAAAAGCAACGAAGAACTTCCGTTTCTAGCTTCCTGATACTGTTATATAGATGCGATTCTTTGCAGTAGTATTGTTTTAATGGTTGTCATTTTAATTGATGTCGTTGCGGGCTACAGTCCGAAGACGGACTTGATCAGCTCTCCATGCTACCTAAACATGTAACGTCGTAAGAGTGAAACTGTCAGACTGTTGTCACATCAACGTCTTGACACCATTTACGATCTTCATAAAGAAGTGACAGTTACAAAACAGTACACTAACGACGCAATATGGTCGTCACATCAATCTAGACGTAATTGAAAATAAGGATTAATTATTGTAAGGAGTATGGTGTATGTACTCAAACAATCATGTCACTATCAGACATAGATTACACTGCTGGTCCTAAAGACGAAAAGAGGGAAGTCGTCGTGCCTGAAAATGTTCATGAATATTAGTGAGGCTGTTTGTTAGATGTTCTTCACATTCAGAAAAATCTTCACTTTGATATGAAATGACAAGATCATCTGCACATTGAAAATTCCGGCTATCTCCGATTAAGATATATTTTCACCATAGAACTTCAAACGTACACTGTGCGGTGTCAATACCAGTGTTTGAATCCGAGCCTGAGACATCTGTGGGAGTCAGAGCGAGGAAAAGTGGTCGGTCGTGTTTCACGCCAGCGTGTGATGTCCCGGAGTAGTGACATGAGCAACACAGGTAGATTAACGTCTTGATCCAAAAACTGGTGAACACGATGACGGAAAGATCGATGTAGGGAATATCTCTTGCGATACCACCTTCTAGAGAAGTGCACATCTCAGAGTGAAACTCTCGCTGCAAGAAGATGTCAGTAAGAAATTTTAAGTGCTTCATCTACCTCTACATCCACATAGACGCTCCAGAAGCAACCCTACGGTGCTTGGAGGAGGGTACGCCGTACCACTATTAGTCATTTCCTTTCCTGCTCCACTCGCAAACAAAGAGCGGGAAAAACGAATATCTATATGCCTCTATTTGAGACCTAATATCTCGTATCGTGTATTTTTGTGGCAGTAGAAGCGTGCGGCAGTCAAATTCAAATGATGGTTCTCTAAATTTTCTTGACAGTGCTTTTCGAAAGAACGTCGCGTTCCCTCCATGAATTCCCATTGGAGTTCTCGAAACAACTCTGTAACACTTACGTGTTGTTCAAACGTACCCGAAACGAATCTAGCACTCCGCCTCTGAATAGCTTCAATGTCTTCTCGCCACTTCTCTCTTTAATAACTATACGTATACTTGTTTAAATGATTTCATTCGAAAAAACAATTCCTCGTAGTTTGGTAAATAGATAACGTAAATAATATAACATTCAGTGTTTCGTACAATATTAAATGATGTTGAGTATAAAGTCATATACTTCAACAGTTCCTTCGTTAAGCCCCCCCCCCCCCCCCCCCCCCCCCCCCCCTGTATATCATTCTCTGACATCACATCTGCATTTGTCAGTTATCAGAATTATTTATTTTACGTTCATTATGCTGACTCGAATTAATATTGGCTACGTTTTTGTTCCGCCTGCAGTGGCGAACGACTGGAATTTGCGTTCTGTGGTGACGATTTTTATCTGCATAAAGCGAGCATCGCTTTACTTCTAGGGCGTCTGTTAGTAAAGCGTTAGTGAAGCGTATTGTGATCAGAGAAGAGAGTTATTAGGAGGTAACTCAGAGCATAGAAGTTATAGTTTTTATGGGGCTGAAATATGTTGCTTGGGTGACATCTTTAGAATCAGTTCTGTGCTGGAAAGCGGGCATATAACTCGAAGCCTAGCTCGTACGGAAATATGTTTTGTAAAACAAGGTAAAACATATTTCGCTTGGTTTATGTAATATATATTCTGAGACGAAGAAATCACCGTTGAGTCAATTAAATGAATACGAATTACTTTCCACAGAACTGTCATTACTATCATATAGGACAGCCTGAGTGGTCAGACTGTAGTAGCCTCAGAAAACACGACAGAGGCATAAGGTTAAAGAATATAGTTTCATTCTTTGTTGAGTAATGTGTAAACCAGAACAACTCCCTAGCTGACGTATTGTGCGCGTCAGGAGAACACATCAGAAAACGCGACGCTTTTCTATTGAGCTTCTCTACCTGCTAACTGTCCCAGACTGACAAGCAATACTCAAGAAACGGTCTCACAAGATATTTTTAGGCTACCTTCCAGTGGTTGAATTCCTTTGGTTAGCGTTCTTCTAACGAATTTGACGGATACATATTAAATCTTTTACAGAGATTTCGTTGATTCTGATTTAAGAACAATTTCATTCTACGGCCTCCACTATAAAGGGAGCCTGTATTCGTCTTTTCACGTGCATTCTTATCGATTTTTGTGATACGTTATGTTGAAACATACGTAAGATTCTTTAATAAGTTATGATATTTCTATATTTAGACATTAGATACAAGGGCAGTTTATAATTCTTAATTTTCTACTGTCACATATGTAGTACATCCCGGTAGTTTAATAAAGTAGACGTTGAGCTATATATTTGGCAAGAATACAGTTTCATTCAAGCTACTAACCGGTGTTGGCGTTGTAAGCCAGTCTGAAAGCGTAGTGACCTGGCTGTGGAGAAGTCGCAGTTGAGAGACTTCTTGTTCTCACAGTCTTTGCTAAGTGCTCTTACTTCATCTCAAGTCGTCACCCAAGTGAGAGCGACTTCGGCCGCTTACTCGAACGCCGTTATTGGCAGTTGACTCAGGAATTTACCACGTCCCTGGGGGTTATGGAACTGGAAGATTTGTCACCCTGCTCCAGACACTGGAGGATCAAGAGCCGAGGAACTTTATCGGACAGCTTACTCCGTGAGCGAAATCCAATTACTTTGCAGCTACCGAAACCAACGATAATTTTAACTCGTTTTGCTAATGTTGTGAAGAGATGAAAAGATGGTAACCTCTGTGCAATTGAACACCCTGTAAAAGACGCAGTTTATAGTTATATCCGTACTCCCCAAGCCGCTTTTAGGCATGTGGCTGAGGGCCTCTACAGCACTTTAATGTTTCCACTAATTGACTGAAATAAACTCACCGAAGACGTTTAAAAACAATGTGAATCTTCAAATCAGGACTACTGGTTGTCATAGAATAGAACAAAACGTATCGGGTGCAGCACTTGCTCGAATGAAAATTTCCTCAATGACATGTCGCTGGCAACGTTATTTTGTTCCTGCCGAACGTGGTGACAAGATAGACAGTGTTAGAATTAGGGGACAATTTCATAAAATGTGCCTCATAAGTTCAGAAATATTTAGTAAAGGATGCGTCCGTTCTTGTGTCAGCCCATAGAAGTCATGAAACAAACTTGTTTCATATACTGGTAGAAACACATTGTTAAATCCGCACTAAGAGTAAAACAGAAATGCCAGGTGGTATGGTAAGAGGGGTAGTTACGTGAAAGAGCTCGAGAAAAATGCGCTCTAAGACAGAGAGAAAGAGAGAGAGAGAGAGAGAGAGAGAGACAGAGAGAGACGTACCACGAGGGAATTATCGCTAGATATAATGTATGTGTACAGGTAAACCAACGATTACAGTTTCAGTAAACGGGATAATTTATTCATGCGTAAGACATTCAAAACTTGAGCTAGTCAGTAACGCATTAGCCCACCTCTGCCACTTATGCAAGCAGTAATTTGGATTGACATTGACTGAGCGAGTTTTTGGATATCCTTCTGAGGGATATAGTGGCCAGTTCTGTTCAACTGACACCTTAGATCGTCAAAATCTCGAGCTGGTTGGGGGGGGGGGGCTGCGCATAATCCTTCAAACTTTTTCAATTTGGGAGAGACCTATGGATCCTGCTGGCCAAGGAACGGTTTGGCAGGCACGTAGACAAACAGCAGAAAATCTAGCACGCCAGGCAAGGATTTTATATTCGAAAGGAAAATATTTTCATAAATAATTACAAGTTCATGTAAATCACCGTATTCACTCGTCGCTAGTATACTCAAAGACAATTAATCGCTGACTGACAAATGACGTCACTCAGCACAGCAGTATTATGTCAAAACTCAAAAATGGAGGTCTTTGTCGAATGCTTGACCCGACTTTTGCGTTTTTTCTAATCAAACTTCTGCAAACTACATATTGACACGTTTTGAGAGTGAACATGCGCTTGGTACCACTGAAACTGATAAAGAAATAAACAGTTTACAAATGTCGTTAGGCACGCGAGTGAAGTTTCCGCTTTCAATGAAAACCGATAGAACTGCACTCACCCAGGTGTTCGTAAGCCAGGCAGAATACACAGATGTGATAAATGTGTAGTGCCACAGACAGTAGTGGTTAGTGAGATCATAAACATTTTAGATTGGGTGCCACTGTCCCCTCAAGGACTCATTGTGAAACCAAGGGTTGCTGGTGGGTGAAGTGAAATGCAGTTATCACAGACGACTAGGGAAGATTTCGCAGATCAGCGATGAGGGACATCGGATAGTAATGACCTTACTTCTTGTGTCAGCCACTGTTCCTAATTTGACCTTCCATCTTCTGTAATTTTTGCGACAACAGTTTTCATACTTATTTCTGCCATTAGACTAATTAATATCGTACGCTGCAGTAATTTTGCAAGCTTTTACCGTTCTTTCGAAATAATTATTACCTCTCTGTTAATCACCAACTGTCTCCCATCCACGCTATTAGTTGTATTTCACGAGGTCATCTGAAAAGTACATACTATTGTCGTTGGTTCAGGGAAATCATATATCCTGACGGGAATAAATACCAGAAAAATTCTGGAACACATCTGTCTAGGTAACATATTTAAATCATTTGCATTTCAAGATCACTGGTTAACGTCAGCTAGAAACAAGCCACTGCAAATGTGAAATGGTGGTACATTACTAACCTGTCTAACTGCCAGAATGTAGAATGCAAGCATGCAAACCTGCATACATTTTGCTGTCCAGGTACCGTTTACAGTTTGTGGGATGGAGCTCCATGCCTATTGCATACGGTCTGTCAATACAGGGACGGTTAATGCTGTTTATGGAAGATGCTGGAGTTGTCGTCGGATGAAGTCTCATATGTAGTTGACTGGAGACTGAGCTGGTGATAAAATTGGCGAAGGCAACATGTCGACACTCTGTAAAGGGTGTCAGATTACAACTGTGGTATGGGGGAGAGTGTTATCCAGCTGGAAAACATACCTATGATTTCTGTTCATGAATGGCAGCACAGCGAGTCGAATCACCATACTGACGTACAAAGTTGCAGCCAGGGTGCGTGCGATAAGCACGAAAGTTTTCCTGCTATCATACGAAATCGCTTCCCAGACCATAAATCCAGTTACAGGAGTAGTGCAGACCGGTAGGTTGCAGGCCCTCAAGTGCTATCCATAATATAACCAAGACACGGCCTTCACTGCCTCAGAGGCAGAACCAGCTTTCATCAGGAAACACAACAGACCTCCAAGCTACCCTACAATGAGCTCTAGCTTGACTACAATGAAGTCACAAATGGAGGTGGTTTGGGGTTAGTGAGGTGCACGCTGCAGGCACTCTGACTCGGAGCTGTCCTTGAAGTAACCGATAGTCCATCACTTTCAGACGCAGAAACAAGCGTACCAACTTTCGTTTTTTTCCGTCAGTGTATATTTTTGTGTACAAAACTTTGTGGTATATTTGGCTACGAGTCGTGTATAAAACGTTGAAAGGGTTACTACGCAATTGGTGAGTAACAATAATTATTGAGATGTTACTGCGATCGCAAAATTAAAGCCGCACGAGGAACTTCCTGCCGAGCACTTCTCTGAAACTCCTCGACGCAGACATGTGATGGCAGACGGCACGCTGCACATGCAGCCACCCCTGGAGCCACTGCTGCAAGCGCGTTCATTTAGTGCGGCAGGACAGTTCGTTACTCGTGTGCTAGCAGAGATTCGAAGTAAATATTTACTAAACGTACGAACTAAGGTGAAAGTGAAGAGCGTACCGTATTCTGTGAGTATAGGAACTGAGGGGGTGGAGGGGGGGGGACTGGGGAATCAAGTGACATTCTTCAGTCATTAATAGCTAAACTATATTGGCTAAACATCTTTATATTTGAGTGGAATGTTGCTGAAAGTTAATCATAGTATCACAACTTCCCTTGTGCAGACATCAAGTTGATTCAGTGGCTTGTAGCGTTAAACATAGCACATAAATTATTTTACGCGTCAACAACATTAATGACTTCAATAATCATAAATGGTGCTAGCAGACGCGTACGCTCCTATCTGAAAGACACTGAAAAATGGCTATAATACCATGTGTTACTTAGTATCCAAAAATGTACTAAATTCTTGTAAAGGAGTCTATTATATAACCTTCTCCATGAAGGTAATACTTTCTCGTACAAAACCTATCCACCACGTCGAAGAAAAAGGCCATTCTTCCTGGTTTGTTTTCCTTTCTTCTGTCACGGAGCTACAGCAATGTTCCAGTTTATGAAAACAAGCAGTATAATCTGTACTTACGGTTTTGAGTGGGTGACGGATGGTAAACTGATTCGAAACCATGTGTAGTAAAGACAGCTGGTGGAGAAGCCGTCACTATAGACTCTCCATCTATAAGAAAATATCTTCTTTCGCTTAATGCTTCCTCTCGCTCCTCCCTCCACCATCACCCCCGTCCAAGCCGAACCCCTACCCCACCTACCCTTCAAGACATTTTCGTTTGTTTGAATTTTTCACTCAGGAGGGGTGTGAGCGCTGCTATAAGACAACCTGGCAATTGTGTGGCGGACCAAGTCTCGAACTCGGGACTTGCCTTATGGAAACATCCCTGGGCTGTGACTAAGCCATGTCTCCACAATATTTTTTCTTCCAGTGGTACTAGCCCTGCGAGGTTCGCAGGAGAGCTTTTATGACATTGGGAAGGCATGAGATGGGGTACTGGCTGAAGTACATCTACATCTACCTACATTTATTCTCCGCAAGCCACCCAACGGTGTGTGGCGGAGGGCACTTTACGTGCCACTGTCATTACCTCCCTTTCCTGTTCCAGTCGCGTATGGTTCGCGGGAAGAACGACTGTCTGAAAGCCTCCGTGCGCGCTCGAATCTCTCTAATTTTACATTCGTGATCTCCTCGGGAGGTATAAGTAGGGCGAAGCAATATATTCGATACCTCATCCAGAAACGCACCCTCTCGAAACCTGGCGAGCAAGCTACACAGCGATGCAGAGCGCCTCTCTTGTAGAGTCTGCCAATTGAGTTTGTTATACATCTCCGTAACGCTATCACGGTTACCAAATAACCCTGTGACGAAACGCGCCGCTCTTCTTTGGATCTTCTCTATCTCCTCCGTCAACCCGATCTGGTACGGATCCCACACTGATGAGCAATACTCAAGTATAGGTCGAACGAGTGTTTTGTAAGCCACTTCCTTTGTTGATGGACTACATTTTCTAAGGACTCTCCCAATGAATCTCAGCCTGGTACCCACCTTACCAACAATTAATTTTATATGATCATTCCACTTCAAATCGTTCCGCACGCATACTCCCAGATATTTTACAGAAGTTACTGCTACCAGTGTTTGTTCCGCTATCATATACTCATACAATAAAGGATCCTTCTTTCTATGTATTCGCAATACATTACATTTGTCTATGTTAAGGGTCAGTTGCCACTCCCTGCAACAAGTGCCTATCCGCTGCAGATCTTCCTGCATTTCGCTACAATTTTCTAATGCTGCAACTTCTCTGTATACTACAGCATCATCCGCGAAAAGCCGCATGGGACTTCCAACACTATCTACTAGGTCATTTATATATATTGTGAAAAGCAATGGTCCCATAACACTCCCCTGTGGCACGCCAGAGGTTACTTTAACGTCTGTAGACGTCTCTCCATTGACAACACCATGCTATGTTCTGTTTGTTAAAAACTCTTCAATCCAGCCACACAGCTGGTCTGATATTCCGTGGGCTCTTACTTGGTTTATCAGGCGACAGTGCGGAACTGTATCGAACGCCTTCCGGACGTCAAGGAAAATAGCATCTACCTGGGAGCCTGTATCTAATATTTTCTGGGTCTCATGAACAAATAAAGCGAGTTGGGTCTCACACGATCGCTGTTTCCGGAATCCATGTTGATTCCTACATAGTAGATTCTGGGTTTCCAAAAACGACATGATACTCGAGCAAAAAACATGTTCTAAAATTCTACAACAGATCGACGTCAGAGATATAGGTCTATAGTTTTGCGCATCTGCTCGACGACCCTTCTTGAAGACTGGGACTACCTGTGCTCTTTTCCAATCACTTGGAACCTTCCGTTCCTCTAGAGACTTGCGGTACACGGCTTTTAGAAGGGGGGGGGGGGCAAGTTCTTTCGCGTACTCTGTGTAGAATTGAATTGGTATCCCGTCAGGTCCAGCGGACTTTCCTCTGCTGAGTGATTCCAGTTGCTTTTCCATTCCTTGGACACTTATTTCGATGTCAGCCATTTTTTCGTTTGTGCGAGGATTTAGAGAAGGAACTACAGTGCGGTCTTCCTTTGTGAAACAGTTTTGGAAAAAGGTGTTTAGTATTTCAGCTTTACGCGTGTCATCCTCTGTTTCAATGCCATCATCATCCCGGAGTGTCTGGATATGCTGTTTCGAGCCACTTACTGATGTAATGTAAGACCAGAACTTCCTAGGATTTTCTGTCAAGTCGGTACATAGAATTTTACTTTCGAATTCACTGAACGCTTCACGCATAGCCCTCCTTACGCTAACTTTGACATCGTTTAGCTTCTGTTTGTCTGAGAGGTTTTGGCTGCGTTTAAACTTAGAGTGAAGCTCTCTTTGCTTTCGCAGTAGTTTCCTAACTTTGTTGTTGTACCACGGTGGGTTTTTCCCGTCCCTCACAGTTTTACTCGGCACGTACCTGTCTAAAACGCATTTTACGATTGCCTTGAACTTTTTCCATAAACACTCAACATTGTCAGTGTCGGAACAGAAATTTTCGTTTTGGTCCGTTAGGTAGTCTGAAATCAGCCTTCTATTACTCTTGCTAAACAGATGAACCTTCCTCCCTTTTTTTATATTCCTACTAACTTCCATATTCAGGGATGCTGCAACGGCCTTATGATCACTGATTCCCTGTTCTGTACATACAGAATCGAAAAGTTCGGGTCTGTTTGTTATCAGTAGGTCCAAGATGTTATCTTCACGAGTCGGTTCTCTGTTTAATTGCTCGAGGTAATTTTCGGATACTGCACTCAGTATAATGTCATTCGATGCTCTGTCCATACCACCCGTCCTAAACATCTGAGTGTCTCAGTCTATATCTGGTAAATTGAAATCTCCACCTAAGACTATAACATGCTGAGAAAATTTATGTCTGTTAGGAGTGAGGAGGGGGGGGGGGGAGGGGAGGGCGGGGAGAGTCTTGAGCCGTGCTTCGTTAGCTCATCTGGTAGAGCACTTGCCCGTGAAAGGCAAATTTATCGAGTTTCATTCTGTACACAGTTTTAATCTGTCATAGAGTTTCACGTTCTCGTTTATTTGCTAAGTAATTTGTTCAATGCCAGTTTAAAACTGTACCTCATATTGCCATATCACCTACTGATATGGTTGCCAAATGAAGTATTTAATATCTCCCTGTAAGAAAGCAACTACTACAATCTATATTAATATGTGTCTACTGTCCGTAATGGAAATGTCTTAGATGGTAACTTGGGTGGCGTAGAAATACGATTTGGTAGAGAATGATGAATGCATAAAGATAAATATATTCCAAAGGAATATACGTGTTTCCACCGCGAACACTGCCCAGAGAAAGACCGGGTACAAACGTTTTTGATATGAGAAAACAGAAATAAAATCATCTGCTATAAAGTCCCTGCGTATGTTCAATGATTTCTTTTAATATGAATGTTTATAGATGGAAAGTACATAAAGTGTACGCTATCACAAATTTGTGGAATGTGGTATTGCCAAAACATCTACTTTCTAGTCATAATGTGTACTTAAAACGATTCTTTTCATACAGTAAGATATTTTAAATCATTTCATAATTTAAATTTTGTAAAATTACTGGCTTAAGGGTATGCTATTTTTACGCAGTGGATTTTCTCGTCGAGCGTTTATAGCATTTATGACATAAAACAAGCTAAATACTCGTGGAGTAAGATATTATAAGGCCATCTGAAGCATTATCTCCGTATAATACACTGAAGAGCCATAGAAAATGGTGCATCTGCCTAATATCACCTAGGGACCCAGCAAGCATGCAGAAGTGCCACAGTACGACGGGGAATGGACTCGACTGAAATAGTTCTGGATGGAATCGGCACCATGAATCCTGCAGGGCTGTCTATAAATCCTTAAGAGTACGAAGGGGTGGTGGAGATCTCTTCTGAACAGTACGTTGCAAGGCATCCCAGATATGCTCAATAATATTCATGCCTTGGAAGTTTAGTGGCCAACGGAAGTGTTTAAAGTCAGAAGAGGGTTCCTGGGGCCACTCCGAAGTGATTCGAAACGTGTAGGGTGTCGCATTGCACTCCTGGAATTGCCCGAGTCCGTCGGAATTCACAATGACGATGAATGGATGCAGATGATCAGACAGGATCGCTTTCCTATGTGTCACATATCAGAGTCGGATCTAGAAGTATTAGTGGCCCATATCATTCCAGCTGTACACGGCACAAACTATTACAAAGCCTCCATCAGTCGAACAGCTCCTGCTGACATGCAGGGTCCACGGATTCATGAGGTTGTCTCCATACCCGTATACGTCTATCCCCTCGATGCAGTTTGAAACGAGACTCGTCCGAGAAGGTAATATGTTTCCAGTCACCAACAGTCCAGCGTCGGTGTTCACAGTCCCAGGCGAGCAGTAAAGCTTTGTGTCATGCAGCCATCAAGGGTACATGAGTGGTCCTTCGGCTCCGAAAGCTGACATCGATGATGTTTCATTGAATGGTTCGCACGCTGACACTTGTTGATGGCCCAGGATTGAAGTCTGCAGCAATATACTGAGGAGTTGCAACTCTGTCACGTTTAACGATTCTCTTCAGTCGTTGTTGGTCCCGTTCCTGAAGGATGTTGTTTAGTGATGTCGGAAATCTGATGTTTTACCGCATTCCTGATTTTCACAGTACATTATTGAAATCGTCGTACGGGAAAATCCCCACTTCATCGCTATCTCGGAGATGGTGTGTCCCATCGCTCGTGCGACGACTATAGTACCACGTTCATACCCACTTAAATCTTGATAGCATGCCATTGTAGAAGCAGTAACCGATCTAACAACTGCGGCAGACACTTGCTGTTTTATATAGGTGTTACCGACCGCAGAGCCGTAGTCAGCATGTTTACTTATATCTGTATTTGAATCCGTATGCCTATACCAGCTACTTTGGCGCTTCAGCGTGTATTTGATATTGTACCAGCCAATCAACCAACACAATAAAAATAACATTAATACAGTTGATTATTTTATTTGGGTAGTTCCATGAATTAGGAATGCACGTGTTTGTCTGATTTAAATTCCGAGTATTTATCGTGGTATTGTGCTTGACACGTTAAGACATGTTTGTTTACCTTTGTTGCGTACCCCTGAGACGGTAGGCAGCCTGCACAGCATGCCCGGTCCTCAGGTGTCTGAGACGCGCGGCGGGCAGAGTCGTAAACACCGCAGTCTGCGTGGCAGGCGGTCTGGCGCTGGTATCGGCCTGGCTGTAGGCAGTTCCAGTTCCAGCTCCAGCGGTCCCCTTTAGCGGCAGGAAATGCGGGGCTGATGTACGGCGCGACACTACACTAGAGCCAAGTGTGCCGGAAAGCGCCGCGGCCGCGCGCGAGGGGCGCCGCACAGCCTGCTTTATTGCGCCTGTCTCACGCCCCGCAGTATGAAATTTGTTCTTGCGCCGCTCTGTATAAATATCATCTCTCTTAGTCTTCCATCCCTACAGTATCCCCTTTTTTCCATCAGTGCGGCGAGTTTCTTTGCTCTCAGTTGCGGTCTGGCTACCAGTAGCACACAGTGAAAATGTACTAGTGACGTGGATATAAGGCGAGAAATGAAGTCTTACTTAAGGTGTTTTTAGCATGTGACGTCTGTCTAATGCCTTCGATGAATGAAACAACATCTGAAGAGTAAAATGTATAAAACATCTTTCTACGCTTATATGAGTAGAGGCACATCTTATGAAACTCCACATTGTGTTTAACACAGTATTATGGAGGAGCGTCTGGTCGATTTTAATGATGGTGTCGACTCATGTGATAGTCCAGTGGACAACATAAAGCTTCGCTACAGGTAGCAAACAATGGGAGCTGAACATAATGTGTTGCTTGCAGTGATCGGTGGAAAGCAAAGAGCAATATCGAAACGTGTCTACAGTCAGTTTAGGTCTTTTCGAAACGGAAAGAAAACTGTCGATTATCCATAATGTTCTGGTCAAGCTCCAACATGCGTAACGAGATCGACAGTGTGTGGCACGAAAGGATTGGCCATATTCTGGGATTAATATGGCATGCTCTCAGGATTAGATGGATGCGAAACGGAAACTAAGAAGTAAGGTACCACAAATGGTTAATACAGCTGATCTAATTGACAGATGTGGACTGATAATGAGTTTTTGGTGACCAGAAACGTTTGTCTACATAACAATCAAACGTATTTACAAAAACGTGTAAAACCTCTGTTAGTATCAGTTTTAAAACAGTTTTTGCTGAAAGTTCCCAAAACCTTTGTAAACATCGCAACAGGCATATTGTTTTGGAAGGTCGGAACTTCAAATTCTAATACAAGTCCTATAAGTAGCAATTGTTTGACATTTCATTTTTACACATCTCATGCTTTCAGCGTTTGACGCCATATTATTTGCTAATGTGTCGTATGTGGTCTTTCAAACCATTGCTAATGCAGTCCATGTTATTCGGATTCCGTGTACAGCTGTATCATATATGAGAAAAACTCGAGATTTCGTAGTTCAGGCTGTCGGGAATGGTAAACTATATGCTGTCTGTCACCCTCCGAGTCACTGTTTGGTTTTCCAGCGGCAGACGAACTTCAAATAGAAGAATATATTCAAAAGGGCAAATGACCTAATGTCGGCATGAAGACACTGCTTTTTCTTCCCCACCTCCCCACTCCCCGTGCCCTTTTCAACCTCCACGTCGAAAGCACCCAGCTGAAAATGAAGATAAACTTATTGTAGCACGTGATTCTTATATCCTACTGGAGTCATTTAAGCTGAACGAGTATTCATCTTAAAACCCTCGTTTGGTTCTAAACGATCAGTTATAGTAGCGTACATCTTCTCTCGTAGGCTTTGTCTGACCATGGCCGAAGAAACCAGCCACACTCCCAGATTTGGGTTCCTGTAATAACACCGACCTCTACAAACTTGTACCGCGATAGCATTGTCATATAGCTTACCCTGATTTTTCACCGGCTGCTGTGGCCGAGCGGTTCTAGGCGCTTCAGTCCAGAACCGCGCTGCTCCTACGGTCGCAGGTTCGAATCCTGCCATGGGCATGGATTTGTGTGATATCTTTAGATTAGTTAGGTTTAAGTGGTTTAAGTCTAGGGTAATGATGACCTCAGTCCTGTAGTGCTTAGAAGCTTTTGAACCATTTGACCTTTGATTTTTCGTAGAAGGCTTTAATAATATGGCCACAAAACTTGTAATACATTATTATTTTTTTCTATGAGCTGTATTTAATATAGTCCAGCTTGTCAGTTTTAATTTAACATTTCTGGTCTTTAACAGGAGTGATGAGCACTCTGTCTGACATTTCTCACCTAGTGCCATGATCTAATTTTTTGTGTGTGCTGACACTTCAGTTGTTTACAGTGTTTAATTTCTGACACACTAATCTTCATTGTGGATGATAGCAGTTTTCTTCCTGAAAACGGCACATTGAACCGGAAACCGGTTCGAAATGGAAGAATACTAGCTGAATAAAATGAGGGTTGGTTTGTTTCTTAACCCGAAATTTAAACTTGTTATACATACAAAATATTGTGAATTAGTAAATACGAACCTATATTTTGTTTTGGTAATAACTATTTAGATGAAAGCAAATTTTTAATAGACACACATTTTTAAATCGGCGTAAGAAAGATGAAATAATTTCTCCAAGACCGATACCGACTCGTAACCCCATAAGACGGTTGTCTTATACCCGAAGTGGTTAAGATAGCTCCTCAGATTAAGTCGGAAATCCAAGGTCGAGTCCCAGTCAGGTTCAAATGTTCACTGGTCGGCATTGAATTCATTTGAGTGCCTGATTGCTGTCATAATATCTGTCATAATATTTGTTTCATTTCAGTAATTTTTAGTCCGGTTTAAAGAATTATTTTATGCTACCTTGTTTCGTGTATATGATATTTCTCAAATGATTTTAAACATTTCTATGAGATAACATTTTTTTAAGTAGTGATTTATACTTATGTACCATCTTTCTAGCCCCGTCTTCGCATGTGTACGCGTATGTGACACAAATTGACGCATTTTTCCTCCCATTCTCTGTGTCTACCTCGACTTCCCTCCATCTCCCTATTCAGCTGTGTCCTTCCGCTCACACACCGTCTGTAAAACACTCTGATACTACCAGCATAACAGACCAATATTGCAGAGCTGCTGAGATATCAGGCATTATCGCCGTTTTTCACCTCAGTCTTTACCCCTACCGACAAAACCGACGAGAAACCGAGTTTTCCATTCTCATCCACCTCTGAGCTATGTTGAAAATATGAAGTCTCTAAAGCAATGCTAAATTAGTATATAATCAATTGAAAAATCTGTACCAAAGAAGAAGAAAAAAGAAAGCAATGTACAAAAAGCGCATTAATGAAATAGAGAGCAGCTTGTAGAATTTTGATTGAATTTTATCCAATCTATGTGCTAAAGAGGGCTACACAACTGTTCCCCAATTTCATCTTTTCGTTAGGGAGTAATAGACTGTATCAGTTACAGCAGCTGAAATCGAGTTTGGCTGGTAGTTAGGGTGCGAGGCGTGGGTTACACCGCAGCCGGCCCCTAGCCTTCGTCTTCTTGCTCCCGCTTTGCAAGTCGAGACGTTCCTCCGGCTGCATCCTAATTGCGGGTGGACAGCGCACACTGCACATGGCACGCTGTAGGACGCACGCGGCACGGTGCACAGTGCTGGCGGCAGGCAGCCCGTCAGTTGGGTCTGCCGGTCGATACAGGGCGAGGGCGGCGCGCGAGCGCCAGGCGGGGCCGCTGCCTGCCGGTAATTATTGTCCCCCGCTCGCTGGCTGGCTGGTTTGAGTTGCTGCTGTTCCTGCTGCTGCCGCTGCCAGCGCCGCACTGAGTCCCATTCTGTCTTGCAGCCGCTCCACATCGCTGCCTCTACGACTACGGGCACCTGTTGTCTCCCTATTCCATCACATTCCACGATAAACAAAGGGGGTGTTACTCCATTCTCTGGTAATTCCACTGGAACCAACACTGCACTAGTGTCACCGTAAACACTGACTACTTAATTTAAACATTCTAATGGAACATTTTGTCATTACATGAAACTGTGCCGATAATGATTTGAGTGACTCATTCTGAGGTCTGCGTGCTGTTACATTACGTATATAGCATGGTGCAATAGAGCGGAGATGGAAGGTGGAAAAGAGGAATCGGTTAAATGGATGGTGCTCCTGAATATGTTGTGCAAGTGAAATTCATTTTTATGCAACTTATATGATTAAATAATTGTTTTCTTGCACAGGCTATGTGAATTTCTCTTCCTGCTTTCACAAGAGATTTGTGTTCTGCAATTTTACTAGCAGTGACTGCTTCTTGCTAGAAATAAGGTAAATCCTCTTTACAGCCATTACTGAGCACAGTAATGCGATAGATTTTTTATTGGAAAACAAATATCAGAGGAAATAAGACGACCCAGAAGGAGACCTAAAACGTCTAGCTTTCCTTCCGTACGCTAGACTGCCAGACGTTCGGAGATAAATACATCAGAACCACTTTCTATTCATCGGCTAAAACCAAAAATATGCTCTGGTTCAAAAATGGTTCAAATGGCTCTGAGTCCCCTAGAACTTAGAACTAGTTAAACCTAACTAACCTAAGGACATCACAAACATCCATGCCCGAGGCAGGATTCGAACCTGCGACCGTAGCGGTCTTGCGGTTCCAGACTGCAGCGCCTTTAACCGCACGGCCACTTTTTTTTTTTTTTTTTTTTTTTTTTTTTTTTTTTTTTACTGTCATATGAGGGATACTGACCATCACTTCTGAAACACCGTGTATACTTCTCATGGTCATCGACAATATTTCTTTTGAAACTACCTGGCAGATTAAAACTGTGTGCCGGACCGAGACTCGAACTCGGGACCTTTGCCTTTCGCGGGCAAGTGCTCTACCAACTTTTTTTTTTTTTTTTTTTTTTTTTAAATTAAACTTTTCATTCGATGGAAGATTTGAACCAAGGACCTTTTTTTTTTTTTTTTTTTTTTTTTTAGAAAATTTCCTCTTCCACTTCAGGCGTTGCCCCTAGTGCCACCGCCACTTTCATCCTGAAGCTAACTAGGACGGCCCTTCACCGCCACTTCAGGTTCCGCCAACGAACAAAAATTAAATATGCCTCTGAACTTTGTATAAAAAAAATAAAATAAAATAAGAAAGGAAAGGGTATAATACTTTATTAAATTTTATTTGTTGTTCATTTTGTTCTTATGTTGTTCTTGTGTGTTTATGTGGATTTGAAAGCAGGTCTCCTGCCCACATTATTTTTTTTTTTTTTTTTTTTTTTTTTTTTTTTTTCAATGTGCAAACAGTCACAGTTAACCGAGCCTGGAAAACTAAAACAGAATGAAGACGCCATCGAAGATATGAGACATAAATGGCATGAAAAGAAAGCTACCACGTCGTAGTGAGGCTTCCCAGCGACTGCGCCCACTGATAAGATTGTTCAATATATGGTCGTTTGCAGTTCGTTCTGACCTCATCTGCCACTGCCTGGAACATTCCAGCTACACGGCGGGCTGTGAAAGGCACTCCATAGGTAGTTTGCGAAGCACTGTCGATATCTGGTATGCCCGGAAATAGCATGATGTCTTTCTTGCAAGTAGAGCCAGAAGTCAAGGAAATCCTTGTGTCCGTCACGACAGAGGTAATGGACGGCATGTCCACGTATCCAGGTGACAGAGTTGGTTCGAGTCTTGGGGTAAAATGTCTCATCCGGAAACAATAACGTGCGTGCAGATATATGCTCCGGCCTAACTCGCAAGAGATAAGCCAGCATCTGCCGCACTAGGTGCCAAACCGGTTCCGCCTCTCCACAGCTGAGGCGGTGCTCGTCAGAATCTACTGTATTACAACCCACACAATTGGGAGATTCTGTCATGTGGATATTGTAGAGACGTTCTTGCGTCACGAGCTTCCCATTCACGACGACGTACCATTGAGAAACAACATCGGAATCAAGCATGGCATCGTGTACAGTCTTCCACACCACGCGCCACCGTACGTCAGGATATTTTAGTTCGACCACATTTAGGGGGCGGCGTTGCAGCATGTCATGATACAGGCGTCGAGTTGTGGCCATTTGAGGTGTCGTGAGCGCGACACTGCAATAACTTTGTTCTAAATAGAAACGGCCTATATAAAAGAGGGGCGCTGGGATGTCCTGTAGTGGCACCGGCGCTCTTAGTGAAGCAGGACGTAGCGCCGTCAGAAGCAGACTCGTGAGGCTCGTAGGACAACGGCGCAGCAGACTTAAATGTGAGCTAACATAGAGGGCAATGGCCCTATCATGGACGTTAACTAGGCCGAGACCACCCTTTTCCTTGGGGAGGGTAAGAGATACGTATCTGATCTTCAGTAACATACCAGTGGTGACGAAGTATCCCAGCGCTGCCATAATGCTACGAGCCAAGGGCTTCGGAATGGGTAGCGTTTGGGCGACATGCGGTATGCGGGACGCAAGGTATACATTGGCATAATACGCCCGCTGAACGATGTTGAGGGATCGCAAGCGCTGATTTGCAATGCCGGCCCTAATTTGGTTAAGAAGGCGTCGATAATTGAGCGTCGTCGCGCGTCGCATGTCGTTCATGAAATCAAAGCCCAAGCAGCGTACAGTATCACTGAAGCGTAAGGGGGCAATGTGTTCCTGCGGTAGCCCAATCCCAATGCTCAAGGCGACGGACTTGTCAACGTTGATTTGGCTACCAGAAGCTGTACCGTAGGTTGCAATCCAGTCCAAAGCCGCGGCCATATCGTCAGCTCCTCGTATGACGATCATCAAATCATCCGCATATGCGGTGCAGCGATAGATGGAGCCGCCGAACTGTATCCCAGTGAGCCTGTCTCGGAGACCACACAACAAGGGTTCTAAGGCCAATGCAAATAACAATGTTGATAATGGACATCCCTGTCGTACTGATCGGCGGATCGGCATGGGTGCCGTCAGTCTTCCATTGACAAGAACTCGAGAAGTTGCACCATGTAGTAGGCGTGTCAACACTGTGATAAAGGCGTCGGGGTATTCCATGCGCCGTAGAACGGCCGTGAGGAAAGTGTGGCCCACACGGTCAAAAGCCTGGCTAAAGTCGATAGACGCGAGGGCTGCCGGCAAACGTCTCACCCGTGCAAGGGAGATGAGATCTCGGTAACGACATAACGCAGTTCTGATGTTGTTGGGTCCCCCCAAGGACGTCTGATCGCCGGACAAGACGTGCAATAGTGTGCCGCGAATACGCCCTGATAGCAGCCTCGAAAAGATCTTGAAGTCGCTGTTCAATAACGTTAAGGGACGATAGTCGCGGACATGATTCCGTCCCTTCGGCTTATGGATGGGGACAATCAGACCTTCCAAGAATGGTGCAGGCAATGTTATATCCGGGGACATCAATTCCTGGCAAATTTCAATAAAACACGGTAGCAACAGTTGTGTAAAGGCTCGATAGAACTCTAATGGTAACCCATCGATTCCTGGTGATTTATGGGGAGCACCTTTACCAATGGCGTCGAGCACTTCCTCTTCTGTCACTTCTCCCAGTAAATTCGGTACCATGTCTGGTGGAACTGTACCGTGGACATGTGCTGAAACGGTGTCTACCGTTGCCATATCAGGGAGCACTGCTGAATAAAGTTGAGCGTAATGCCCATAGAAGGCTTCTGCTATATCTGCTTGTTCTACCACATGTCGACCGTCGTCGGTTATCATGTCGGTTACCAGTGCCCTGCGGCGCCTCCTGCGTTCTATGAGCACGTGGTGCATAGATGGCCTTTCTGATTGTATCACGTCTGGAGCACGCGACCGTATAACAGCACCTTGTAATGATGGCGTGCTAAAGAGACGAGCTGCGCTTTCGCGCGATTGACTATGATCTGCCTGTCAGGTGAGGGCTCCATAGCAAGACATTCCCGTAGGACGGTGTAATAAAAGTTTTCCGTGCTCCTCCTCCATGCCGCGGCTTCCCGGCCGTAAGCCATGAAGGTGCGTCGAAGAGCAGGCTTCGCACATTCAATCCACCAACTGAGGGTCGATCGGTACCGACCACGACGCCGTAAGGACGCGGTCCACGACTCTTCGACAGCACCTTTACATGCCGGCTCGTCCAGATGGGTGACGTTCAGTTTCCAGGGGGGCCTACTGCGCCACACACGTGCAGGTTGGAGGGCAATGGTGCAAATATAGGCTGTGTGGTCGGTGAATGCAGTGGGCCAGAGCTCTGCTCCTCTCGTCGCCGTCGAAAGGGTGCTTGTGACGTAAATCCTGTCCAACCGACTTGATGAATGGCTTGTATAATGGGTGTAACCAGGAGCTGGGCCATGGATGTGGCGCCACGTGTCAATCAGGTGGAGGTCACGCACTAGCATTTCCAATTCCGCACACGGGACGTGATGTGGCTGCTGATCAGATGGAGATAATGTACAGTTAAAATCTCCTCCGATCACCATATCGTCTATGTGGCCCATAAATAGACGCGTAATATCTTCCGAAAAAAAGCGGGCCCGATCTCTCCGTCTCCCTGATCCTGAAGGGGCATATACATTGATGAGTCGTACACCGTTGACAGTTACTGCCATGGCTCTTGCACTCGGTAAGTACAGTACGTCCGTAGCCGCCAAACCGTCCCTCAACAGAACAGCCACACCACAATCGGTAGAAGAGGCGTGGGAGATGTGGGCGGTATATCCGTAGAAGTCAGGGAAACTAGCGACACATACTTCCTGTAAGAGGGCCACGTCGATGTCCGCCGCATCAAGCATGCGTTGTAGCATTGTCAGTTTGTGTGGTGCCCTTATCGCGTTGATATTGATTGTGGCAAGGCGAAAGGTGTGCTGCCTAGCCTCTTCACCTAGGGTAGACGCCATGGCAATAAAAGCTAACCGCAAGAGATGCCGGACCCACCAAACCCGTTACAAATTATGAGTCGTTCACGCTAGTAGTGGCATCCCCAATGCCGCCCCCTCCCCTGTCACCCGTGCCCTCGTCAGCAAGTTCCTCAACATCGTCCGACCACAGTGGGTGCAACACGATGCTGTGTGGCTGATCAGCACCTAAATCTCTCTCACGTACGTCGTCTTTGGTAGAGGTAGACGGATCGCCATCCATCGACGCGACCTGCCGCGTTTGTGGTGCAAGAAGTAACTGGGCACTCGTAGTATGGGCAAGTGAACCGTCTACACCACTTAGATCCTCAGCAGGCGCAGCATCCATGCCGTCTGATGAGATGTCACCTTCTTGACCGGCCGTGTGTAGGAGGCAATCGTCAGAAGGGGTCCGCCGACGTCGCTTGCGTCGTCGGGGCGAACGTTGCTTTCGAACGTGGACATCCGTATCCGAATGTGGGAGGCAATCCAGCGTCGTATCACCTTCCGCTAGGAAAGCCGCGGTCGGGACAATGTTCGCGTCCACGTCCATCGCGTTCTGAATGTTATGTTGCGTCTGGAGTCCGTGGGACTGTTGCTGCTGTTGTTGCTGTGGAGGGGGCGACATATGGGTTGGCACCGAGGGTCCTTCCTCTTCCTCCCGTGGTACTTCTGGCGTCGATGGATGTGTCTGATCGCCCGTTTCGTTCTCAACTATGGTGCGCATCGTCGTCTGAGCGTACGTGAGTGGCAGGATTGTCGTCCCCGTCGGGGAAACGGAGTCTCCCACTGGTATCTGCGTAATTCTACGTTGTAAGCAGCTCGATCGAACATGGCCTTCCTGCCCACATCCGGAACAGGTACGCGGTTGACCGTCGTACATGATGATTGCACGACAGCCACCGATGTTCAAACAGGACGGCACATGTTTCTTGAGCTCAAGTTTAATTTGGCGCACACCATTGTAGACCTTATACGTCGAGAAAGTTTGCCACTTTTCTGCAACGTGGCAGATAACATTGCCATATGGTCGGAAGGCGGCCTTGACAACTTCCTCTGGGACCTCGAAGGGGAGCTCAAAAACTCTTACAGTCCTTAGGCCCATGCCAGCATGATCCACCGTCACTGCACCGATATGCCCGTCAGAATGTTTGAATCGGAGAGAGTTCGAGTATTTAGAAACCACTGTCGTGCAGACCTCTGCACTGGTCATTTTAACATAAACCACGCTCGCCGTTATAGAAAAATGTATTCCGACGACAGTCGCCGGATCTAAATGTAGATCGTCGCGTATGAACTGTTCTATTTCATAGGCTCGAGGACGCGCGTGATCTGGTTGGAAAGTAATTTTGATCGTATCGTGGCGCCATATGTGTGCCATAATCGGACTGAACTTGGAACAAATACAACTCGCGCCGCGAGAAGGTAAACACAAGCAAGCGCTCACGGTCGCGCACGGCGAGGCGCAGCGGACGTCCTCGCCCCACCGCAGCCGAAAGCAGACTTACCACTTCGGCCGGCTATGCTATGGTCAATGAAAGACGGATTAGGAGTACGGACACCTTGAGTGTATAGCCTAAGTAGCAAATGTGGCAAACAATACAATCGATCAGACGCAGTGGTGTAATACGCAGCACCACTTTCAACATATGAGAAGCATTCGTTTCGGCCAAATGGACAAATCTGCACCTGCACAGCACAGACTCAACGAAGGCGATATGCTTAACTTAGAACAGAGCAAGGTGCTCAGCCTGGCGAAAGGGTTCTGGGACTCGATAGTCAAAGAGGCGGTGCAAACACGGATTCATGGTGATCTTGCCAAACGGTACAGCGGTTTTCAGCTGAGCTCTGCATGGGATGTGGCGGTTGCAAGAATATACCAAGAGTACTCTGATGTGAAAACGACGAAGGCAGTAGATATAATAGGGTGGCAGCTCCAGAACGCGACGCTGGGACGTTCCAGCGTGCCGTAAGTGTCCTGCCCCCGGCCTCCCCCCCCCCCCCCCCCCCCCCTCCAACCATGCGCGGCTATCACCACCGCTGTTCGCGACACCCCTTCCGCAGGTGCGCCACTGGTACAGCCTTTGCTGACTACACAGAGAAGCCTGAAGTCCAGCAGGTACAAAGACGCGTGATAGGCATGAACCCCACATTTCGCCTGAAGGGGACGAATATGAAACTTGTCGAAATATTGCCGGAAAACGACGCATCGAGTCCGCTGATAACCTGAGCAACCTTCATTATCTACATCTACATCTACATTTATACTCCGCAAGCCACCCGACGGTGTGTGGCGGAGGGCACTTTACGTGCCACTGTCATTACCTCCCTTTCCAGTTCCGGTCGCGTATGGTTCGCGGGAAGAACGACTGCCGGAAAGCCTCCATGCGCGCTCGAATCTCTCTAATGTTACATTCGTGATCTCCTCGGGAGGTATTAGTAGGGGGAATCAATATATTCGATACCTCCTCCAGAAACGCACTCTCTCGAAACCTGGACAGCAAGCTACACCGCGATGCAGAGCGCCTCTCTTGCAGAGTCTGCCACTGGAGTTAGCTAAACGTCTCCGTAACGCTATCACCTCAAATGCAGCTAATGTAGTATGTCGCAAAGAGGAGTAACGACAGATTGTGTTATATCATAGAAACTGTTCCCAAGGAATCGAACATGAAGTATCTGTTCACATATTGGTGTTCCGGCAGCGGAGACGGACCGCACAACTCGTTTGATGTCTGCTAAGGGCTTATACAAAATAAGGGAGAACGAGGAGAACAACGGTGTGCTGATACTTCTACACACTCGCTGTTCGAATTTCTCCTCGAGTCACGCCAACACCAATGGGCTCCGGTGCCAAGCGGGAGAGACCTTAGAGGACCGGCCCCGACTCCTTTAGCATGAGCTAAAATGAGGCCAGGTAATGCCGAAAGCAGTGGAGGAGTACAGTGTTCGATGTCGCCGGCGCCAAGCTGTGGGATTGTAAAGTACCCCTCCGCCTAACAACCACAACTATAGCCCCTTTTGCTCCATCCTGTAACTTCCGAAGCACCTTTTCCGTCCTTCTTCGCAACATTCCCGTCTACTAAAGTAAATACGCTATTAGTGTCACTTTACACGCAAAAATAGTACAAACGAGGGAGATTTTGGTTTGGTTACTAGCTGCTATGACCATTTACAATTAATATACTTAATTGCCCGACTAATTCAGATATTTAAGCAATAAAATTTCAAAGAGATTTTGGCGTTTGCTCTTTCCATTCATTTTAGAAAGCAAGTCTTACGATTTTACCACTTAAGGGGGGGCTCGCAGGGCTTCCCTATAGGGAAGGGCAACTAATGACGAAATTAAAATACATAAAATTGGAAAATCATGATATCAGTGGACACCATAGGATGAGATAAAAACTAGAAAAGAGATTGACAGTTAGCTTTAAATTGCGTTCCTCAGAATTAGCGTGATTCATGAAAGAAGAAAGTGAAGACTAAGCCTAGCCAAAACTAAAATGTTAGAGGTGATTCGCATTTCGAACAGATAGTTTAGCAGCTAATACACTCGTGAAGTAACTTCTCTGACACTCCTTGGTGGTATCCAGTTATCCGATTAAGCAGTAATAACATGTCCAATCATAATCCGGGGTGGGCTTTCATACTGAGAAAAGCAAACTGCCTGGTATCTAGGAGATCTCTCTATTGCCTACATATGCCAATGGCTGCCCTCTTCACCTGAGATTGTATGCAGAGTCCATTGTCTGGAGCCCTTTTTATAGATCTCTAGCAAACAGAGCCCAGTATGTCGTCATTAATTAAGAGGAATCTTGATAAGTACAAGTAATTTGAGGTGCAAGTCACGGTAGTTTTATAGGACCATTTCTTTACACAATGTATATAGTGCACCTCCGAGGTTGCCCGAAGTTTTCCGTCGTTGACGTAGTTGTAAACAGAGAAGTCGCAACGCGAGGAAGTGCTAGCGAAATGTAGGGTGACATGCAGAGGATGACGCCTTGCATAGGAATTGGTAGTTGATTCTCAAAATACATAAGCAAATGCATTGCATGTAAATGGGCTGAAAGACCCAGTTTTATATGGTTACGCAGTGACAGAAAGTCTCTGGAAGCAATAACGACCGTTAAATATCTGGGAGTTCGCGTGCGAAGCGATTTAAAGTGGGAAAACTACATAAAATTAAAAACTTTATGTTCAGATGCCGAAATGAGATTCACTGGAAGAAATCTCAGACCATTTTAGTCGAACCACTAAGCAGATAGCTTAAAAAACTCTCTGTGGATCAATACCCGATTATTGCTCGTCAGTCTCGATAAGACTGGCAGAGGAAGTAGAGAACAATTAGTGAACATAAGCACGTCTGATTACAGCTTCATTCAGCAAACGCGAAAGCTAACAGAGGTGCTGATTCAGCTGCAGTGTCGGATGTTTCTAGTATATTCATCTGATTTTTTTGGTTCCTGCTACGTATGACTCACGAGAAGACCATGAACTTAAGCTCAGAAAGATTCTATCAAACACAGGTGTTCACCAACAATCGCTCTTTCCAAGTACCATTTAAGACTGGAACAAGGAAAAAGAGAAACAGCAATGATAAACAA
This sequence comes from Schistocerca americana, assembly GCF_021461395.2. Lineage (NCBI taxonomy): Eukaryota > Metazoa > Arthropoda > Insecta > Orthoptera > Acrididae > Schistocerca > Schistocerca americana. The sequence continues at coordinate 300,969,017 of NC_060126.1, read as the reverse complement.
ACTACCCTTCGCCAGTCAACAAAGGGGTGAGGTCTACAATTCGAGGGCTGCTTTCTACATCTACATTTGTAGATACAGAAAGCAGCCCTTCAACTGTAGGCCACAATAAGGACACGTTACGAACTTTGTGTACGTTTATCATTTAAGACCTTCTACACACGCGCATTTACCTAACTTCTGCGGCGATCGAAACAGCTGAGAACAGTTCCTCATAGACAACGTAATAACATTCAGGAAAACGTCAGCGAAAGCTAATTTGCGATACTCCAAGAGTTTCTCATTTGGGACCTGTCAAGTGGAGAGCTGCTTATCGCAGGCATTCCCAGACGGTTTCGGCTGGAGAGAGTCCACGTGGCCGCAAAGTTATTTCCATCCGAGTGCGTGGGGCCTCCAGTCCTGTAGCAGTGGTGCCAGCTTATCGCCGGCGCAAACTCCGGAGCCAGCAGCTGCGGCAGCAGCGGAGCCGGGCGTGAGTAATTAGACGTGTCAGCCGCGTGGCACTCCCACTCGCCTAATCGATGGCCTAATTCTCGCCGCGTCACCGGCACCACCGTAAATAACACCCTAGCAAACTACGCGTCCGGAAACGCCACGTCACTGGCTCGACCCACGAACTTTGGCGCTCCGGGCCGACAGCCGCGCTTAGCCTCTGAGAAGGACCACCCGTGTGGTGACACGACGAAGTGCTTTCAGCTAAAAGCAGACAGACTACGTAGTTCCGCAGACTGTCTACGGGAGGAAGCAATAAATGTTGAATCACACCCTCAATCAAAATAGATTTATGTAATTAACTTTCTGTTTGTTTACGGCTACGTATCTCCAATACTGGTACACACTGAAATACCGCACCACAGTACCACAGCACGCCATTAGAGAGGCCAAAACGAAATGGTGCAGCCCCTCTGATAGAGTAGCGCTCTATAATTCGTTTTAGGCTGCAGCGTAGATGTTGTAAGAAGTTTGTGATGTGAGTTTACTTTGATAATTAAGGATATTACCCCTCATTTTTATTTGTCAGGTAACAGTCCGCATGAAAGAACCACCCTTCAGCCACACAGCCATAAAACTATGTCAAATGGAGATCTGACTCTCTCTAATTAATACACCAGCAGAAAAAATTTGCAGCACCAGGAAGAAGTTGTAAGACATAAACAAAATTTTGTGGACGTCCGTCTGCATCTGAAAGATGATGTCTGTTCAGATTCCGCAGCAATCGAATGAGATTGCCAACACGAGGACGCAAATAAGGTTTGCCTTAAGTACATGCTGTAGCGGTTGTGAGCGTTAGTTACCTTCGAGTACAACAGTTCAGTGTTGTTTCGATCGCCGTAGCAGTTAGCTAACTTCACGTGTGTAGAAGGGCTTAAATTATAGACGTACATTGTTAATATTAGTCAAAAATGCTTTTATGGCGACAAAGAAGCCATATTTATCACCTCACTGAGTTTGAACGAGGTCGTGTAATAGGGCTATGAGAAGCTTGATGTTCCTTCTGCGGTACTGCAGAAAGGCTTGACAGAAATGATTGATGGTAGCGGTGGTCACAAGAAAGTACGGTCGCAGCAAACCGACAGAGCTCCGGACGGCCACGTGACACTACCGAGAGGGAACAGTATCATGCTCAGGGTATGGCTGTGGCGCGTTCTACTGCATCAGCAGCAGCAATCTGAGCAGTAGTTGGCATCACATTGACACAACGAACTGTTAAAAATTGCTTACTTGAAGGACAGCTCCGAGCCAGACACCCTGTAATGTGCATTCTACTGACTCCAAACAGCCGTCCTGTGCGGCTTCAGTGGTTTCAAAAGAGACCTCTCTGGAGAACACGAATGACGTCTGTTGTGTTTCCTGATCTGATTGTGCCTCGGTGTCAGTGATGGCCGTGTATTGGTTAGAAGGAGGCAACTTGAGCGCCTGCAACCAACCTATCTACATGCTGGACCCACTGGATCTACACCTGGAGTTGCGGTCTGGTGTGCCATATTCTGTGACAGTACTCTCATGGTTATCCTATGCACACTTACTGCGAATTTGGACGTCCATCAGAAAATTCAACCTGCTGTGCTGCCTTTCATGAACAGAACTGCAGGGAGTGTTGTCCAACAGGATAAAGCTCGCCCACATACTGCTGATGTAGCCCAACATGTTCTACGGAGTGACGACATGTTGTCTTGGCCTCCTCAGTCATCAGACATGTCTCCAGTAGAGCACATATGAGACAACTTCGTACGATAACTCCAATGTCTTCCTCAAACACCATTAACCGTCCTTGTATTTATCTGCCAATTGCAGCAGGCATGAAACTCCATCCTCCAAACTGACATCTGGCCCCCGTACAACACAAGGCACGATTGTTAACATGATTGAAAGGCCTAATGGTGAAACTTAAGTGGACGTAAAGTAATAGATTTCCATACTTTAATACCTCACATATAAATTGCTGCTAAAGGGTAATAGGACCACGTTTCTAATGAAATTAAATGTGTCCATAGTGATTACATAGTTTTATTGTCTAGAACGCAAGGGAGAAATTCGACGAGCAGACATAAATAACACTTAATTCGAATAAATACAGAATGTAGTGCGGTGCAGTTGTCGAAATTGGGAATGGATTACGGTATATGACAGCAATTCACTGGACTGACAGTGATTGTGAATGGCAAATTACGCATTAATGCCCCATGTGCATGTGGAGCTAAGATTGCTGCCATTTGCAGGGGCGAACGCCGTACACGGTGACCAATTCACTTCCAATTTTCCAATAAAGCCAGAGCAGTACAATGCTTGCTAAGCACCATAAGGAATCTGCAATGCGGTGAATTGCACGCCACATTGGCGACAGGACCGGAGTACCACATCCTCCACTGAGCGATACGGACCCAGAACTGCGTCTCCGACCATGCCATACAAACCAAAGCTCTTCGGCAGAAAATTCCCTCAGATTTACCTCGAGGCAATAAACCGTTAAGCCGACCAGAGTTTCCCATCCCCTAACACTGAGTGTTTGGTGGCCCTTGCGGTTACCACACTTCTCTTACAACTCCAGCTGATTAGCAGTCTCCTTCCGGCAGTTAGATCGTGACTCTCTTCTATCTCTGCCTTCCGTCTACTCTCTCTGCCTACACTCCTCCTTAGTACTCTGTAAAACCATACACTACTCGTGGAGCTACTTCAAAAATGGTTAAAATGGCTCTCAGCACTATGGGACTTAACATCTGTGGTCATCAGTCCCCTAGAACTTAGAACTACTTAAACCTAACTAACCTAAGGACATCACACACATCCCTGCCCGAGGCAGGATGCGAACCTGCAACCGTAGTGGTCACGCGGTTCCAGACTGAAGCGTCTAGAACCACACGGCCACACCGGCCGGCAGCTACTTCAAGAAGCACAATCCACCAATGGTGGGGCTTAAGTCTTGTTTTACGTCTACAGAATGTTTTTCGATACCTGTTACCGCCGCATTCGAACAGACGGGCAGATACTTTTCCAGCAATCCTCTCGCTAGTGTGGCATCGATCAGGTGCCCTCTGGTACAGGTCTCTCACTCACAGTCAGCTCACCAATCTCGACAGAGATTCACCATTTGTGGAAAAACTTGCGTGGAAGCTAACGGGACCCTCAAAAAATGCAGCTGTTCTTGGAGGACCTGTGCAGCTGACGACAGGCTATACCAACCCATTACGGCCACCCAAGCGAAATGTATTGTTTCACAAGCCTATACGGCATTCTCGGGAGGGCCCAAGGAACAACATTCAAAAATGGGTCAAATGGCTCTGAGCACTATGGGACTCAACTGCTGTGGTCATAAGTCCCCTAGAACTTAGAACTACTTAAACCTAACTAATCTAAGGACATCACACACATCCATGCCCAAGGCAGGATTCGAACCTGCGACCGTAGCGGTCGTGCGGTTCCAGACTGTAGCGCCTTTAACCGCTCGGCCACCCCGGTCGGCCAAGGAACAACATTCTCAGAGCTATCTATGAAAGCTGAGGTATGCTTCCTCCATTTTGATATTAATTACTAGAGTTCCATGTCGACACGATCTGGCAAAGGAACTATAAAAAGTCAGACACAGACTTCTGTACAGAAATGCCCCATGACTCATTAAACGTGCGGCCCTGCGGGACACAAGCTAACCCCACGCTTCCAAGGCCTGTCCGTCACCATTCCTCCCGCAAGGGGAAGACATGTCCAAGACTCATTGCCCCTCGCTCTGATATACATCACCTTAGTCATTGACATTCTCCAAATTGCCGGCAATGTTGTGGCTGTTCGGCTGTCTACGTTGGCGGTCATCATTTTGCCTGATAACAGCCTAGTTTCCCATGAGGGACACACGTTTCGACATGAGCATAGTTCCTTCAACTCAGAATATTGCTTGAAAAAGTTAATTACAGCCAACGCCATGTGTACACACTGTAAACTTCCATTCTCTTCACTGAATTGGTCATTGTGCTGCTAAACGTGGCCCGAGTGTCTTAATATGCAAACTGTCCTAAACTGAGATCAGTCAGGTGAAGAAAAGGGTGAGCCCAAAGTACTACCTACCTTTCAATGAAGCAGCTGTGGTGGGCCAATAAATATGGCTAAGGAAGTCGTTTGGATCGGTCTGACAATGCTGAATCCAATCTGCTCCTGCCGAAAATTAATTATCGCGCTACACTCCTTTTTTGTCACTGGGGTGGGCCATTTAGTTTTGGCTTCCCTAACATGGGAATTCAATATCTATCGGTACTCTAAATGTATATCAGCACAGCAGATATGTACCTGCAAACAAACTAATGGTTAATGGTGTAACCTCACATCAGGTTACATATCCATACTTAGAATTCTCTTGACTAACAGCAATGCATCACCGTAAATTGCAGTCCACATTCTGAAGTTGATTCGAAAGTTTGGTTGGAACTTTTTGAACACCTACCTTGAGCTGTTCTCGAACTAATGTCTTGGTGAAAGTGGGGGACCTAGGCGCACTTAAATAAGCAGTGTCATTCTAGCGTGTGCAGAAAAGGATGTTAAGAAATAAACAGGTGAAATATGAACTGTTGATATACTAGAGAGGATAGATGTGAAAACAGATCTTCAGAAAACTCTTAGTGGATATGTGGAATGTAAGCGTAGGCGTCATTACCAAAATGCCACTGATGTGGCAGTGGAAGAGGAAAATTATTCCTGCAAACCATTACTCAAAGCTACACGGGAAATTATGGCGGCTCTTAGTATGATACGCGTGCGCAGATAAAACTAGTCGCTTACCGGTTGAGGATGGTACCAGAAACGCATAAACATGGTTGTCTTGAGAAATATACAAGTCTGGTAACAAATGTCTGATCTTCATTTTTTGTGATTTGCTGTAGCATATGAATACTTACTTTTGAGACGTATCTCACACAAAAAGATTTCGGACAGTTGGAAGGTACGCTAAGGTATTACACAGTGACAGTATACACTTCTTATCCCTTCTTGTATCTGCTGTTACTGGGATCTGAAGAGATGTGTCCATTCATGATCCGACGACACACGAATACTGCCGATGTGAACCGAGGCCCCCAATCACGGTTATGTTTTCAAGCTGGATTATAAGGAATAGACTGTCTACTCTTGAGCACTTTAGAGTTTCCACTGAACGCTGGTAAAGTTTTACCAAGAATAATAAAGACAGAAAATGTAAATACGATACAAATAAAACGTGAGTCAAACGGAATGAACGAAAGCCACGCCATTTCCACTCCTAATTGAAGGCCGCCACCCAAGAAGCAAACGGGATACAGGACTAAAAGTAATTATAGTGCTTCAAAGGAGAGTTGGCAAAGAACAAAAACCGGAATAAACGGAAGAGAAAATAAAAACTCAGCCTTCTGTGCAGTTGTCGGAAAGACAGCGTGTGAAAGCTCCAAAGAGTAGCATCAGACTGCTTTGTGGAATCGACATTAGTGTACCAGTCTTCGGTACGATTCGCTAGTAGCAAGGACTCAGAGCAGTTGACAATATCCGGCCAGGTGTAATTGCTTTTCAAATGAAAGAGAATATTACACTTCGTGGCCAAGATCTGGAAAATATGACTGCAGTCGCAACTGATAAAGAACTAGTGCAGTCTCTAAGGTTGAAATTTATCTGGGACGTCTACATGTTGCCCTGGCCAAGCGTGCATACTTTTCACTTCCTATGTGTTTTAATCATTTCACTGAAACTTAAGGCTGAATAATGCGACAGGAAGTGTGCTGGTCGTTTGCCATCGATTCAATGTTCAGGGCAACTACTGTGCATTGACTCTTCTGTATAAGTGCAGATAACTTGCAGCGGTGCAGATATGTACTGTAAATACAGAGCATGAAAGGCAGAAGACACAGATTCTAGATTTATACCCACCTAATATCTTTTGCAATAGTTGGAGCAAACGTAGGTCGTGGATCTGCGTTTGTTAATATAAGCTGTAAGAAACTGCCTATTGAGTTGGTTAAGGCTGCCGGTGGAACTGAATGAAAGAGGAAAAAAGAAACTAATTCCAAAGAGAGATGCCAACGGCTTTTACTAAACGAAACGATGCAGCAGGCAAAGCCGTAAACTGCTAGGACGATATATAATAGGTGTTAGGCTACAACGTCACACAAAATACAGGATTCTGGGGGTATAAGCGCAGATACTGTGAGCATAGGTACCTTGATATGTACCCACTTTGATGTGTTCGTTGTTTTTACTATGCGTCTTGTAGTCTTCCCGCAAACAGATCACAAAATTTACTACCGGATGTTTTCAGTACGGTCGATGCTACACAAAGTGGGCTACACATCTCAGAATAGACTGACCATTTTATGTCCATGTACTCTTGCTCGAAACCTGACCTGCTTTCCAGCATAAAAAAGGCAGTAAGGGCTTGCTGCTGCAACATGTGCTTGGAAGTAATAACCAAACTAAAATCGTACTACCCGTAGTAAGTATAATTAATAGTCTGCAGATGAAGTAAATACAGATGTAATTTCTGCACTTATAGCCCTAACACACAGTACAGTTCAAGCTCTCAGTATCAGAATCTTGTTCACTAAATACTTTACCCAAAATTACAATCACACATCAAAGTAAATTTCTTATTTACACTCCTCTCTGCACTACTCGCAGAGACGCAATACCTTAAAGTAATTACTTATGTGGCCCACAAGTAAGATATTAATCGTGCAGACTTCCACCTATAACCGAACTTTACAGCCGACTTAACTAGGCGCGTTCACTCTACTCTGTTCAGAACTTGACTACCATACTCAGTCCGAAACACATCTACTAACATGTCTTGTTGGCAAGTCGAAGGTCCACAAAGTTATTCATGTGCTCTGCATAATACTGAAGTTAGGAGAGAATATAGGTAATAAAAATTGAGCTAAGCATGCTTTCAATACGTAATCGAAAGTGCGATTCAGTCTCTTTGCCTATACCTTAGCAATAGACAGCTGAGCGTCTTGCCGGGACGTTCACACGGTCTGCAAGTTGTCTAAATGCAGCCCCATATCAGTTCTCTCTCAGTAGTTGCCAAACGTGAACAGGAGGTTGACCATCCAACGACGGTGGCTGGCAGTTACGTGGGCGCTAAAAAATCTGCTGGAACTGCATAGCACTTTTAGTGCAAAGGCAGTGTGCCAAGTAACACGCCTGAGCAAACCAATGCTCGAATCTGGTGGAAGGCAGCCGTGGTACTACCTACGCTGTTTGGTATCTACAGAAATTGCAAAGTGGAATGGCTGAGTTATATGGTCTGCCCTGGTGGTGATCTTCGTAAGGTGTAGGTTGTACTAGAAGCTATTTGGAGATATTCGCTGTGCTGTGGTGTACTTATTCTGTTTGTTTTATGTTTCAGTTAACCCCATGAGGCTAAGAGAGATTTACCAGAAATAAAAATTTGTTTTGCTTTACCCTTATGGCTGTGTGCTGCCTTTGTGCTCTGTGGATAATTCATTAATATTATGAAATAAGCCTGTAACGTGTACTCTGCATTAAAACAAGTTTAATTTTTCTGTCTTAATTGAAGCTGTGTGGATGTCTTTGTTCAAATTATTTTTATAAACTTTTATATAAATTTTAAAAAGGCAAGGAAATTTCATTGTGACGGTTTTCCTGTTTATGTTACATCATTGCTTTTTGTTGAATTTGAGCCAGATTTGTAGTTTATTATTTTGGTTATCTTGGGTACATGGGGTTAAACATATTACTGCTGGCTGAAGCCAACTGGACATTGTTGCTCAAATTTATTTGTACATATTCTGTGGTTCATGCTGTTCTTTAATAGTGGCTCATTGCTTGTTCTGAGCTGACAGCTAAATGTATAAAAGTCCATTCGTCTTAGTTTATTGACATGCCCCATCTGCTAATGGAATTGTTGTCCTTTTTGTTTTAGTTAATACTATATTTGTTAATCTACGTTGAAACAGAATCATTGAAGTGAGGTGAGACTTAATAGTTTGCTATCTTTAGTTAATTTGTTCAATATCTAATAAAAAATTATATGTTAATTCTTTTACAGTTATTGAAGCGTCTCAGTTTTACGAAAGATGTGTTAATGATATTGTGTTATCTAGTACACGTGCTATTTTCTGGAATCTGGCAACTTATCACTCCTAGCTTCTCATAGCTACAGCGTTTCAGTCATAGGAAAGCACGGATGTAGTGCTGTGTGAGCAGCGAGGCTAGAAAAGGCAAAAGATATTGAATTTATTGTTGTAAAATTGTTTAGGTTCATCTGTACACTGTTTAAGCTTTTTCTGTTACCAACATATCCTATTTTCAGTCTTGCTGATAGGGATTGGGCATCTTAAGAAGGAATAGTTACTAGATGAATTAAAAAGGCGCATCCAGCCAATCGAAGCTGCATTAATGTATTTGCGCAATGTCTCCACGGATCAAAGCAGCAGAACTCAAATACCTTTGACGACGTAGGCCAAGCCATTCTTCTTTGTCTCGAATGATGGAGACCGCTGGCCCATCACATATGCGTTGAGGCGATTATTGGCGGCAAAGATTATATACTCCATATACAAGTTGGAGACATTGGCAGTTTTATTAGTACAGGAGAAATTTCAGTTTTACTTGGATCATATACATTTCCTGTTAGAAACTAACAATCATGTACTGTGCTGGGTAGCGGCTAGTCCCCGTAAATCTGGCAGGATAGCACGTTGGGTAGTTAGAATTTCAATTTTGCACTTTGTAGTAAAGCACGTAAGGGGTTTTAACAATCAACTAGCAAATGCACTGAATCGTATGCTTAATGTGGATCAGAAGCCTCCTGAGATCACACAGTCACATGATAATCAATGTAGTGTAGATATACCAAAAGAGATTCTATCACTTCTCATGAATTTGGAGGAGCGGCAGGAACGGGATCGAGCGCTCAAGATTGTTAGCGATCAGCTTCTCAGTGTGAAGCAAGTAGTTGGGTATCATCTTAGCTAAGGTCTCTTAAGGTATAGTACCCACTATGACACAAGGTTAATTATTTGTCTTTGTAAAGAGTTATTCCCAGTTTCATCTACATACTTTCATCATTACTTGTATAAGTATCATTTAGGGACATTTCTGAGAATTACGAAAACTAAATAATTCCGTATTTGGCCATCTCTTAATTCAGATGTTTGGAGAATACTGGAGAAATATCAGGCTGTCAAGCAAAACTCCAGTTCGCACCATGGTTGTTTGCACTCTAGTTGGGAAGAGAGGAAAAGGAAAGGAAACCCTCCAATCAGGTCCTGAAGACCAAGAGACCACTGGACAAATGATATGTGGATTTAGAGTCTTTAAATGCATTAAAAGTTGGAACAAGTGTGTTTTGGTTCTCACCCACAAGGTCTAGCTTGCCCTAAGTATGGGAATGACTAATGGTTAAATACTTTTTACTTCGGCCCTCTTAAGAAATTAGTCATTCATATTGCTCATGCCTTCACTTCTAGAAAATTTGTGAAATTGTGGCTTTGTAATGCGACATCACAAATCACCACCAACCCATACTAAGAGAGTCTTGGGATTGAATACCATAGTTCACAGAGCCATAAATGTCACGAACTTCAGATCTGCACTTCGATGATGAGTCAAGGAGAAACACACATCAAAACAGCAACTTATATTTTGGCTAGTATGATTCTGCTGGTTCTAACCTCTATGGTTTCAAGCAAATTTGCCGTATCATACAACAAATAACACTTTATTTATGACTTTTCTGAAATTGTTGGTCATAACGGTCACTTATAAGGCATTGATTCTTCTGCGACTTGTACGTCTTGCTCTATAGGATTTGTTTGGTTAACCTTCCAACACCGGTTGTACACAAATGATGACCTTTACAGATGAATGACCTTAGGGGGGTAGGACGTGGAAATTTAAAATAAAATTAATTTTTTTCTAAACTGTGCCTAATTTGTAGCGCACATCTTCCTCAATAATTAGATGTATAAAACATATATACATTTGAGAGATTATAGGGCAAATTATTTGGTCTTAAGTGTTCCAAGATGCAGGGCCACACCCCTTTGCACAGCATTCTTCTGTCGAACGTAATTGTATTTCGCTCTGTAGAATTCGGATGTTTATATTTGAGCCAGCGATTGCCATACGTGAAACAAAGGACTACTGACATTGAAGAAATGTCTTCATGGTGGTATCCAAAACCAAAATGAATGTTTTAACCTATGTGCATGGGAAAGATGGCCAAAAACAAATTTTGTGGGAAGATATGCTCTTGCTTCTGGTGTTTATGATGCATTTTCTAGTTTTAATCATGGTGTGAAAAGCAGGAAAAATGTTTTACAGAAAATGGGAACTAAGCCCGGAGTGAACTGCATCAAAACTTTGTATTCAATAGACAGAGAGCGTGTAGTAAAAGCAGATAAATCATTTTTGAAGGTGATAAAATCAAGAATAGTGCAAGATAGAAATGTGCAAAGAAAGAAAATTGATTTAGAAAATGAAAAAGACCCTGCTTATGGTGCTTATGCTTGTGGTAAAAATTATGATAACTAGCTATAAAATTTGAGTTTTTTTTCTAAACATAAAGTTTAAAATGTAACAGCTCATTCAATTTTTCATACATTTAATTAATCCTAGGGTTTTATACACTTGTAAGTATGGTTTTTATGCTGTGCAAAATTGATTGAATAATCTCTCTTACTTATGATGAAGAGTGTAACTATAGTAACAAAAGAAGCTAATACTAAGTGAAACAATGATGAAATTTAACATTTGAAAAATCATTTCGTTATGTTTTTGAACTTCCCCTGCTATGTGTGTGGATCCAAAATCATTCGTGGTCATGTTTAAAAGTTTTATGAATTTATCTGTAAAAGTATATACAGTATAATTTAAAATGTCCTGTGGTGTCTCTGGTGCTCCAAGTCGGCCTGTTTGACGTCCTATCGCCCCTAATGGTTGTAGTACAGTAATGTCTTGATATCGTCATATTGTTTGCTGTCAGGTGCTCCATTTGGAATACTTCACAGTAAAGCAGCAGCAATAAGGGGAACTTCGGACTCTGGAACATGGGTCACCTGTCTGCCACTGCGTCATAACCTAATAACACTGCTGCAGTTACATTTTGTAGCCAGATGCTACCCGAAGTAACCAGAGCCTTACATTTCTTCACCTTCATTACATTTGCGGTTTAGATTGTTATTATCTTAATAAAATAAATCAGTGGCAACAAATTTTCTTGCTTATATTATTTTTTCAGTTGTTTCAACGCCCAATTAACCTGTCCATACAGCGAAATGCTACAGAAAGTTCTTACAATAGCAGGTGGTTAATCCAGGGAGATTTATTTATTTCTCTCCCTTTGGGAAATTTACTTTTCTAGCACTATGTTTTACTTATAATCAGTTTAGTCTCCTTACTACTTTCTCATCAGGTAAAATTTGCCTGCAGGGAGACTCGACAGATGCTATATGATACTTACGAATGTAGAGTCACACGGACGTTGCAATTAGTAGAAATTTGTAAAGGTTGATGTAGTTGTCTCCCACGTTAAAAACTTATACGTTGTAGGGAGAAACACTTGTTAAGACGGAATCATTGCTGAGATGTGTATATAAAGTCCAGTACAGGTTTATATAGATTGTCGAGTGGTGTAATGGTTAACCGCCCTACAGCTTTTCTGATAGTCTGATTCGTCACTACGAACAATTATGGAGACGTAGTCTGCCTTCAGTACTGAATGTATAATGGCGAGGCGAAAGTTTAGCATTGGTTATCCACGTGCTACCAGACCAGAGCATCATTAACGATTTGTTAATGGGCGCTACTTAAGCGGTCATAATGTCATTTAGTTGCAATTGAGCTTAGTTAACCCAATATAGCTCGATTTACCTGCGGATGTTGCAAACAACAGACTCTGTCTGATGCGATGTGGTTCGGTCTCTATCCATACTACTGTTCTGCTCTTGTTATGTGAAGTGCAACACAATCATTTATTCATGAAGAGCAAACTACAGTTTTTTAGAAGTATTGTCGCTAAAAGTGAGATAATAGCACGTCTTTCTAAATTACGTAACTAATTCCTCATTGTTATACACTCCTGGAAATGGAAAAAAGAACACATTGACACCGGTGTGTCAGACCCACCATACTTGCTCCGGACACTGCGAGAGGGCTGTACAAGCAATGATCACACGCACGGCACAGCGGACACACCAGGAACCGCGGTGTTGGCCGTCGAATGGCGCTAGCTGCGCAGCATTTGTGCACCACCGCCGTCAGTGTCAGCCAGTTTGCCGTGGCATACGGAGCTCCATCGCAGTCTTTAACACTGGTAGCATGCCGCGACAGCGTGGACGTGAACCGTATGTGCAGTTGACGGACTTTGAGCGAGGGCGTATAGTGGGCATGCGGGAGGCCGGGTGGACGTACCGCCGAATTGCTCAACACGTGGGGCGTGAGGTCTCCACAGTACATCGATGTGGTCGCCAGTGGTCGGCGGAAGGTGCACGTGCCCGTCGACCTGGGACCGGACCGCAGCGACGCACGGATGCACGCCAAGACCGTAGGATCCTACGCAGTGCCGTAGGGGACCGCACCGCCACTTCCCAGCAAATTAGGGACACTGTTGCTCCTGGGGTATCGGCGAGGACCATTCGCAACCGTCTCCATGAAGCTGGGCTACGGTCCCGCACACCGTTAGGCCGTCTTCCGCTCACGCCCCAACATGGAGCAGCCCGCCTCCAGTGGTGTCGCGACAGGCGTGAATGGAGGGACGAATGGAGACGTGTCGTCTTCAGCGATGAGAGTCGCTACTGCCTTGGTGCCAATGATGGTCGTATGCGTGTTTGGCACCGTGCAAGTGAGCGCCACAATCAGGACTGCATACGACCGAGGCACACAGGACCAACACCCGGCATCATGGTGTGGGGAGCGATCTCCTACACTGGCCATACACCACTGGTGATCGTCGAGGGGACACTGAATAGTGCACGGTACATCCAAACCGTCATCGAACCCATCGTTCTACCATTCCTAGACCGGCGAGGGAACTTGCTGTTCCAACAGGACAATGCACGTCCGCATGTATCCCGTGCCACCCAACGTGCTCTAGAAGGTGTAAGTCAACTACCCTGGCCAGCAAGATCTCCGGATCTGTCCCCCATTGAGCATGTTTGGGACTGGATGAAGCGTCGTCTCACGCGGTCTGCACGTCCAGCACGAATTTTGATTAGATGTATGTCATGATGACATACTGTGAAGAACAGGAAGGCCACACAATTTGTGTACAGCAGGCGTGGGCAACTATTGGTGACATACGTAGTTGCCGCTGCCAACCGACCGCGAGGTGAAGTAATGCCGGGGTGGACTACAGTTAAGTAGTTTTAATTCTACGTAGTACCACGGTACTATAGGTTTTAATATTTAATGATGACTGTGCCTTACTATGGCATTTTATAGTAATTTTATGCTTCTCAAGAAGGCTACACTATTGTAGCCGAAACTTGGGTAAAGACCAGAAAATCTGCGGACATTTCAATATATTAGTCTATCACAGTAGCTGATAGTCTGCAATATGCTAAAAATTCTAATATTCTTCACCTTTGTCGTTCAGCGAAACGCGATTACTATACCAAGAATCTGTGTTACATGTAACCTCATGCAGAGAACAGTGCTTTAGAACAATAAATGTAGATAATTATAAAGAACCACATTGTCAGATCAATACAACGACATGAACTATTCACTTCCCTTAGCAAATGCAGATTGTCTTGGACGTCAGTGCAAAGAATGATTTTCAGTTATGAAGTAAGAGATTGCAAGAAGAATGAATAAAGGTTTAATGGAACAAAAGTCAATGGTTCCTCAACTATGGTCATGACAAAGAAGGAGCTGCAGGCACTCCTCTTAACTGAATGTGTTTGTTCGACGTACAGTTAGCTTTATACATCGCGTTTTTTGCAGTGAAAGGTTGAGATGTAGATATGAAGTATCAGGGAATAACTAAAGGTGTAAGACCAGGTTACGCATTCATGAATACAGAGCAAAATGTCACAGAATAGGTGATTAGTTGCAATTCACGTACTGTAGCTCCTTACTGCCTCACCGATGGTAACGGCGCAGTATCAACACGAGCCAGTGCTTAGCGTAAACATTTCGAGATGGTTAGTCTGTCACCAAGAGTGCGACATCAGCACTTCTATATGTGATTACGAGCGAGCTCAGCGGAAAAGTGTGAGGCAAGAGCAGGCCAACCCACCTCCAGTACTCTCGTAACATTATTTAAGGACCGCTAGGTAGGCTGTAACACAATTACCAAGGTTTGAGAAAGTAGTTATGATACCGAAATAAATTAAGAGAATACATCAATAGTGAAGACCACTGAGGGAAACTCTTTCGGTCACTGTATGTGACGTAGTACAGGAAAGCCGCTCCTGTATGGCATAAATACTCCACTCCACTGGCCTAGAGATGTTCATGCCTTTTTCACTCGTTTCTGTGATTATTATATTGTAACATACAGTATCAGATTGTTTTAATATTGACCATACTCTTGCTGCCTGATGTGATGACCACCGATGCACAGACGCAGATGAGTATGATCTAGTATCCAGTAACGAAGCCGCCAGTAACGAGTAGTAAGCAAATCCTCCAACATCATTCCAATTTGGGGTACCAACTGCTCTGAAACTTCAGCATCGTTTGAGTCAGACATCCTACCGAACCAGTGGGCCGAGATCAGGATTCAGCACTACATCATAGTGTCTCATATTAGAATGTAGCTTATGGGACACCACGAGCAGTGACCTGAGAGAGATAGTATTCTGAGTACGGCGTGTGAGCCAAACACATATATGCCACAGTCATAGCTCATCTGTAGCAGACCAACCATCCAAATCAGTGGGCGGGCAACCCGTCACTCTCCGACTTTCGATCGGGCTGATAAAGCGGTGTTAAGCAACCCTGAGTCTGCCTCTGGTTTCAGCAGATTCCACCCCGCCTACGTAGCCCCCAGCTACTGCGCAAAATATTGCGATAAGATATATGCTGAGGAATATAACGATAAATCATTAAAATTAATAAATTAAACGATATAACGATAAATCATTACGGGAGGAGAGAGTCTAATGGGGTTCAGACTACACTGTTAAATGCTTAGAAATGCAGGGCGTTTCAAAAGCAGTCATCATATATCATAACACTACTTCTTCAACATGAATGACGATAGAATCTTAGGGCGATTTTGGACTTACCAGTAGGACAGTAAAATTCTTAGATCTTTAAAAATGTTATATTCAATAGGACCATCCAATTTTGTAGCGCTGTTGGTTTTACATGAATGCACATACAACCTCAGGATCAAGGTTTTCATTCCCCTTTCGTAAATATTTAATCCATCTTCCATCTGATGCACTACAAAGAAACAGACGACAATCAAACTCGTCCCCACTTTTGCGAGTATGTCTGAGTTTACTACTTCCACTGAAGTAGTTATGTTGATCGTAGTTCAACCAAAGATGCGGCTAGGAGAGACATATAGGCGAAGTCTTTCAAGATCTCTCACTAAGGAAATCACATACCGTGTTGTCAACCAACCTCTTAGGCTAGTGACGCGATGCGAGATGCTTAAGACTCTCACGGCGGAGCCTTCGTAGGTACAGTATGTTCTTGAGAAATGCTCTTATAGGCAGCTGCCATTTCGGCGGTGCCCCAACCCGCTCAAATATGAAGTTGTCTGTGTGCATGCGTACTCGGGAGAAACGTTTGCTCTATAACCTATACGGTACCCAATTCCTGGGATCGTCAAATTCTGAAGATGGAAAGGTCCCTTAATCTTTTCCCAGTTGAAGACGCTACACACATCAAGCTTTGTTGAATACCTCTCGCGCTCGTGTTTGGTATACGGCTACTGTGTTTTCGTCGTTCCTACATCGTGACAGTTCACTTTTCAGCTTGAATGGAACGTAGCATCTTCACTGAAATTAAAGTTAAAGTGAAATGGTGATTTTCCATCTCTCCTCCCACGATGAATTTACAAAACTATTATAGTTTTTCTTTAGCACCTTGAAGGAAAGCTTGTACTATCGGAAGACTTATGATTTGAAATGAAAGACATACCAGCCAAACGCATAAGGGACGCTAAATCTCGTCTCGATGAAAATCCCGCAGAATAATTGTCATTAAGCTACACCTTATGAACCGAAGAACAGAAAACACATTTTGTTGCTGCCTTATCTCCATCTTTACTCGACAGCCGTTAAGTAATCAGCGATCTATTGAACTGAACATGATAGACTACTACCGACAATCACATGAACCGTTAATGCACGGGTGAGTGGAGAAAAGTTATTACTTCGAATTTTTTGTGTGAAAGCTCTTACATCTTTCTAAATAAAACATACGCTATTAACAGTGTACATCCTTCTTTTTGATGTCTACATGTTTGCAGTTCTCTGTCGCTAGAGAGATCGGAATTGTAGCGCGCACCGTGGCGGTGTGCAACGTAGATATGTCGTTGCGTGAGAAACAGCGTGCTGTAATGTAGTTATGAAGCAGCGGTCGCAGAGGTTAGGTTGTGGCTCCGCCAACAAAGTCAAACATTCTACAGTGACTGTATCAGCAAACTGGTATTTCGTTGGTAGAAATGTGTTGGTCGCTGAGGTGACTCTGATGAATATGTAGACATGAAAAGTGAAGATGTAAAATGTTAAGAACGTTTCTTTTATTTTAAAAAACTTTAAGAGTTTTCACTTATAAAATTTAGTTTTCAGCACGCCCTCTACAACTAGTGCCAAGTTAAAATTTACACCAAGTTTTCCATCATTCATGTAGAAGACAATGTCCTGTGAATTAGAATTAGTCTTTTAGAAACACTCACCAGGAAAGTACTTGGGCTCGAACAAACACAAATACACCAAAATCGTGTGAGAAATAATGTAAAGGTCTCTTATTGCAGTAGTGATACTCTGCAAAACTCTGCAGTCGTCCGTTAGAGGTCTCTGCGTATGCCATGCCGCATTGCACACTGACCTGCCGGTACGCCAGTCGGGACCAGCAGGGACGGTGCAGCGTGCCTCTGAAGTTGCGTTTTGTGACATTATTTGTGTATTGCAGCGTCAGATGGCTCGACGATTGGTAATCATTCCTACTAATTTATTGCGATTGGCTGAGATGAAGTTACGAAGAACCCTTCTTCGTGAATATGGTATTGGTGTTGAAGACGCATCATTCGCATGTTTTCTGGTATCTATTATAGTGCAGAAATATGAGCATAAGTTAGAAACAGATACTGTTGTAACACTAACACATAATGATGATGATAGGCATGATAATGACGAACAACTCATTGCAAACGGTAGTGCTACGGCAAGTGCGGGAAGAGGCGATGGACAGTGAATACCAACCGTCTCCCAAGAAGAAGGTTAAAGCTGCAAGTATCATCACGGCGATTGATGACAACACACTGGAGAACATGTACGATGATTATTACGTAACCGATGTGGCCAAGCGGTTCTAGGCGCTTCAGTCTGGAACCGCGCGACCGCTATGGTCGCAGGTTCGAATCCTGCATCGGGCATGGATGTGTGTCATGTCCTTAGGTTAGTTAGGTTTAAGTAGTTCTAAGTTCTTGGGGACTGATGACCTCAGATTTTAAGTCCCATAGTGCTCAGAGCCACTTGAACCACTTGATTATTACGTAAAAGGTTTCGACACATTCGACAAGCTTCTGAAAAGATACCCAAAACTGAAGTCTAAAAGCAACATTAAAAACATATTGGATTACGTGGCAAACAAAAGAGAAGGAAATACAGTTTTCAAAGGAAATCGTACACTGCTGTTCAAGACTATTAAGGAGCGTGTAATGGAGAGATTCGATGAAGCGCGAGAATGCGGTTCCGCCGTTCATTATTGGCATTTACAACATTGGGCATTGGACGTAGCCAGAAATCTCGGGTGTACAAACTTTACAGCTTCACTAGAATATATTACTAATTTGAAAAAGGAGTTTAAGATAACATCACGCCGTATCACTATGCTCCAAGCACGAGAAGATAAGGATGACGAAGAGCTGATTGAAAGAGCTCAAACGTTTGTTGCTGACGTCAATGAGCATATCACGAGAGAAAACATCCATATTAGTTCTGTATGGAACTGTGATCAGAGTCAGTTCAACTATGAACTTTCTTGTGACAGAAGACTATCCATGAAAGAGGAGAGAAACACTATCGCGATGTTGCAATCAGTTAACTGTACAACACATAGTTACACTATCGATGTTGCTATATCAATGGACTGACGATTGGCAGACAAACTCTATATATGCTTCCAAGAATCCAGCAGAAAGTTTGGATCCCGCGTGTCAAGGGAAATAGAAACGCGGTGCCCTCCAAATGTCGTCGTCGATGCAAGTCTGAGTTGGAAGATGACGAAACAACATCTGAAGACGTTTTTCTGTCACTTTTGAATCCACATTTGTCGAGAAAGTCATTAGTACTTTGTGTCTCCTGGTCTGGACATAAGGATGAACGAGTACTACTGGAAGCATCTGGCGGAAAACATGTAGATTTAAAAATCATTCCCCCTAAAACTACAAAATATGCACAACTTCTGGATGTGTATTTCTTCAGGCAATATAAAATATATGCCAAGATAATAACAGACTTTATTAAACTACGTTCCAGTAATATGCAGCCGAAATTGCACGACAGATTCTTTATCATGAATATGCATTCTGTCATTTACAATCAGTTATCTGCGTGAGTATACAGACCAACGCTTCGTTAAGCGTGGCAGAACGCTGGCTACGATATTGGTGAACCAGTGAACAACTTCAAAAGTGTTACTGACGTGGCGTTCAACACTGATGTTATAGAATGAGCAAATACGCCATGCGATCAACTTGCATTTCTTCACTGTGCGTTTTGCAGTCATTCGTATTGCTCGGAGCATTATATTGACATTCCGCATTTACATTTATAGTTAAGATTGCTGCATTGCCTATTGCGTCTACAATTACATCTACAGTGATATCTAGAGCATGACTGCAGAGTTTTGCAGAAAAACGACACCCACCAGCACATTCAGAGGTACATAATGGTCCTGTAACCAAACGTTGATACAGATATGTTTGCTCGAGCACAAGTACTTTCCTGGTCAGTAAAAACGAGCTAAAATACCAATCAACAAATATGCGTATCTTGCTATTGAACGTACTATCTGTCGTTGTTATATCCGCTTTACAGGTTAACCTACTAATGAGATGTGATATAGTAGAAGCAAAATTCGTGGTAATGCGGGAAGGGTTTTCTTATATGTTTCTGCTACAGAGCATAGTATTTTATAACAGGTAATCACTTCAGATCTATGATGACCACCTTCAAGATCTGACTACAAACAATGTTTCAATTAGGTAGAGCCATAGTATGTAAATATGGTACAGCCAGAAAGTAATAAGAGAGGCAAGCGCCGTGTTATATAAAAGTATTAGTACCACGTACAAATTATTACACCAGCTATTTAAACTTAGTAAGCTCCTGTGTCTAGTTCTGTTCTGTAAAAATCGATAAACCATCTATGAATTACACAACAGGTACGGTAAACAGTATAAGAAGTGATCAACAGGTACGGGAATTATACTCTTTAGCTTAAGGTCAATTTTTCTATTCATCTTCCTAAATAGAAACTAAAACTCTTGACAGCCAGGATGATTCTTCTAGAACATACAAAGACTGTCGCAAAATAGCGCTCTCTCACACGCGCAAGGACTCACACACACACACACACACACACACACACACACACGCTGCATAGAATCTGTGCAATCTGTGGAGGTAAACGTCAGCTGTCGGACAAATCAAGTCGCGTGGAGCACAGCCTGCGTGAAGTCCGCAGCCCACCGTAGCGGGGCAACTAATTGATTGAGGCTGGCCTGCTCGCCACAGCGGCAGTGACTAATGAGTGCCTGCGGGCCTCGCTGTCTCTGTGAATGTGACTGTCTCTGTGCCTGCGGCTATGACATCCCTGGCGGCACCTGTGACGCATGATGCCCCGCCTGCCATTCCTCTCCACACAACCAGCAGTTTGCCTGCTTTCGATATTACAGCGTCGCGAAGGAAAAGAGCTTCACTGTCCTAATTAAGGTCTGGGAGCAGAATTCAACAGGCCTATTAGTTCCTGAGGAGATGCATCTAGCAGTCCTCCTTGTTTTAATCACTACAGTAAGGGTCCAGTAAACAATGCAACATATTAATTTCCTCAGTTAGCTTAGCAGGAGAACAACTATTAAATTTGGAGGTAGGAGAGTGTCACTGGCGGAAATAAAAATGTGAAGCAGGATTGTGGATCGTCTTTAAGCAGCTCAATCGGTACAGAAGGTATATGTGAAAAAACCAAAGGTCCCAGGTTCGACAGACGGCCCAGCACAGCACACAGATTTACTTTTCTGGAATATTTCAAACCAGCGAATACTATCTTACAGAGAGAAAATTCATTCTGCTAATACACATGCCGGTAAACTGTCCTCGGCACACTTGACTAAATTTAAAATACAGGCTAGCTAATAAGCATTTGTTGTGTTGTCTATACACAAATTACTGTCTTGTAAACTACCCTTGTCTATATACAAATTACTCTCTGAGGAACTAAACTCTGCCATGTTGCATAATCGTGGATAGTAATATTGACTATGTAGTCTAAATACAAAATTCTTATCAATAAACAAGTCTCAGCACTTTTTTATGTACTTATAGGGTGTTCGGGAATTCCCCTTTACATACTTTTAGTACTTGTTGAGAGAAGTGAGTAGATAATAGTCTGCACTGAAACGCGTTTCTGGGAACGTGCCGTTTCCGTGCTACAATCATTTAAAAACATGTTGGTAACACGACCACTCTTACAAGTAACTGTTTAGGCGAGATCCAGTACTTCACTGTTTTACAGTTCTACTTATTAAAAGCCAAAGAAATTGCTCGTGCTTCCGGTGACGGGTCATCTTCTACGTGATGCACTACAGTCTCTTCCACTCGGGTGTGCTCCTTGTCCTGGGAGCGCCGCACTCAGGTTTGCTGGTGGTGACGGTACCCATTCTTGAAGCCGCTGTGCTATTGTGACAAAAAGGGGATGAATTAGAGTGTGACATAGTGGAAAACGCTATTGGCAAAAACAAAGAGCAGCTCTTTTACTACTGTGAGCTTCGCCACACGGAGGATCATGACTGTATTCTGCAAACATGTACACAAACGCTTTGCTGTAACACTCACAGATACGTGAATGAGGCTCTAACCAGGTCAGAGAGGTAGCATAGACGTCAAATGACATCAGCCGATTCGACATAACCACCCCACAACCACGACTACCCTGTTTCACATGTACCTAGCAAACAAATATTCCAACGGCTGTAGTACGGAAGCGGTACGTTTCCGGACATGGATTCCTATTCCAAATATTATTTACTCACTCCCCTGTACGAGTCCTAGAGGTTTGTAACTCGGATTACGAAGGCCCTGTATAAAGCCCCGCCCCTTCCGCCGGCGCTTCTCTGTCTTTATCCTGTCAGTCGAAAAACTTTAGACACTGGATTAATAAGAAAAAATAGAGAAAATTACGCTCTCAGTTTTAATGACTCAAACGTTCTGCATCGTCTTCCCCCACTTGAGTACAAGGCATGGAACTTTCATACAACTATTTGAAGCTATAAGTAAATTCATATTTGGTACGTTATTCAACTCGCTCATCACAATGGCTTCAATGTCGGTTATGATGTCAAAGGGGTGACGCTTCATTTGCATTCCCGCATTTTGTTGTTTTGTGGCTGGTTCATATTGATAACACCTAGTCTTGTCAGCGGTGATGATAAAATAAAATGACACCCCAGACCGGCTACGGTCGCAGATTCGAATCCTGCCTGGGGCATGAGTGTGTAATGTCCTTAGGTTAGTTAGGTTTTCGTAGTTCTAAGTTCTAGGAGGCTGATAATCTCAGATCTTAAGTCCCATAGTGCTCAGAGCCATTTGTACCATTTTTTTGACACCCGAGACCATCACTGCTGGTTATCGGACCGTATGGGGGACGACAGACAGGTTGGAATCCCATCACTGTCTAGGGCGCCTGCAGACACTTCTTCGGCCTGGAGTCTAATTGAATGGAGTAGAAATGAACTCCAGTGCGAAATGAGTCGAATAACTGCCTGCATAAGGGCCAGGGATGGACCAATGTGTCCTTGCTCAATTTTCCATCTACCTGTTTCCGTCCCATTTGGATATTTCCCTCGGGGTGCGCTCTTTTTTTTGTCTTTGAGTGTGTGTGAGTGGTTTGGTACCCGTATTGTCACGCTTCATTGGACCACCACTATTAATTACCATTTAGTAAGACGTCTCGTTGTGCGACTTTCTTCTCTCTTTCAATTAATTTGCGTCATCACATCGGGTGCCTCCCATTTCGGTAGGTGACCAGAGATCGGACTATAGCACTGTAGGGCAATGCAAAACATCGCAACCGGCACCCCAATAAGAAAGAGCCCTAAAGATTACGTCACTCGCTATCAGATACTGGACATAAATGTGATAAAAATATAGTAAGGACAACCAGGAATAACCACAGAACAGACTAATGTGATCTATCCACAGTTAGTAACATGCACTTACAGCACTTATTTATACCTCATATATCCGATACGGTCTATGTTGAGGGGAGACGCAGTTAAAATTTCATTTTCGTTTTCGAGTCGTCCGTTCGTCCCTTTAGGCAGCCCGTCCAACTGGCCGAGAACGCGAGTGAGCCAGAATGAGGAGAGGGGGCGTCGCCTGTGGAATCGATGTCTCCGGTGGCGGCCTGGCGGGCCGTTCCGCTCCTCTCCACTCTGCTCTGGTGACGACCGGCTCTGAGTGCGCAGGCGCGACTAATGAGCTTCATTAGGCCCACCGCGCCGCCCCGCGCGCAGGTTGCTCGCGGAGACAACAGCCGTGTCCCGAGTACAGCGGCCGCCGAAATCGGTATCTCGAGGCGGGCCGTTGTTCTACTGATGTACTCTTCTGTTTTGAGACGTAATGCCTTAAATTTGGTATTCTCGGCTCACTCTTGACAGTATGGATCGCGGAATACTGAATTCCCTAGCGATAACCAGAGTGAAATACCCTATACGTCTAGCTGCAGTTGAGATTGTGCGTTGGAGGTCTATTTATCGCCGCCGTGCGGCCATAGTCACGAAGGAAACCTTTTCACATGAGTAACCAGAATACAAATGATAACTCTGCCAATGAAATGTCCTTTAATACATTGTGACGCGATACTATCCCCATCTGTATATGCGCATATCAGTTTCCCATGACTGTTCTCACCTCAATTTATAATTACATTCCTCTCCTGTGGCAACTTCCTCCTTTCAGAGTCGAACGTCCACACTACGTCCTCAATTAATTACTTAATTTACTGCCGTCTCTTTCTACCCCTGCAGTGTTTATCCTCTACGTCTCCCTCTAGTACCGTAGATGTTATTCCCCGATTCCTTAACACTTATTCTATCATCCTGTTCCATCTTTTTCTCAGTGTTTTCCATACGATTCCTTCTTCGCCGAATTTTCTGCAGAGAAACTTCTCATTCCTTACCTTCTCAGTCCGCCTGATTTTCTGCTTTCTTCTGTGGCACCTCAACTCAAACGTTTCGATTCTTTTCACTTCTGGTTTTCCCCTGTCCGTGGTTCCCTACCACACAATGTTGAGCTCCAAACGTACATTATCGGAAATACCTCCGCGAAATCTGGACCTATGTTTGATACTACTAGACCTCTCTTCACAAGGAATGCCTTCTTTGCCTGTGCTAGTCTGTTTCTTAGATCTTCTTTGCTTCATCCGTCACGGGTTATTTTGCTTCCAAGTTAGAATAATTCCTTATCATCGTTTACTGCGTGACCACCAATTTTGCGTTTCCCCCTATTCTCATTTCCGTCACTTCTCATTACCTTTGTCTTCTTCTTGTTCATTCCCAGTCCACATTCTTTACGAAATAGACACCTCTTTCCATTCAGTAGATGCTGCAATTCTACTTCACATTCACGGAGGATAGCAATGTCGTCAGCGAATGTTTCAAATGGCTCTGATCACTATGGGACTTAACATCTGAGGTCATCAGTCCCCTAGAACTTAGAACTACCGAAACCTAACTAACCTAAGGACATCACACACATCCATTCCCGAGGCAGGATTCGAACCTGTGACCGTAGCGGCCGCATGGTGTCGTCAGCGAATCTTATCATTGGTATCCTTTCACCCTGAATTTTAATTCCACTCATGAACCCTTTTTTTAATTTCCGCCATTGCTTCTTCCATATACAGAATCAACATTTGGGGTGAAAGACAGCATCCCTGCTTCATTTCCTTTTTCATCCGAGCACTTTGTTCTTGGTCTTCCAATCTTATTGTTCCCTCAACTCCTGTACGTATTCTGCATCACCCTTCTTTCCCTGTGGGTTACTCGTATTTTTCTCAGAAATTCGGGCATCTTTTTTCTTATTCGAAAGTTTTTCCAGGTAGACAAATCCTATGAGGGTATCTTGATATTTCTTCAGTCTTGCTTCTATTGTCAAGCGTAAAGCGAGATCTGCCCCTCTTGTGGCTTCACATTTCATGAAGCCAAACTGATAGTCATGTAACCGATCCTTAGTTTTCTTTCCCATCCTTCTGTATATTATATGGAATAGCTATTAGGATGCATGATCTGTTAAGATGATAGTGCGATAGTTTTCGCGCCTATCTGCCCTTGGTATCTTCGGAACTGTGTGGATGATATTTCTCCGAAAGTCTGATCGTACGTCGCTGATTTCGTAGGTACTACACACCAACTTGAACAGTCTTTTGGATGTCCCATCGTCTCAGTGATTTACGAAATTCCGCTGCAGTGTTGTCTACCCCTGCTGCCTCTTGATTTCAGGTCATCCACAGGCTTTTTAAATTATAACTATAATAGTGGATTCCCTACGTCTCCCACATCGACTCCAGTTTCTTCTTCTATTACGACACCAGTCAAGTGTTCCAGTCCACAGAGGCTTTCAAAGTTCTTTTTCCACCTATCGGCTTTTTCCTCTGTGTTTAAAAGTGAAGTACGCCTTGCACTCTTGTTTTGACATTTGTATGTTCTGAATCAGTCCTTCTGAAGATATTAACATTTTCGATTTTTCAAATCCTGAAGACAATAAAATTATGCTGGCGAGTACGCTTACGAGTGTACACTGTAGAGTAATTTCGCACGTAAGTGGAACATGCATGATAAACCAGACAAGAAGACAGCTGCTTTTCTGTGATGTTACAGAAGAATGGTGAAAATAAGATTGATGATTCTGTAACTGATGCTGAAGTGGCCGTGCGGCTCTAGGCGCTACAGTCTGGAACCGCGAGACTGCTACGGTCGCAGGTTCGAATCCTGCCTCGGGCATGGATGTGTGTGATGTCCTTAGGTTAGTTAGGTTTAATTAGTTCTAAGTTCTAGGGGACTAATGACCTCAGACGTTGAGTCCCATAGTGCTCAGAGCCATTTTTCTGTAACTAATGGGGATGTACTGCCTAGAATTGATGACTCAAAATTTTGATATAAGTTTCCAGTAGGAAATATGAACAACCATCAGTTGTATAAGGGAATGTCAATAATGATAATTTGTGACGGACCGGTAGTCGAACCCCGATTTCTCGTTTTACGCGAGCCGTCTACTCAACCGATTTGGCTGTCCGTGCACGAATCACGGCCACAGCCAAACTTCCATACGTCGTCGCTCAGCGTCGCAACCTGTACTCGTACAGGAGAGGACTTTTAATTGAAGGACGTTGGTTGGTATCGGGGGACAAATACGTATCCGTAAGAACATTGCAATATTCTCCTAGCTACACAGGCAGTGTAAATTTGAAAAAAATAATAAAAAAATATGGCGTTAGTTGACTAGGAGAAGATATCGGTAGATAGATCACATCCTAAGTCATCTAGTCTGCCCCGATAGCTTAGTGTTCAGCGCGGCGGTCTGTCACGCCAAGGGGCCCGAGTTAGATTCTCGGCTTGGTCGGAGATTTTCTCCGCTCAGGGACTGGGTATTCTGTTGTTCTCATTATCATTTCATCATCACCAGGGGAAGGAAACGGGAAACCACCACTGGAATCACTTCCCTAGACGCTCATGTGGTGGACCTCTCTGACGGGGCTTCCTCCATGAAAAGAGCTGCCGTAAGGAAGAACACAAAGTAAGTGAAGTCATCTAGGAATAATGAGTTTCCTATTGGCGAGAATGGTAGACGATAAAACATGCAGATGAAAGTGAAACGTCGACTACAAGATGCAGCGTCCAATGGATGTAGTTATGCAGTAATAAAGGTTCTCAAGGGGCAGACAATCGTGGTGATTTGCATGAAACCAACAAATCCCGTTTGTTGGTAGAAATATTTTAGTGTAGTATCTTGTGCATACTATTTATTTAATCAAAATCAAAATGATATAGTCAGGTGGATGTGATTGTGGTGTGTTAGTGCATCGTTACGTACTACGTTTTTAACACAAATGAATCAAATAAATGAGCGGAATGGCCTTCTAACTGAATTATGCAACAGTAATATCTATGAATATACGTAAAAAACTATGTAATGTATTTCCTACAGAGAATTATTGATTGTCCTGTTTAGTGTAACAAGAAGATCCAGACAGTTACGAGATGTCGTGCCGCTCAATTGGGAGGTGAGTGTTAAATATTGTTGTCATAACAAAAAAATTTTTAACTGTGTACGCAATGTTTTGCTTGTATTCGGTTTCATGTCGAGGAAAGGTGCAATGGCCTGCAGTCTGCAGCGTCTTCGACGCCACCGCCAATGACCGTGAAGCTGACCGCTGTTGCCTTCCGCGCTAAGGCCGTTTGGCGGGAGAAGACGTGTTATCGCCTTTGACTGAAATCAAGTTAATGAATGGGAGTAACTGCTGAAATGTCTTGATATAATGGAGAGCTGTGTAGCAAATCGAAAAATGCAATTTTTAAGATTAGTACTTGTTCAAACTTGGTACTAAAAACACCTACGTTTTGTTCTTTGGGGAACGCAGTGCTGAAAATGTCCTCTAATGACTTGATTATCAGCGAGCTGGACTGCTCTTTGAATGGTTTTTATTTTATAAATCACTCACGATGAGGCCATTTCGGCATACTGGAAACATCAGGTGCTCTTACATGAAATATCGTTGCTGCGATGTCCTGTCTTTGTTTAGATTTATTAATTTCTCCTTAGACGTACGTTTGAGATGTATATCTGAGGTGAGTCAGTTTTTATGTATACTAAAGTCATATGTACGTCTCCAACGTACATCTAGGGAGGAACTAATAATTCTAAAAAAGACAGGACACGGCAACAACGATATCACATGTAAGAGCTTCTGATGATAACAATGTGCCAAAACGGGCTCACATGAGTGATTTATAAATTAAAAATCATTTAAAGGGCAGTGTATCTGACTAATATTCATGTTAAGAATGATATGTTGGTGTATGACTTCTGACGTGAAAATGTACGTCGATAACTCTGAAACTTGAGGTGTTTCTCAATCAAGATTATTGACGTGTTGGAATATAATACAGATGATTCTGAATTTCTTTTTGAGTCTGTCGTCGTCATGTGACGATTGATTCTGGACCAACTTTCACTCATGAATTTTGGGAGCCCATTAAATATTAAAGTGGGGTACCGATCGATACTTTGAGAGGTGCCAGCGGAGATATTAGGCAATTGGTGAAATTTGGGAAGAGCCGAGGAGCTTTATGAATTTTTGACTCGCTCAATAGCAGAGATAGTCTGTTTCCACATTTACGGCTCTAAGATATAAGTGAAAATTGGTGCTTCTACATATACCCGTTATTTTTAATTTCTCAAATTCTTCCAGTTATGTGATAGATTCCACGCAACGTTTATCAGAGTTATTTGCTGTAGGGAGTTGTATTTAGTTTTAACGATGGCTTTCACGCTGCTTGTAGGCGGCTCTTCTGCACTTGTCTATGGTGTAAGAGGAGTGCGCAAGCATTTCAGCAGCTGAATCAATTATTTACCGTAAAAATCTAAATTAAATGGAAATGGCTGCGACAGAGACTCTTAGGGAATCCTATATGAATATATTGTCTTTTCAGATACATTTACGAAGTGGCACTTAGGCATTCGCCACATTCTTCTCCGCGACAGAATTATTGGTAATTTCTTACATTTCAAATCTTCGCTTTTGCAAATTACTGAATTCCTGTGTACGGTCAGTGTCACTAATTTTATTCCGAGAGCTTATGCCTGCCACAATAACCAAGCTCTTAAGAAATCCATGTTTGCTCACAGTATTTATCGGTATACAGTCTTCTGAAAAATGACATGAGAAATAAAATAGTACTTGAATACAATTTCTGCTTATTTCCACTATTGTGTTACTTCACATTTACTGATCTCATGTGCTTGTTAGATATAGATTCGTTAATGCTATCTGTACTGTGGCAAAAATTTAAATACCTGGATTTTAGATTTCGTTATTAATTAATAATGCAGCTTTTTACAGTACCATAGTCAGCTTTCTTACTGCAGTGGTGTTTCTGTTGTACATCATATTATTTTAAGAAGTCAACTGCATTACGGTCGCTCTAGCGGAGTTCGCTTAGTAATAGTCAAGTGTTACCCAGGACACATTATTGAAAATACGCATCTAATGCAAGCAGATGTTGACAGGAATTTAAAGTTCGCCTCAGCTTTCTCTGCTCAGCTGAAAACATATCATTTGAAAATTAAGCAACATTTACACTCTTCAGCTATAAAGATGTTGTGGTGGGGCTACAGTCGACACAACTGGAAATGGCGCCTGGCGATAGATGGTAACTTATCCCAAGATTTCAGCGAACGCCAACAGCGGTTGTGCAAGTCAAGGGCTCGGCCAATGATGCGCGTCCACAAGTCCCGGCCTACACCGATTGCCGGCAAGAACGATCTCTGCGGACTCAGCATAGGACAACCCCCGTGGAATCAAAGCGGGACCAATTCAGTTGGCCGTGGGCTGGAGAACATACCACGTCGCGTCTTGACTTCCCTATTAAGTGTTCATTGTTGATGAATATTGCTGTTAACAATAGTCTATGAGACCTGATTCTACTTGAGGACTGATCAAAGTTAAGTAAATAAATGTTTACAGATTACTGTCGCAGATTAATTATTTGCCCTTCTGCAGGTCTATGACGGCAACAGTTTGCTGCTCCGCTACTCCTGGCCACGTCTTCCTATGGAGGGATGCAACAGATAGCTGGGAAAAGTCAGCGTAAATATACATCTTCCTTGCACTCTTTGCTGACTGGCTGTCGTTTCACGGCCACAGCTCCACAGCAAAGTATTTTGACCTATGTACGCGTGATTTACGTTCTTTTGAACTTGTTCGAAATAACAGACACCACATACCGACCGTTCAGAGCAATACTATTAAGTAGCATATCTTCGGATTTACAGTATTACATATTGAATGTGCCACTATTTCCCATTAATCAACCTGGAAACATACACTTGCAAATGCTGCTTAGAACGTCTATTTGTTCCATTGTCACTTTGTACTTTATAGCAAAAAATGCTCCAGAAGTTATTTTAGATAATGAATTACTAACAAAGGCATTGGTATCTGACATTAATATCACTTAAGAGCATATTTCACTGAAATTGTGCTGCATCAAGGTATGGATGCAAATATGAATACCTTTAGTTCATAAATTCTGTTGGCCGTAATAATGCCTCTATGACATCTCTTACTTTCAGAACATTTTAGCACATGAGTGTGATAATATGCAGGCATAGAAAAACGACATAAAAATAGGTCCTAAGAAAAAATAAAGACCTTATCTTCATATTAATATTGATATTAGATTTAACACTTCATTCATCTTCCTCTCTAATACTATGAGCTCCCCGATACCTCCGAATGTGGTATAATTCCTGGTAAACTATAGGAATAATGTTGTTCTGCCAGAAGTGCATGATATCAGAAAATTTTTCATCTGAAATTGGCGTTGAGGACGAATATGCACGTGGCAAATCTTCCACAGTGTGTCCATGACTTGGCATTCGACCTCGAAATTTCTGTATTAAATCAATGCTATTTTAGTCTAAGCCATAGTCATATTTAAATGACATCATCCATAGTTCTTCCTTCATCGCCATTATTTCTCTGATATCAGGCAATCTTAACCTTTCTCGATTTGCAGCTGTAGTTCATTTTCTGACCTTCGATAAAGCCTCTATGAAACTGAAGAAATCCTTCCGTGTATCTCATGTATATCATACCTCTTTTCCTTTTTACTTGGCTGTGGCTGCTCGGTTTCATTACTTCTGTGATACGTACACGTTTACGTACATTCTCCCTCTCGATAGCACAGTGTTTTCTGCCTCCTTCATTCCGGGTGTGCTCCTATCCAAAAAATTTGTAAGTTATCGAATCTATTTGTAGAATACTCGAACTTTGTAGATACATGAAAAAAGTAAATCTGTTGCGGTTCTGACCTATAAAATCGTGAGAAAAGAAAGAAACACTTTGGCAGCTATTCTCACATTGCTGACCTACGAATTTGTAGACGCAAATAGCTACATCTATGCGCAACCAGTTCTCTAGTGCCACATGAAGCACATTATGATTCATATTCTTGTGTTGTACATAATCAGGCTGTAGGTGCTCAACTTACTTCTGTAACAGAGGAAGGACACTTCGCATTTTCGCTGGTGATTGCTCTGACTCTTTACACCTTCTGGGCTAGTTTTCCCAAAAACTACTGTTACCCACTGATCGGTATTATTAACAGAGTTTAGCATACCTTTAATACTTGACATTCAAGAATAAATGTATACTATAATTGTGTCAAAAATATTCGTATTTGATCTAATGATGCTTTATCTTGACACTTGCATCTTGCAGTTATTCCACAACCTGGACCCATCAGCTTTCCTTCAACGTCTTTTCCGCTTGAATTAATGTATGCTTTTCCCTTCAGATAAGCTTCATATCTAAAGTTTTTCCTCCATATCCACTCCTCAGTCGTTTGTTTGTTCGGTGAAACAAAATCGTAAAAGCAGTTACGATAACACCTCACGCTAACTACCGAAGATGTGTATGCGACAAGGATCGTAACAGCACTGCGATGCTATAACGTTGAAAATTTATAGAGTTGGCAGTTACTATGTTCAGACATCTTCTTTGTATGATGGATCAATAAACATAGCAATTATGATTTTATTTCACAGACAGAACATTAGCTTAGACCTTGCAATGGCATTGTAACTTCATCTTCTGTCAAAGTGTAGTGACAATAACATTGCTCTGAACCTCTGATGTCTATAATTAAAGCGATAAGGGCAAGATATCTCCTCAGTGGAGATTCTCACGATACTCTAACTCGTACAGGTGTTGACGAGATGTAGCGAGTAACGAGACTAATGAGTAGTTAAGAATTTAGGTCTCAATTGAGGTGAGCTAGAGTAGTTCTTGTGATTGTGATGACCACCATTTCCGTATGGCGTAGCGGTCAGTGTATCTGCCTAGTAGGAAGGACACCAGGCTTCGAATCCCGGCCTACCACATATTTTCCGCTTATCCTACTGATATAAATAAGTGCCCACTGGCTGCTGATGTCTCCAGTTCCTTTGTGTCTTGTTTCTGACATGTGGTTACCTCGGAAATTTTGAAATTTTGCTGTGTCCGACGTCCCCCTAACTTAACGGAGAGGCGGTGTTTCGTAGAGGTAAGAGAGAGAGAAGTAGGGAGGGAGAGAGAGAGAGAGAGAGAGAGAGAGAGAGAGAGAGATGGTGGGGCGGGGGGGGGGGGGAGACTGGAGGTGAGGAGCTATGGAGAGAACATCCGTTATTCCATGACTTTACGAATGCAAAAGTCCAAACGGGTCGCGAATGTTTAATTTCCGGTGCCTCCGAACCCCAAGAATCGCTGCAATCACATGTCTCTTCCTGCCGCGGACGGCAACAACCTCGGTAGCTGCGCTGCAACCACGCGCTGCAGGCTGCCTACCCCCTGCTGCTGTAGGAGCCAACCCGCCTTGGCGCCCCATGTGGCAGCTTACCGGAGCCCACGTCAGTCGGTGCGCCCGGGGAACGGCAGTGCGCGCCGCCCGCTGCTTCCGTCCGCCTGCACCCCCGGCTTCCACAAATTCCTGCCGCGCAGCGCCGGTTCCAGCCGCCGGTCAGATATCCGCTCGCTCGTTGGCAGACCTGTAAATCCCGGACAACGGCAGGCAGTGCATTGCTGCCAAGTGATGCGTGCCGCCTGCTTCCGCGCCAACTGCTTCGCAAAATTAGCACCCGGCGCACGGCGCGAATATGCGGATTGCAGCAGTGGAACGACATGGCTTCCAACGTAACTGCAGCTGTCTGAAGCGGCAAGTAAAGGTCATGCAGTGGCATATACACATACCAGTTCCCAAGTGAAAGCTATTTATCCTTTTCCCATTTCAATATTTCCTGGCCACTGTGCACCCTGTCTCAGCGGTACTGCTGTATTCACATAAGTGATATTCAATCTCGTATACATTGTATATGTCTACCACACAACTGCCAGTATCGTTTATACACTACGAAAGATAAATAGTACCAAATTCGGAATGGATCTTTCGTTCTATACCACAGTGTGCGTGTTATGGAACTCTCTGACAGAACAAAGCCGCGCGGAGTGACCGCGCGGTTTGAGGCGTCATGTCACGGAGTGCGCGGCCCCTTTCTCTAGATATTCGAGTCCTCCCTCGGGCATGTGTGTGCGTGTGTGTGTGTGTGTGTGTGTGTGTGTGTGTGTGTGTGTGTGTGTGTGCGTGTGTTGTTCTTAGCATAAGTTACTTAAAGTAGTGTGTAAGTCTAGGGACCGATGACCTAAGCAGTTTGGTCTTTTAGGAATTCACACACATTTGAGCATCTGAGAGAACAAAACTGTGTGTCAAACCTTGACTCTGACCCCACAGATTTTCTATCACAACAATCCTCTTAACAGCTGCCTATCCAGGGACTTGATGTCTGGATGTTTGGAGAGAGGTACTAACGGAAGTAAAGCTAAGAGGGCGGGTCCTCAGTCGTGCCCAAGAAACTCAGACTGTAGGACCATTGTCGATGAAAGGCAACGTTTTGGGTTCACGTTTTGTTCTGACAAATTGTGTTAGTATGCCAGAAAGTTTCTTATAAAATAATTTTTAGTAATAGTGTCAGCAAAAAAACACCATATTGAATAACTTCATAGTTGTTGGCCAACAGTATTTTTTGGAAAATCGTTTTACCGATTGTTGTTCAAGTTACAAAAAAAAAAAATGCAAACAGAATTCTCCATTCGGTTGCAATGAGAACTAATTTAGCATGTTCACTTCATGAAAAATAAAATATAAAACGAAATAAAACCAGTACCACAATTAATGGACCCTTTTCAAGCACATAGCGAGATATAGCTGCCCCTAATGCTGAGTTTTAAGCAGCCTACAGTGCTTCCAAATACCATATGCAGGACTTTCGTGTTCACTTTCTCGCTGTGTCCATACTGTTAGCCCTACAGAAAAATTGGAAGGGATCATCCTGTAGGAGATTTAATGTGGTTAAATTTTGTACTGGCATACGTTTTGTCTAGGGATCGAATTTTTTGAAGTATTCAGGAGAACGTACACAAGTGATCCTCAAACGCATTTTCCTTGAATAACTCGAAAAACGTGGCCTCCAGCGAAACCGTATCCCAGTACAGAATTTAACTAGATTCAATTTCCTACAAAATGATCCCCTTAATTTTTTTCCTGTAGACCAATAGTTTGCACGTAGCGAACAAAAGAATATGAAAATCTCCTACATGATTTTTGAAGGCGATGCTAGTTTGCATAAAATCGATGAGTAGGTGCAGCTAGATCACTGTGTATACTATTTCTGAAGATGAAGTTTTGTGTTAAGAAATCCACCAACTTTCACTCACACTATTTATTGTGCATAATGTATTTCTACGTTATCGAGTCTACACGTTGACCAAGCTGTAAAAGACCGAAAGAGGGATTTGGAGAAAGAATTACAGTTCAAATAGAAGAAATAAAAACTTTGAGATTTGTAGATAATGTTGTAATTCTGTCAAGACATCAAAGGACTCGAAACAATACTTGAAATGAAAGAAAAGAGGTTATAAGAAGAAGATGAACGTGGTTAATGGAAGGTAGTCGAATTAAATGGGCAACACTGAGGGATTTAGTTACGAAAGGAAGAACTAATAGTACCAGATTCCTTTTGCAGTTATGACAGCATGTAACTGAAGATGGCGAAGTAGACAGGCTATAAAATGCAGATAGGCAAAGTAACAAATCTATTTTTATAAAAGAGAAATTCGTTAGCACCGAATATAAATGTAAGTGTCACGAAGAATTTTTTTGAAGGTATTAGCATGTTGTGTAGCCTTGTAGGGCCAATGAAAACTGGACAATAAACAGTTCAGACAAAAAGTGAATAGAAGCTTTTCAAATGGTGTGCTGCGGAAGAATATTGGTTAGGTCGAATAACTAATGTGGAGGAACTGAATGAAATTGAAGAAAAACGAAATTTATGGTAGAATATTCATCACTTAGCTTTGCTGTCCTTGTTTTCAGATAAAATTTCTTGATATAAGGTCCGTCACTTATGCAAACAACTGATTTCTAGTAAATATTTTCGGGTAACAGGTGGATCATACTTGCAGTTATTTTTGAGCACAACATGACTAAGAGAAGGAATCAGTTTATAGGATAATCCCTGAGGCATCAAGAAATAATTAGTTTCATATTGGAGGAAAATGTGGAGGTTAAAAATTGTATAGTGAGTCATAGACATGAATGATATTGGCAGACTAAGTTGATGTTTGATGCGGTAATTCCTGAGAGACGAAGAAACATGCACAGGATATCATAACCTATAGAGCAGCATCAGACCAGTCTTCAGACTAAAGACAATAACAGAAAATGTAATAGTAAGATTACCATACGGCCTCATTAGCAGAGGTAGGTGGCTGAAACTGCATGTTTGTTATGTGAAAGCTGAATCTGATACTAAAATGTAAACTTTGACGGCCGGAAATATCATGTCCATTATAATTATCCGGGCTGTTATGCCATGGTCGGTTGATGAATTCTGTGGTGATCCCCAACGTTTCGTCTCCGACTGCGGGAGACATCTTCAAGGGGGTCCGTAGCTTGATGGAAGGTACAACACACACACTGGCTCGCTACTGACTGCCGCTAAATTCCGTGTCCGCGCGCCCCCGCGCCGCGGCGTGACGTCACGTGTTTTGAAAGCGTCAGTGCAATTGGCCGCTGTCCGTCGCCGTCGATCGCCGTTGCCATCACCCAGTAGTGGACGGGTGGTACACATCTTCTTTAACACCGGCATCCATATACCGTTTAATTTGACGCCCTCCTCCTTTCGGTTGAAATTATTTGGGTGTTTAGCGATTTCGATTGCCTCCCTGTAGTGCCTTTCGTAGTGTCCGCTCTTGGCCGCTAGTACTTGCGTCTCCTCGAAACGAATATTGTGGTTCCCTGGCTGGAAAGCATGCTCCGCAACAGCTGATCGTTCCGTTTCTCCTCTTCTACAATTTCCCTTGTGCTCTTCCAAACGTTTAGAAAGAGTTCTTTTGGTGGTACCCACATAGTACAGGGAGGCAATCGAAATCGCTAAACACCCAAATAATTTCAACCGAAAGGAGGAGGGTGTCAAATTAAACGGTATATGGATGCCGGTGTTAAAGAAGATGTGTACCACCCGTCCACTACTGGGTGATGGCAACGGCGATCGACGGCGACGGACAGCGGCCAATTGCACTGACGTTTTCAAAACACGTGACGTCACGCCGCGGTGCGGGGGCGCGCGGACACGGAATTTAGCGGCAGTCAGTAGCGAGCCAGTGTGTGTGTTGGACCTTCCATCAAGCTACGGACACCCTTGAAGATGTCTCCCGCAGTCGGAGACGAAACGTTGGGAATCACCACAGAATTCATCAACCGACCACGGCATAACAGCCCGGATAATTATAATTGACATGATAGCTGAATCTTATTTATTCTGGAAAGCAAAGACAAATACTCACTGGTTTTCATGATGAACTCCATCGTAGCGTGAAGTACTACCGAGCAACTCCTATAATCAGAACTTGAAGCCAGATAATATTATCTATTATGAAGAGAGTTACTGGCAGGCTCTGGACACTAAACATCGGTAGCTGTCATGAGTAAGTCAAGTCGTATCGCGGAATAAACAGTTACTTTCACCAGCCTGTTCCTAATGAGACCAATCTTTATAAATTTGATCTCTACCGCTACCTGAAGACTATTGTTTTCCATAGAAAGCGATATTCGGCCATTCTTTCTTGCAGGTTTATTAATACCTTCTATCGCCCGCCTACCCACCTTTTCTATAACGCTGAACGCTGGATCGCTGCACATCCTTTGAAATCCTGGGAAATGCTTCCTTAATACATATACAATCCAGCCGCCAGGCAGCTCACCACCATTTCTTTCATCATGTCCCCTACTCCAGTTTGCTCCTGAAATGTTGTAATCTGTTTTAGAATGTTTCTGCAATAAACGTCCCTATTGCACTGCTATAATCAAGATATCGTAATGCAAACATATTGTAAATATTCCATTTCACATAAACTGAACGCTTAATGATGAAAACCACGCATATATTTCGAAGGACTCCGGGTCTCTTTTACTTCTCTTTCCATTTCTGTTGTTGTCCATCCCGTCATTGTCTTCAGCGAGCAGAGATACAAGACTTAATGAATAGCTTTCTGTTGTTACTACTGACTTGTACTCTTCTATTTTCAGTGTGTTGTTTCGTCATTCTATAGTGACGCCTAGTAATGTCTAAAATTAAATGAAAATTTTGGTTACCAAATTAACCTGAACCTACATTTAATTACACAGTGCGTAATCAAATCTCTCATCTATTTTTATAAGTTCTTATTATGGAAATGGAAATTAGCGTTTGGCGTCATTGGCCGGGAGGCCCCTCGCGGGGCAGGTCCGGCCGCCATAGCGCAGGTCTTATTACATTCGGCGCCACATTGGGCGACCTGCACGCCGGATGGGGATGAAATGATGATGAACACAACACAACACCCAGTCCCTGAGCGGAGAAAATCTCCGACCCAGCCGGGAATCGAACCCGGGCCCAGAGGACGGCAATCCGTCACGCTGACCACTCAGCTACTGGGGCGGACAGTTCTTATTATGACGTCGCTATATATGTTGTGTGATAAATAAAAAGCGGACATTCTTGCCCGTTAGTTCAGTTATAATCTTCACTCGTACCCCTAGCATCATCAAATTTATCTTAATTCCAAATAGTTTACTGAGTGAAACTCTTCCATTACAGCGTTCGTTTTAAAAGTAGTGTACACCAAATAGACAAGTTAGTGTCTGTAAATACAGTGATCATCTATTTTTCCTTTAATCCAAAAATGTAACGTTTCCTACTGGTTTCTGCCAAATGGGTTACCACATTTTGGTTTTGAATGTGCCATCTTAATTAGTCCCATTTGAAAACTGCACAAATCAGGTCAGTTTAGGGGGGATGGAAGATCACTGCACTTAGTTATGATTTATTTACGAAGCAGCCCTAGCCCAGCTACATTGTGGGAGCTTGCAGTGTCGCGTCACCATATTGAAATTGGCAATACTGAGGGTACGAGTGACTGTACAATGCACGAATACCAAAGTATACATATCACAGTGAACCGATTCGAAATTAAAAGCAGTGTCATTCGCTAACCCATCTCCGACAAAAGGAGAGACCTATAGTGGGCTCAAATGGTGAAAGTGTGCTCAGAATAGTAAATATTGTTAGTGAACTGCGTAAGATTTGTTATTTGAGCGGTAACCATCAGCCCCTCTTCTTTCTCATGTTACGTGCGACATGAAGCAATGCTTGGACAGCCTTTATTTCTTGTCCTGTACTGCGTGTTACCCTTTATGTTTGATTTAGTTTTGTGTCAGAATGCTAACCATAATCGACGTCAATTATCCATCAGTTCTTTCACAGGGTGCTGGTTTTTGGAATAAACACATACATAGACTCAGGTATTTGTTGAACCCAAGTGCCCTGTAAGTCTAAGATACACACAGCTTCATTATTTTGTATAATGCGCCTTCATCTCAGTCGTCCGATTGCCTTGTGTTTTAGAGCTGATATGAATTTTCAGATTTTTTTTAAAAACGTTATTACTGTGTATTCCAAGAACAACCAGCAGCGAACCGTCACTGAGAAAACCAGTAGGACTTTCCTCTGTGCCATTCACCGGACTTAATATCTATATATTCCTATGTCGATTCGGATGACAACAAAAAATAAATAAGTGGCATAAGGGGTCGATGTGTTTCGATCGTGTGAGCGTGAGGCGCGCGGTGTGAGTCAAATGGTCACGCCCTTGACAAACAGACCAATCCATGCTCGGACCACCGACACTACAGGGTACAGTCGATGAAGCTTCTAATAATGGGACATTTTCATTTCTTTGGTTGTGAGTCCTCAGACTGGTTTGATACAACCTGCAGTGACTTCTTATTCGGTGCCTATCTCTCCAGTCAACTGTTACACCCAATGTCCTCGTTTATTTCTCTGATGCATCAGAGTCTATTTCTTTTCTTACAGTTTTTGCTTCGTAAGGATGCCTCTATTACCATTCAGCTTATTCTCAAACGTCTTGGGAACACAAGTCTTAACATCCTCTCCCTTCTTATGGTCAGTACTTTCTACACACTTCTTTCTCGCCGGTACTCGTCATTTAAATCTCATTACCCCACCTAATTTTTAATATTTTTCTGTCACACCACGTTAGAAACGCTTCAGTTGTCTTCTTTTCCAGTTTCTGCACAGTTCAATGGTTGGACTCAAGGTGCATGTTTCTCCCTCAACGCCCATGTTTACTGCTACTAGACTTCATTTACATAGAATTAACTTTCAGCGTTAGCTAGTCTGCGTTTATGTCCCGATTGCTCCGTCCGCCATGGTTAATGTTGGGTTCAAGCAGCATAATTCCTCCACTTTCTCTGCTCCGTGGTCTCCAGGTTTGATACGTTGATAGTTAGTCTCATTTCTGTAACTCTTACTTACGTATTTCTCTGGTTCATGCTTAGTGCATGTTCCGTTGTCATTAAGACTCTTCATTTCGTCGAACAAGTCTTGTAATACTTCCTCTCTTTACTGAAATTAGCAATGGCACCGGCGAATCTTGTAATTGATATAATTTCAGTCTGAATTCTGTTCCTACTCTTGAACATCCCTTTCTGTCTTTCCGTCATTGATTCTTAGGTAGACAGATTGAACACTTCTGTATATAGACTGCATCCTTGCCTTCTGCCGTTTCTAGTAGGGGCGCTTCACTCTTCGCTCTCCCTTGTTGTTGTTATCTTGCTTCTTGTCCATATTTTTATATTACCTTATTCCCTACAGCTTGTATGTAGTACATGTGTAACGGTCCTATGGATTCTTCCAATTAACTTTCTGGGAATTGCAATTAATCTCACGGATTTTGGATTCGACTACTTTCCTGATTGGATTTTCTATTTGCCTATTTGGTTTAGCAAGTGGCCATGTAATCCGGAGTTTCTACAGTACCCCGCACAAAAGGAAGAGTGATTATCACATTTTGTGCTACTACCAACAGTGGATACAGATACGCAGTATCGCTGCTTCACTCAGAGCCCACGTTCTGCTGACACTATCATCTGCCTCTATCATTCTCGAGAGCAATATAATCATAATTTCTGTGTAACCTTTTTTCTGACCTGTGTACAATAACGTCTGCCTCAATTTTTCCTCATCACGGAGCGACCTAGATGTCTTTAACTCATCGCAGTACACTCTTTTTCCCATTTTATGCCGTTACTGATTTCTTCGATTCGTCGTCTTTTTTTAGGAGATAAGATCGAATGACTTGTTGTTTGAAAGAAAACATATGTAGCTGAAAGTGTTAATTAAGTTTATATTCGCGCAACGCAGGTATATCAACAGCCTATTTTTATACCTTACGGATCTAATTTTGGCATTATGTGTATAGTGTAATATCTGGAATTGTCTGTTACATTTCGTCAGCAGGTTGTTGTGGCGTGACAAATATGACTTACCGCATCCGCAGATTTTTATTAGCCATAATTCAGTCAAAACTGACGATGGTAGTGTCTTTATTTCGAGAATTGCTATCCATGATACACTTACCCTGCAAAACTCTCAGTCGCGGTGAACTATAGCTTTGTTGACGAGAGACGCTCAGACATAAGCAGTATCTGTTCTTCTTACAGCTATCTCCACGTAATGTACAGGATACGATAAGGTTCCAAAACATCATATGGCAGCGAAGTAAATCTGTATGTGTTACCTGCTGCATATTAGATATTTAGACACAAAGTCAAGCGTCAAGTCTAGAATAATCGCCTTCGGCCTGTCATAACAGTCTTCTGCCTACATACTGCCTCAGGCCAACGCCCACGTCTCAGTATGCAAATCACATCCGCAGCCACTCCAGTCTCCATTCAGCTTCCGCAAAGTTTGGTTGTAAATTGTTCTGAACTACCTCGTGAGTGGCTGGCGTACTTGGAGCTGCCACGCTTCGCTCCTTTACAATGTATGTACAAGTCACCTTTCTTCCTGTACCAACAACGCTTCGGCTGCTCTCTGTCGCTAACCTTTTTTTTTTACCATCCCGAGACGACGAATGGCTTAATAATTCAATACACAACTTGATACAAAAATAAACTAGCAAAATGTGTTACATAAATAAACGAACGATCACATACATCGTGCCAACAACCACAGGTGATTACGAAACAAATATGTAAGTTTACGACAGTAACGAGATATTGCAACACTTATTTACTTTATGTTCCCTTATTCAACAAACGGCCTGCATATAAATCGTGTCTCTGGTTCTTTTATGAACCACTTAGCTTTGACCGTGGTGCCTTACGGCCATTTAAATTTATAACTCGCTAACAGAAACAATAGTGCTGCCATAATCGCAACATCTCGTGCAGGTCTCATCAGTATAAGGTAAGAGATTCAGGCACGCGGAGCAGCGTTTAGGCAGTCTGTTTATTTCTGTCACAAGAAGTGAATGGAATGAGAGGGAAAATCGCTATTTATGGTACTATGTGCCCTCCCCAACGGAATGTGCACTGTCTTGCGAAGTGTATATGTGTATGTACACGTAGGAAATGTCGATTTCTCTACGACACATAGCAGCAAGGAACAAACACATCACTGCTAAGTAAGGAATGATAACTCGTGTATAACGTTCCGTCTTCATGGCACAAAATGGGTCTGAAGAAATATGAGAAGTGACAACATCCTTCTCCTTTCAAAGAAGCCCTCAAGACATTTACATAGAGGGAGTTAAAAAACTAACGGGGAACGAAAATTTGGATGCCAAGACGAGTATCCTGAAAGAAGTACACGTTACTAAAACTCCATTGTCTTACTACTGTGGCACATCGCTACGTGATAACCCTCCTCCAACAACCATTATATACATAATAAGTAGGTAATCTGAAATTATATGGTTTTCTGAGCTCCTACAGCCAACGGCACCTTAGATTTTTGTTATCAGCCTACTTTATTGAACATACATACTGACGGGGTTGCCTGCAACAGACTATACGATAAAAAATCTTACTGGTAAGGCAAAATACCCAAGGTGGAACGTATTATACGATACTGAATAAATCTGTCTGTTTTTCACTTACAATGAGGATAAATCTACGAAGTCTTTCTGTAAAATATTCGCCTTCTATGTTAGTAAGCGCCTTTCACGTGTGAGATAAAACAAAATGATAGACACATGATACAATAAATGAGGGAAATATTTCGAGGAAACCATAGCGTCTATTTTCCCTTAGAATGTGTCAAGAAGTGAGAGTCGAATATCGCTAGATAAGTTTCAGTATTTGTTCCTCGACAGATGGGTCGTGCTCAAATTTTTGTCACACTCTCTGCAGCCCCTGCGCGTTGATAGCGGCCATGACAGGTCGCATACGCCTCTCTATCGACGCGATATCACGAAGCGACGGTGGCAACTACAGCTTAAATTTTATGCGACTCCGTAAAGTGAGGGCGCATCCTGTAAACTCCCTTGATCACAGCAGCAGTTGTCGGTTATTGGATGCTGCACGGCGTACCCAGTGCCTCGGCAGAGCTTTCTCTGGGGAGCATGGACTTCTTCTTGAACACGGGCAGGACAGCCGAGTTACTGGGAAATGAGACACGAAAGATGTACGTACATAAGCTGGTACTGTATATTACATGTTTATTGGTAGTCTTTTTTCCACGGAAATGGATTCATGTTCATATTTTCTTTTAAACTAAAGTGCAAAATACTCTCGTGCTGTGAATGCTATTCATATTCTGTCTGTGTGTTTTACTGTCCCCATTTATATCGGTACTCTTACTAGGATGCAGATACGAACATTAATCCTCACTTATTTTCATAAGCAGTATTTTGCAAACGTTACTTCACTGTTGCTTCTAGCAGACCAGACGGATTAAAAAAATTAAAAAAAGAGAGATAATGCCAAACTTCTTGCTTGATACGATTGGAAAATAACAGCCAACCATTTGCTGAATTAGAGGTTTATTAACCCTTCACCGTGGTTTCGACAAAATTAGATCTGTCTTCCTCTGAAGGAAAATGGACTCGGTAAATCACATCATAACGCGAACGGATGTTGAATCCATAAGGCCCTTGTCTAGTACAATGTACGTACCTAGCACAAATATCAACAGTTAAAACGTATGATTGGAGGTAGTAACCACTGTAGGGCTTTGTTATAAAACTTAAAAGTAAAATACAAGTGACACTGAGTAAAGCAATCATTGAGTATGTCACATGAAGGGCTAGTATATGCAGAGTCGATTTCTGTCACAAGCCTTTATGAGGCATACCATATCTCTGCTGGAGCCAACGTCGCGTTTGTTTTATGTTGAAGTTTTATGACAGTAAACTATCGGGTTCGTACCTTTAGTCGTGGATTTAAATTTTTGATATTTTTGCGTGACAGGCGCGTTGTACTAGACAAGTGTCCCGTACCTTCAACATCTGTATAAACGTATAAAGTTGCTGAAGTGCAGCCTTGTTTAAAATTAAAAACTAAATCTATGCTTCCTACTTACTTACATTAACTCTTGTGCCAACTGAAGAGAAAGTAGTTTAAATTCATTCACGTTTTTTTTTTATTTTTTATTTTTTTTATTTTATTCGCACGATCTGATTTTCTGCAGGGTATTTATGAAAATTTATCCGAAAGTGATGCTTATTTTGGTTACCGAGTTACTTGAGCCAAATTTTCTCCCTCCAGTATTAGGTACTGAACACCAATGGGGCTAAGTTGGAGCTTACTTAAGGGATCTCCACTATTATGCCTAACTGTTATTAACGGATGTACCTACGCGGTAAATTACCTGTGAATCACGTAACGTGAAGTGTGATACTAAAGGACTCAGAATAAAATTATTTCAGACCTTCTTGATAATAAGTTTTTTTATCACAATAAAGATCGCTGTTCTCCAACAATGTTATATAAAATTATGAATGCTTGAGAATAAGTTGCACTTTCACTGTAGCGCACATCTGTTGTTAGTTACAGATTCTGAAAGTGCCTTTAATACAGCCAATCACCTGTATCAAGCGAATACATTAGTACAAGCGCACATCGACTTTCTTTTTATCCACACAGGAAGAATTTCTTAAAGAACGCCATATATATATATATATATATAAAACAAGAGATGGACTCGCCAAATCACATGTTAACACAAACGGATGTTGAATCCACAAGCACCTTGTTTAGTACAATGTACATATCAACCACACATATCAACAGTTAAAATGTATAATTGGAGGCAGTAGCCA
Source organism: Schistocerca americana (assembly GCF_021461395.2). Classification (NCBI taxonomy): domain Eukaryota; kingdom Metazoa; phylum Arthropoda; class Insecta; order Orthoptera; family Acrididae; genus Schistocerca; species Schistocerca americana. Next base: position 300,924,665 of record NC_060126.1, on the reverse strand, counting down.
AATACTGCCAAACACTGCAGGGCTTTGCCATTGTAGGAAGCATATATATATATATATATATATATATATATATATATATATATATATATATGACCGCATGTTTAGTACAATGTACATATCAACCACACATATCAACAGTTAAAATGTATAATTGGAGGCAGTAGCCAAATACTGCCAAATACTGCAGGGCTTTGCCATTGTAGGAAGCATATATATATATATATATATATATATATATATATATATATATATATATATATATACTCCTGGAAATGGAAAAAAGAACACATTGACACCGGTGTGTCAGACCCACCATACTTGCTCCGGACACTGCGAGAGGGCTGTACAAGCAATGATCACACGCTCGGCACAGCGGACACACCAGGAACCGCGGTGTTGGCCGTCGAATGGCGCTAGCTGCGCAGCATTTGTGCACCGCCGCCGTCAGTGTCAGCCAGTTTGCCGTGGCATACGGAGCTCCATCGCAGTCTTTAACACTGGTAGCATGCCGCGACAGCGTGGACGTGAACCGTATGTGCAGTTGACGGACTTTGAGCGAGGGCGTATAGTGGGCATGCGGGAGGCCGGGTGGACGTACCGCCGAATTGCTCAACACGTGGGGCGTGAGGTCTCCACAGTACATCGATGTTGTCGCCAGTGGTCGGCGGAAGGTGCACGTGCCCGTCGACCTGGGACCGGACCGCAGCGACGCACGGATGCACGCCAAGACCGTAGGATCCTACGCAGTGCCGTAGGGGACCGCACCGCCACTTCCCAGCAAATTAGGGACACTGTTGCTCCTGGGGTATCGGCGAGGACCATTCGCAACCGTCTCCATGAAGCTGGGCTACGGTCCCGCACACCGTTAGGCCGTCTTCCGCTCACGCCCCAACATCGTGCAGCCCGCCTCCAGTGGTGTCGCGACAGGCGTGAATGGAGGGACGAATGGAGACGTGTCGTCTTCAGCGATGAGAGTCGCTTCTGCCTTGGTGCCAATGATGGTCGTATGCGTGTTTGGCGCCGTGCAGGTGAGCGCCACAATCAGGACTCCATACGACTGAGGCACACAGGGCCAACACCCGGCTTCATGGTGTGGGGAGCGATCTGCTACACTGGCCGTACACCACTGGTGATCGTCGAGGGGACACTGAATAGTGCACGGTACATCCAAACCGTCATCGAACCCATCGTTCTACCATTCCTAGACCGGCAAGGGAACTTGCTGTTCCAACAGGACAATGCACGTCCGCATGTATCCCGTGCCACCCAACGTGCTCTAGAAGGTGTAAGTCAACTACCCTGGCCAGCAAGATCTCCGGATCTGTCCCCCATTGAGCATGTTTGGGACTGGATGAAGCGTCGTCTCACGCGGTCTGCACGTCCAGCACGAACGCTGGTCCAACTGAGGCGCCAGGTGGAAATGGCATGGCAAGCCGTTCCACAGGACTACATCCAGCATCTCTACGATCGTCTCCATGGGAGAATAGCAGCCTGCATTGCTGCGAAAGGTGGATATACACTGAACTAGTGCCGACATTGCGCATGCTCTGTTGCCTGTGTCTATGAGCCTGTGGTTCTGTCAGTGTGATCATGTGATGTATCTGACCCCAGGAATGTGTCAATAAAGTTTCCCCTTCCTGGGACAATGAATTCACAGTGTTCTTATTTCAATTTCCAGGAGTATATATATATATATATATATATATATATATATATATATATATATATATATGTATATATGACCGCATTCCTTAAGGAATGCTTCCTGCGTGGAAGAAAATATATACATGATTTTCTTGTGCGAATATGTGTTCTTTTCTTAAGACAATGTTTCACGTCGTCTATGAAAAAGTAAGAAAACTTGTATGAACTGTGAATTCAGATCACCAATATCAGAGAAATCAGCCTGTGGCTGAAATTAATTGGAGCTCCTCTCAGCAAACTGTACTCATCCGTACTCATTCCTGTTTTCTCCATCGAACTGATCAGGCGTATTTTATGTATCTCTCTCTGTGTAGTAGAATTAGATTTCATTTAGGACTAAAAATGTTAAAAACGGTTACGTATATGTTTCATTTATAAGGAAATGCACTCCCTGCAATTATTAAGTGGTACATTGTTTATGATTTTTGTAAAAGATAGTTGGAACTGCGAGATCAGAAGATCACGGTAGACAGACGTGATGTACCGAATAACGTTGGCGTTCAGCCATTGATTTCATACTACAATAAGCAAAGCTTGTCCCTGAGATTATTTCCGGATCATTTAATAGCGACTTGCGATCATTTGATCAAGCACTAAATTCGTATGATCAGGCCACTGTCTCCGAACTGTGAATATGGTTCTCTCCACTCTGTCAGGTGCAGGTCTCACAGAACTGATGGTGCTGTTAAATTACTACGATTCGTAAAAGGTATAAGTTCAGGAGCCTGTTCTATTTTGAGATCATTGCATTATGTTTAGATGCGTATTAAATGCAACAGGGAGAATCCCCCCCACCGTCAACAATGACTGTGACTCCATTGCCCATTGAGAAGGATACAATATTATTTTTCTAACTTACTTTTTTCGAATTCTGCGATTTATTAAAATACTGGAACAAAATATCTCGTCAAGCAACACATGTCTAGTATTCTGGTAATATTTGGGAGTGATAAACAATCTAACATTTTGATTGCAAACGCAGTTTGCCTTGATGTGGCGCTTTGGGTATGATCATTCTAACTGAATTTGCAGCGTTAGTGTAAATGTGGGGAACCAACGAAGTTGTCGCCTGCTTTCTGTGGGTAGGGTACGAAACTATTGCTTGTATTACTGAGTACCTGAGGACGACAGTGCTCTATTTCGAGAGAATACTTTAAAGGGCACATTGTCCATGATACTAACACAAACGATATAGAATTGTTACTACCTTCTTAGCATGGAGAGTGTAAAGAAACTACATGTGCAAGATATTACTGTTTATAGGAGATGCAAAGAATCCCATTCGTTAAATGATACATCTGTCACAGGTGGTCCGTTTTCCCCTCTAGAGGGTGTGACTGTGGACTTTTCTTGGGCCAGCTTTCAAGAGCGTTTCGGCTGCTACGTGTGCCACATGGTGAGATTAGAATTTGATTTTCAACACAGTTACACCTCACTGCCAGGAAGGGCAAATTTTGATCACTATGAGTATTTCCTGGGTATACAGTTACAATATTATTTTTTACTTTACATTACGTTTATTATATTATATGTTTATATGGAATCTTTCCCAATATCACACCTACGGATTAGCTTTTGTAGTGGGAGAGAAAGTGTTTACTGTATAAGACATCGATAAACACTCCACAAGAATTGATGGCTTGTTTGGATGAAGTTGCTGCTGTTATTCTTGAAACACTTGGTAGTTTTGAGAGTGTTAGACAATGTTTAGCATGCAAGTGTCAGTTGCGTATTAATGTAAAGGGACGCCATCTTCGGCAACATCTCTAAAATACTGTTCATGATGGGGCAGTTTGAACACCATCTCTGAAAGTTTCTAGCCACTTGTAGGGAAACGGTGCACCTGTGATGTTTTTGTAACATAAAGGACTGTTTCTTTCTGTCTCTTCTAAGAACTATGAATTTTGTGCACATAGATTTTTTACACCTGCGTATTAGTATGAGCGTTTGTTTGATAACCGTACCTTTCTATTCTTTTTATTTCTGAAGCATGTTCAGTCGCGTGAAGTACATGATTTGTTCTTACATTATGTATGTAACAGATACGTGATAAAATTAGGTTAAACATTTTTCTGTGATTCAGTTTCTGATCTTAGCATCCCTGACGCACAAGTTATTAAAGGTTCTATTTTTTTGGTTCCACTTACTACTTCTTTATAATTCTCGCATCAGCGTTGCGATGGAATTTCTAGTTTTGCGCAGTATAAGATATTACAGGTTCTTCGAGTTTCACAACGTTGTTTTCATGTCATGTAATGTATTAGAAAGCTGCGAATACGATACCACCACAGCTGTTTGATTTAGTGGGAAGCAATGAAAATTTATGCCAGGCTGGGAATCGAAGCTAGATATCCCGCTTTACGCGAGCGGTTCGAGTCTCAGTCCAGTAAAAACTTTCATTTGGTTCCAGTAAACTGCTTAGCTGTCGTGGTTCTGTCTTCACAATTTACGAATACAATTCATGATTTAATACGTCTGTAATTCTTCAGCAATATCTTTTCCACTGGACGTGAATGCATGCTCGATGGAACATCACATCAAACGATATAGAAATTGTCAGATACAGACCCCGCAATAACGTTACGTTTCGTGTGTGGAGCGTGCGTGTTTTCTGCCTGTAACGTTATAAATTGTACGTTTTTTTGTGTCATTTGTTTCTGTTATTATGGCTGTTTAACTTTCAGTTTCCGTCTGATTATTGTCTAAGGTTTTGTGTGTCTCTATGTGATTGGAAAAAAGGGACGATTTAAGTAGAAGTATTGGTTTTTATAGGAATGTATTGGAGGTGGTGCTGTGCATGTATCTGTGAGTCCGTGGGGGAGTATGTGTGTGTGTGTTTGTGTGTGTGTGTGTGTGTGTGTGTGTGTGTGTGTGTGTGTGGGCACGTGTGTGTGTGTGTGTGTGTGTGTGTGTGTGTGTATGTGTGTGTGTGTAGCCTTTTATAATTAATTTAATGACAACTGTGATAGTTGAAAATGAATTATTTCTAATATTAATAAAGATTCTCAATGCATTTTTATTAGTTTCAAAAGATTTTTGTGTAGTGATGTTTTCCTTATGTTAGCAGTTTTCTCTTATGTTGTTCACATCAGTATGTTGATATGTCTTGCAGTATTTCATTTTCCATGCCATGCTTTGTTAGACACTCTGTAATAGATGACTGCTTATTACCTACGTCTAGTGTCTTACACGTCGTTTGCACCACGTTTATCGTCAACAGATACAGCAGCTTACAACGTTGGCACTGTAACTTGTATATAAAAGCCCCCTGTGGTTTTTCTGTTAATGTTTGTGTGATATAAGAGAGAATCTTGTTATGTGTATCTTGTATAAGCCAAGTTAGTGCACTATGTTTACTATCCAGTGTATTGATTTGTGAGTGTGTGTTATTGTGTATCATTTATTTTTGTTAGCATTTTCATATCTGTCTCTGTACTTCTAGTGTCTATGTTGGCTGGATAGTTTTATGATCCTTTCAGCTACTGCTTGCTTTCTTTATTCTTCTGTTTCTCCTTGATACTGTTATTTAATCATTATACCAAGCAAGGGTCATCCTAATAGTTTTGGTTACGGGTTGTATTGTTTCTGCTTCTTTTTGGCAGTTTTCTCTGCTAAGCGGAATTTTATTCAGTCGTTACACAATTTATTAGGAAGTTGTTTGTTTTTGTGTGGTTTGATGTGACTTATATGATTGTGTCTACTATTGGTTTCCTGTAAATATCAAACTTACACAAGTGAGAAAACGGTCTGTTGACTTACAGTCAATATGGATTTAGAAAACACCGTTCTTGTGAAAAGCAACTAGCTCTTTACTCGCACGAAGTGCTGAATGCTATTGACAAGCGATTTAAGATCGATTACGTATTCCTGGATTTCCGGAAGGCTTTTGACACTGTACCACACAAGCGGCTTGTTGTGATATTGTGTGCCTATGGAATATCGTCTCATTTATGTGACTGGATTAGAGATTTCCTGTCAGAGGGGCCACAGTACGTAGTAACTGACGGAAAGTCATCGACTAAAACAGAAGTAATTTATGGCGTTCCCCAAGATAGTGTTATAGGGCCTTTGCTGTTCCTTATCTATGTAAACGATTCAGGAGGCAATCTGAGCAGCCGTCTTAGGATGTTTGCAGATGACGCCCTCGTTTATCGACTCGTAAATGGCAACGACCTCAGCCAGAGAGACAAGATCAAAACAAACATGCAAAACGATTTAGTAAAGATATCTATATGGTTCGCTAATTGGCCACTGCCCCTAATAAATTAAGAGTGTGAGGTCTTCCACGAGAGTGCTAAAAGGAATCTGTTAAACGTCGGTTAAACGATGAATCTGTCAAATCTAAAGTCTGAAAATTCAACTAAATACCTAGGAATCAATTACGAACAACGTAAATTGGAAGGAACACACAGAAAATGTTATGGGGAAGACTAAACAAAGACTGCGTTTTATTGGCACGACACTTAGGAAATGTAACAGATCTACTGAGGAGACTGCTTACACTACTCTTGTCCGTCCTCATTTACAATACTTCTGTGCGGTGTGATATCCTTACTAAACAAGATTAACGGAGTGTATGGGAAAAGTTCAAAGAAGGGCAGCACGTTTTGTGTTATCGCGAAATAGGGGAGAGAGTGATTTGGAATTTGGAATGGACATCATTAAAACAAAAGCGTTTTTCGTTGCGGACAGATCTTCTCACGAAATTCGAATCACCAACTTTCTCCTCTAAATGCGAAAATATTTTATTGACGCCCACCTACGAAGGGAGAAACGATCACCATGATAAAACAAGGGAACTTAGAGCTCATTGGGAAAGATATAGGCTATAAGAGATTTGAGTAATAGAGAACTGTGAAGGTGGTTCGATGAACCCTCTGCCAGGCACTTAAATGTGATTTGCAGAGGATCCATGTAGATGTAGATGTAGCGTACTTACGTTTCATAAGAGTAAGTTGGACTGAGAACTTAATAACAACAATATTCTGTTTCTTTGTCAACGGGGAAATGGAGGCACGCCTAGGGAAGAAATAAAATAAATATTTAGTGGCTAAGATGATGGTTTCAGTCTAAGTGCGTAACATGAGCACTACGAGTCATAAAGCTATCATGACACATATATCCATCGACCAAATATCAGTTTGGTAGTGTTTAATAAAGGTGTTTGTGGCGTTACGATTTCCACGTCAGGAAGCCTAGTATGATAAATGTATGGTAGTTGGATGGTCAGATTTGTGATAGGCCTAAGTGTTAAAAAGCCTGTAGTGTAGCGTAATGTAAATGACCAGTATAATATCATGTTTAGTGTACATGAAGATCTATTAGCATATGGCAACGACCTCACATAGTGAGACAAGTCATTTTATTATATATCTACTCATTAAAGATTATTATTTAGCTGCAATGTCTGATGATCCGTTATTAAGAATCCGTACTAATATTGTAAACGGGAAAGTGTGTCTGTTACCTACTCACGACTAAACTGGTGAATCCATTATCATAAACTTTGCTGTGTAGATAGCTTGAAAACTGTGGAGCAACATAGGATACTTCAGAAAGCGCGTATTAAAAGATGTTTATTGATTTAAAGAATATTACGCCATTTAGGGAAACATTTAAAGAATATAACGCCAATTAGGGAAACATTTAAAGAATAAAATGTGATTTAGGGAAACATATTTTCGATTTGTAAAAGCAGTTTCTTCTTTGACTGTTGAACTTTGTCATATTTTTTAAAAATGTCTTTATTGAGTGACATTTTTCACGTATACGCTTTACTGTAACGAATAGAATGCTTACACAATCGTCAATGTCTTTAAAACACACTTCTGTATTAATATCATTAATTGTTGAAACAACTGTCACACATCCATGGCTAAACTGATGACCTATCTCGACGATACAGCGTATGAAGATAGCCTGAAACTTGAGGCAGAACACGGTCTACTTCAGAAAGCAAAAAAAGGGGGGTGAAGTAGGGAATGAGGCATCATATCTTACATCACCGAACATAAACCGTGCTAAAGCTTATTACACTTCTTTCATAATGTATATGTTGTATGATGTTTAGCTACTACAATATCACAATTCTTCTACTGTGTTTGACAATTTATACTACATGATTCATGAAAGAAGGTTGTATACCTGGAAGAATCCTGGAGATACTAAAAGGTATCAGATAGATTACATAATGGTAAGACAGAGATTTAGGAACCAGGTTTTAAATTGTAAGACATTTCCAGGGGTAGATGTGGATTCTGACCACAATCTATTGGTTATGAACTGCAGATTGATACTGAAGAAACTGCAAAATGGAGGGAATTTAAGGAGATGGGACCTGGATAAACTGAAAGAACCAGAGGTTGTAGAGAGTTTCAGGGAGAGCATAAGGGAACAATTGACAGGAATGGGGGAAAGAAATACAGTAGATGAAGAATGGGTAGCTCTGAGGGATGAAGTAGTGAAGGCAGCAGAGGATCAAGTAGGTAAAAAGACGAGTGCTAATAGAAATCCTTGGGTAACAGAAGATATATTGAATTTAATTGATGAAAGGAGAAAATATAAAAATGCAGTAAATGAAGCAGGCAAAAAGGAATACAAACGTCTCAAAAATGAGATCGACAGGAAGTGCAAAATGGCTAAGCAGGGATGGCTAGAGGACAAATGTAAGGATGTAAAGGCTTGTCTCACTAGGGGTGAGATAGATACTGCCTACAGGAAAATTAAAGAGACCTTTGGAGAGAAGAGAACCACTTGTATGAATATCAAGAGCTCAGATGGCAACCAAGTTCTAAGCAAAGAAGGGAAGGCAGAAAGGTGGAAGGAGTATATAGAGGGTTTATACAAGGACAATATTATGGAAATGGAAGAGGATGTAGATGAAAATGAAATGGGAGATAAGATACTGCGTGAAGATTTTGACAGAGCACTGAAAGACCTGAGTCGAAACAAGGCCCTGGGAGTAGACAACATTCCATTAGAACTACTGATGGCCTTGGGAGAGCCAGTCATGACAAAACTCTACCATCTGGTGAGCAAGATGTATGAGACAGGCGAAATACCCACAGACTTCAAGAAGAATATAATAATTCCAATCCCAAAGAAAGCAGGTGTTGACAGATGTGAAAATTACCGAACGCCCTATACTTGCAATGTTAAAATAACGCTTATAAATTACATCTTTCCTCACAAAGTATTTGAGGTAGGAAGCTGAACTTTTTACAGATTATTTATTGGAATATGGGCTACAACTTAACACAGAGATTTTACAAAATTTTAGTTCAGTTACTAAAGATGATTTTTTTTTTCAGTTGTAATGAAAATTCACAACATTTTTTTGCAATTTTTTATTTATATATTCAAAAATATACAGTTTTTTGGAAAAAGTCTGTGTTAAAATATGCAGAAGGTACTGTGTAACATTTACTGAAAGTTTGAAACAAATATGTTTGGAAGATCCTTAGAAAACATGTAATTAGTATGAGAAAATAAAAGTTTTGGGAATCGAGCGACAAGATTGGATTAACATTTTCGTGCATTCCAGGTCCATAGGATGAATTATCTTCATCCTCTGCAAACTCCTCCTTCAGCTTCCTCTTGTTCCTCCTCCTGTTTACTCTTGCTTGTGTTTCTAGACTCTTTACAGCCCTGTCTGCAGCCCGAAGGCGTTCCTTGTCTAAAGCAAGCATCGCTCGTTGTTGTGTTCGTAGATTTTGCTACCATTTTCTTCAGTTGCAGTTACTGCAACACTGTTCCAAAAGGTGGTCATGTATGAACACTTATCACATTTCAGTTGTATTTCACTAGCAAGTCCTACGTGCTTTATTATGGAGAGTTCCGGACCAACTTCACTACAATGAATACATCTTACACAGTTTCAAAAAATTCCTTTGAGAACCGAAATATCAAATATTTCATCCACATCCGATTCGCCCATAAAACATTCATGGTTTTCACTCATTGAACCAAGCTTCTTCTGTGAAGTATTTTCTTTCCGCTTTGACTGCTATGGGCAGGTGTACTTGAGAGGTTAGGTTCACTCACTTGGTTATCGTCTTTATTGTTTACAGTAATAAGACATACCTTTGGCTTTCCAACATTTCTCCTTTTCTTATAAGTCTTCAGAGGATTTCTAATAACTTTACTTTTACTCCTTATTATACTTCAACAAAACAGAGACTCAGGAAACAGAATTAATTACGAATATTTTCGAGATAACGACAGAGTAAATAAACATGAAACAATCGACAATCACACCAGCGATATATATTGAACCATCACAGGTTAGCCACAACACATACTTTATCTCACATCACTAAAATGTACCTGATGAACACGGACGTTAATAATAACACCATTTGACAGCAGTTTAACAGCGCCACAGTGGATCACGCCCATGTAGAACATATTTAAAAAAAAAATTAAAAATAGTTGTAATCTTCGGAATTGAAGAAATTATATATCTATTAAAACGTAATAGTCTGCAGATTCAGAAAACGCAAAAAAGTAAAAATTGAACTTTTCATGATTTTGAGCCTTTCCGGAGCCCCTTAATAAGTCACAGCTGCAAAATACTAACGCGAGTTCTTTACAAACGAATGGAAATACTGGTAGAAGCGGACCTCGGGGAAGATCAGTTTGGATTCTGTAGAAATGTTGGAACACGTGAGGCAATACTAACCTTACGACCTATCTTAGAAGAAAGATTAAGAAAAGGCAAACCTACGTTTCTAGCATTTGTAGACTTAGAGAAAGCTTTTGACAACGTTAACTGGAATACTCTCTTTCTAATTCTGAAGGTGGCAGGGGTAAAATACAGGGAGCGAAAGGCTATTTACAATTTGTACAGAAACCAAAAGGCAGTTATAGGAGTCGAGGGGCATGAAAGGGAAGCAGTGGTTGGGAAAGGAGTGAGATAGGGTTGTAGCCTCTCCCCGATGTTATTCAATCTGTATATTGAGCAAGCAGTAAAGGAAACAAAAGAAAAATTCGGAGTAGGTATTAAAATTCATGGAGAAGAGGTAATAACTTTGAGGTTCGCCGATGACATTGTAATTCTGTCACAGACAGCAAAGGACTTGGAAGAGCAGTTGAACGGAATGGACAGTGTCTTGAAAGGAGGATATAAGATGAACATCAACAAAAGCAAAACGAGGATAATGGAATGTAGTCGAATTAAATCGGGTGATGCTGAGGGGATTAGATTAGGAAATGAGACACTTAAAGTAGTAAAGGAGTTTTGCTATTTAGGGAGTAAAATAACTGATGATGGTCGAAGTAGAGAGGATATAAAATGTAGACTGGCAATGGCAAGGAAATCGTTTCTGAAGAAGAGAAATTTGTTAACATCGAGTACAGATTTAAGTGTCAGGAAGTCGTTTCTGAAAGTATTTGTATGGAGTGTAGCCATGTATGGAAGTGAAACATGGACGATAACCAGTTTGGACAAGAAGAGAATAGAAGCTTTCGAAATGTGGTGCTACAGAGGAATGCTGAAGATAAGCTGGGTAGATCACGTAACTAATGAGGAGGTGTTGAATAGGATTGGGGAGAAGAGAAGTTTGTGGCACAACTTCACTAGAAGAAGGGATCGGTTGGTGGGACATGTTTGGAGGCATCAAGGGATCGCAAATTTAGCATTGGAGGGCAGCGTGGAGGGTAAAAATCGTAGAGGGAGACCAAGAGATCAATACACTAAGCAGATTCAGAAGGATGTAGGTTTCAGTAGGTACTGGGAGATGAAGAAGCTTGCACAGGATAGAGTAGCATGGAGAGCTGCATCAAACCAGTCGCAGGACTGAAGACCACAACAACAACAACAACTACACACTTATAGAAGGGGCTTAGTAGACCAGTTTTTACTTCGCAACCCATGTCATGCAGTAACACTACAGAACGTCAGAGTTATAGGAGTTGGGGCCTGTAAATGTGTGTATACAGTAGGTGATTCCGTGATGGTGTTACAAACTTTCTAGGATCATAGAGAACGACAAATGTGTCAATTTGATGTAAGGGTCTCTGTTTCGGAAACGAATAAGTCGAAAGTTATAAGCAAGAACCATTCTGATACCTCTGACAGTGGAATACATGTATTGGTAGGGTTTTTTGCTAGGATAGTGGGGTAGACACCGTTTACCAGTGGCAACATGGAACAAAATAAGGAAAAAACATCCAGTAAACATTGGATCTAAAATGCATACCTGAAGAGATATGATCACGTGTTCATTTTTGCTACTGTGAGGCAAATCTGCTACATTGAACAAGTGTTCGTAGCCCTTAAGGTATGCCCATTGCTGCAAAGTTTTTCTTGGTTTTACACCATATTTCCAACATATTTCCACCTACCCTACAATATCAGCAACAACAGTACCAGTACATGTTTCCCACTGTCAGAGGTTTCTGAACGGTTATCGCATATACGTTTTAACGCGTTTGTTTCCAGTAGAGGCGCCTTTTCCTCAAATTGATACATTTATCCGTCTCCGTCACCATATAAAGTCAGTAATATCATCATGGAATCACCCTGTGTATACATACATTTCACTTACAGACGCAGGCGCCTATAACTTTTGATGTTCTGTAGCGTCGGTGGATGACGTTTGCGGACATGGGTTCCTACGTAAAACTTGAACTACCAAGTCCGCAACACAAACTCTAGAAATCTGTAGCAAGAATAGTCAAACACTCTGTACACACGCAGTCCTGCCCACTCCCTTCCACGTACAAAGCTCGGCAGCGAGGGTGATGCAGCACGGACAGACATGTGAGAGGAGCTGAAGGTACTGCGCGTGGAACGGCGTATGTACTCATCTTCACTGGTCGTAACAAAACTACTGGTACACGAGCGCAGCCTCGGGCAAAAGCCAGTAACAGAATAAAAATAAAAAATTGGAAGGATAACTGGAGTGGAAGTCTTTTTGGCCATTGTGCCTGAATGCCTTTCTCGTTGCCTGTAACACACAGTAGGGCCCGCATGGGGCGGTAAAACCACTGCACTGGGTCCAGTGGTGCGGGGAGCTTCTGGGCGGCGTGATGCGGTATGGTGCTGTGAGGCGGGTAGCGGACGCTCCCCTAATGAGCGCCGCACGCAGATGCGGGCGGGGTGGATGAGCGCGTCGCGTGGCGTCGCGGCGCCTAATGGCTGAACTGGCGTCGACGCTTGCCACTGCCCGACCGCGCCGTAATTGAGAGAAGAGGCCTGATGGGGTTAAGGGCGGCCTTTGCGACGCGACCCCCGCTGCTTACGACACGTGTCGCCGTTTCCTGCGAATTACAGCGTGGGCCACGCTATCAGCGATCTCCCAGTCTACTCGGGGCCATAAAGGATGCGGTGCACCGACTGAGGTTCAGCAGGTGGCCTTTTACAGAGCGCTGTTCACATACACCGCCTGTCAGAAAAGTTCTGGGACTGACTGTATCCCTGGAGAAAAGCGACCTCAGTGCAGTGACTATGGACCAGTCGGCTTTGAATGGGCTATGTTACGCCATGTACGTGTGACTGTAATGAGTCAACGTTGTTGTGTCAAACGAACCACGTCTGACAATTAAATTTCCAGACTCTCTCGAGATTCAGTATTTCAGTGCCCATATTATTAAGAAGAATTATGCAATGTTTCATTGGACAAGCACGCATGTCCGAAGGAACAGGGGCTACGGCAGCAATAGCTGTTAGGAGATACACATAATGTATTCTCAGTTACGAACACGTACGACCATCAGCTGCCTAAGGGAATGACGACAGTGAAAATTTATGCTCGACCAGGATTCGAACCCGGAGTTTTCGTTATACGAGGGCAGTGGCCTTAAACACTTTGGCTATCCACGCACGACTCACAGCCAGCCCGAAACTTCCATATGTCGTCGTTCTTGCGTAGCAACCAGTACTTGTACGCACGTTGTGTCATTCCCGTACAAGGAAGGACATTTTAACTGAAAGGCGCTGCCTGGTATTGGCGGATAAATACGATATTGCTGTACCTGTTCAAAAAGAAAGATGCAGTGCATGCATGTCCGAACTAACATTGCATCGTTGTTCTTAACCAAACAGGCACTGCGATATCGTGTTTATTCGCCTATACTAGACTGTGCGGGATTAGCCGAGAGGTTTAAGGCGCTGCAGCCATGGACTGTGCAGCTGATCCCGTCGGAGGTTCGAGTCCTCCCTCGGGCGTGTGTGTGTGTGTGTGTGTGTTTCTCCTTAGGATAATTTACGTTAAGTAGTGTGTAAGCTTAGGGACTGATGACCTTAGCAGTTAAGTCCGATAAGATTTCACACACATTTGAACATTTTTGAACTAGACAGTGTCTTTCAGTAAAAATGTCCTCCCCTGTAGGGAGTGTGCTTCCTGCCGCCGTTGGATAAGCAGCTGCAGCAGCAAGTCGTATACTCCTAGCTCACTCATTCGTTACATAGTTTAATTCTTAATTTCTTTGCGTGTTTTTGCTACTTGCATTGTTTAATTCATAAATTTCGGGCGTATTATTGTATTTGAGAGTTGTAGCATCGCGTTTTAGTACCTGAATAGTGTAAATTCGCGTAGTCTCCTTCCGCCGCCGAGCAGTGTCAGCAGTGCGCAAGTAGCAGCATTACTGCATTTACTAGGCAATCTTGTATTTTAATAACCGTTTGAATTTTGTCGATTTGTTTGCGCTCTCTGTAGATTAGTTCAGACGTTCTTTGCAAAACAGTTTTTAGCATGGATAGGGACTGCAACTGCTGTGTTCGGATGCAGGGTGAGTTGGCATCCCTTCGCTCCCAGCTTCAGGCAGTGTTGGCTTCGGTCACACAGCTTGAGGCTGTTGCCAATGGGCATCACTGTGGGGGTCCGGATGGGGGTTTGTCGGGGACGTCCAGCTCGTCCCCCGCATCCCCCGATCGGACTACGACTGTGGTTGCCCGGGATACTGCCCGCATTGATCTCTCACCTGTGGTAGAGTGGGAGGTCGTCTCAAGGTGTGGCAGGGGGCGAAAGACATTCAGGAGGGCTGAACGGAAGGCCTCTCCAGTTTGTCTGACGAACCGGTTTCAGGCTCTGTCTCAGGCTGATACTGATCTTCGGCCTGACATGGCTGCTTGTTCTGTTCCAGAGGTTGCATCTCAGTCTGCTCCAACGTCAGGCGCGTAATAGGGCCCCTTAGGGAAATGGCAGCAAGAGAGGGGATGAAAACCAATGGGCACTCCGTGTGCATACCGGGGGGAGTCATTCCAGATGTGGAAAGGGTCCTTCCGGATGCCATGAAGGGTACAGGGTGCACCCTTCTGCAGGTGGTCGCTCATGTCGGCACCAATGATGTGTGTCGCTATGGATCGGAGGAAATCCTCTCTGGCTTCCGGCGGCTATCTGATTTGGTGCAGACTGCCAGGCTCGCTAGCGGGATGAAAGCAGAGCTCACCATCTGCAGCATCGTCGACAGGACTGACTGCGGACCTTTGGTATAGAATCGAATGGAGGGTCTGAATCAGAGGCTGAGACAGTTCTGTGACCGTGTGGGCTGCAGATTCCTCGACTTGCGCCATAGGGTGGTGGGGTTTCGGGTTCCGCTGGATAGGTCAGGAGTCCACTACACGCAGCAAGCAGCTGCATGGGTAGCAGGGGTTGTGTGGCGTGGACTGGGCGGTTTTTTAGGTTAGATGGCCTCGGGCAAGTACAGAAATGGCAACAGCCTCGAAGGGTGTGGGGCAAAGTCAGGACTTGTGGGGACCAAGCAGCAATCGGTATTGTAATTGTAAACTGTCGAAGCTGCATTCGTAAAGTACCGGAACTTCAAGCGCTGATAGAGAGCACCGAAGCTGAAATCGTTATAGGTACAGAAAGCTGGCTGAAGCCAGAGATAAATTCTGCCGAAATTTTTAGAAAGGCACAGACGGTGTTTAGATAGGGTAGATTGCATGCAACCGGTGATGACGTGTTTGTCGCTATTAGTAGTAGTTTATCCTGCAGTGAAGTAGAAGTGGATAGTTCCTGTGAATTATTATGGGTGGAGGTTGCACTCAACAACCGAGCTAGGTTAATAATTGGCTCCTTTTACCGACCTCCCGACTCAGCAGCATTAGTGGCAGAACAACTGAGAGAAAATTTGGAATACCTTTCACATAAATTTTCTCAGCATGTTATAGTCTTAGGTGGAGATTTCAATTTACCAGATATAGACTGGGACACTGAGATGTTTAGGACGGGTGGTAGGGACAGAGCATCGAGTGACATTATACTGAGTGCACTATCCGAAAATTACCTCGAGCAATTAAACAGAGAACCGACTCGTGGAGATAACATCTTGGACCTACTGATAACAAACAGACCCGAACTTTTCGACTCTGTATGTGCAGAACAGGGAATCAGTGATCATAAGGCCGTTGCAGTATCCCTGAATATGGAAGTTAATAGGAATATAAAAAAAGGGAGGAAGGTTTATCTGTTTAGCAAGAGTAATAGAAGGCAGATTTCAGACTACCTAACAGATCAAAACGAAAATTTCTGTTCCGACACTGACAATGTTGAGTGTTTATGGAGAAAGTTCAAGGCAATCGTAAAATGCGTTTTAGACAGGTACGTGCCGAGTAAAACTGTGAGGGACGGGAAAAACCCACCGTGGTACAACAACAAAGTTAGGAAACTACTGCGAAAGCAAAGAGAGCTTCACTCCAAGTTTAAACGCAGCCAAAACCTCTCAGACAAACAGAAGCTAAACGATGTCAAAGTTAGCGTAAGGAGGGCTATGCGTGAAGCGTTCAGTGAATTCGAAAGTAAAATTCTATGTACCGACTTGACAGAAAATCCTAGGAAGTTCTGGTCTTACGTTAAATCAGTAAGTGGCTCAAACCAGCATATCCAGCCACTCCGGGATGATGATGACATTGAAACAGAGGATGACACGCGTAAAGCTGAAATACTAAACACCTTTTTCCTAAGCTGTTTCACAGTGGAAGACTGCACTGCAGTTCCTTCTCTAAATCCTCGCACAAACGAAAAAATGGCTGACATCGAAATAAGTGTCCAAGGAATAGAAAAGCAACTTGAATCACTCAATAGAGGAAAGTCCACTGGACCTGACGGGATACCAATTCGATTCTACACAGAGTACGCGAAAGAACTTGCCCCCCTTCTAACAGCCGTGTACCGCAAGTCTCTAGAGGAACGGAGGGTTCAAAATGATTGGAAAAGAGCACAGGTAGTCCCAGTTATCAAGAAGGGTCGTCGAGCAGATGCGCAAAACTATAGACCTATATCTCTGACGTCGATCTGTTGTAGAATTTTAGAACATGTTTTTTGCTCGAGTATCATGTCGTTTTTGGAAACCCAGAATCTACAATGTAGGAATCAACATGTATTCCGGAATCAGCGATCGTGTGAGACCCAACTCGCTTTATTTGTTCATGAGACCCAGAAAATATTAGATACAGGCTCCCAGGTAGATGCTATTTTTCTTGACTTCCGGAAGGCGTTCGATACAGTTCCGCACTGTCGCCTGATAAACAAAGTAAGAGCCTGCGGAATATCAGACCAGCTGTGTGGCTGGAGTGAAGAGTTTTTAGCAAATAGAACACAGCATGTTGTTATCAATAGAGAGACGTCTACTGACGTTAAAGTAACCTCTGGCGTGCCCCATGGGAGTGTTATGGGACCATTGCTTTTCACAATATATATAAATGACCTAGTAGATAGTGTCGAAAGTTCCATGCGGCTTTTCGCGGATGATGCTGTAGTATACAGAGAAGTTGCAGCATTAGAAAATTGTAGCGAAATGCAGGAAGATCTGCAGCGGATAGGCACTTGGTGCAGGGAGTGGCAACTGTCCCTTAACATAGACAAATGTAATGTATTGCGAATACATAGAAAGAAGGATCCTTTATTGTATGATTATATGATAGCGGAACAAACACTGGTAGCAGTTACTTCTGTAAAATATCTGGGAGTATGCGTGCGGAACGATTTGAAGTGGAATGATCATATAAAATTAACTGTTGGTAATGCGGGTACCAGCTTCAGATTCATTGGGAGAGTGCTTAGAAAATGTAGTCCATCAACAAAGGAGGTGGCTTACAAAACACTCGTTCGACCTATACTTGAGTATTGCTCATCAGTGTGGGATCCGTACCAGATCGGTTTGACGGAGGAGATGGAGAAGATCCAAAGAAGAGCGGCGCGTTTCGTCACAGGGTTATTTGGTAACCGTGATAGCGTTACGGAGATGTTTAATAAACTCAAGTGGCAGACTCTGCAAGAGAGGGGCTCTGCATCGCGGTGTAGCTTGCTCGCCAGGTTTCGAGAGGGTGCGTTTCTGGATGAGGTATCGAATATATTGCTTCCCCCTACTTATACCTCCCGAGGAGATCACGAATGTAAAATTAGAGAGATTAGAGCGCGCACGGAGGGTTTCAGACAGTCGTTCTTCCCGCGAACCATACGCGACTGGAACAGGAAAGGGAGGTAATGACAGTGGCACGTAAAGTGCCCTCCGCCACACACCGTTGGGTGGCTTGCGGAGTATAAATTTAGATGTAGATGTAGATGAATAACGTAATGTGTGTACAAGTACTGGTTGTTATGCGGGAACGACGACGTGTGGTAGCGCGAGTCTGGGCGTGAGGCGTGCTCGGACAGCCAAAGCGATCAGACGATGGCTCGTGTAAAGTGGGAATTCGGATTCCAGGGCCAGTGCGGCACAAATCTTCATTGTTTTCGTTCCCTTATATAGCTCATGGTTGTTCATAGTCGCAACTGCGGAAACATTTAATCTATTTCTCGAGACTGTTTTGGAGAATGCAAAAGCTTGTGTTAGGTTTGTACCATACACATTGACTCACGAAAAACAGAGACTCGTGGGGACGACTTGGTAGAGTTGCCAAACGTGGACAATAGTTTTCTGGAAATAATCAGCACACGAGACCAGACACCTCATTATGGAGACAAACCTACCACAGAACTACATAAGAAATTCACAAGAAGTGTCAGCGGTGTATGATATGTGAGGTAAACAACACCCTCAACAACGACTTTTCTAACTGTTCCACATGGTTTAATGAACGTTCTGTGCTTTGTATTCAAATGGGGGTGAGTCTGTGTAGAACAATTCAGACATTAAAACCACCATCTCAACTTTTATTCACTGTTATTAATCTAGTATCGAAACTTATTGGACTAACGGTGTACATATCTCAACACACTCACGCTGGAACTTTATCAACGGCAAATCTCTCCCGTGTTTAAATATTGTAAAGGAATAGACTTCCACTGGAGAAGCATAACCTATCTACAGGCGATGGCTTGGTACACAGAGCAATCACAAAGCTAGAAAATTGTAGTGAAATGCAGGAGGATCTGAAGACGATCGACGTTTGGTGCAGGAATTGCCCAAACGTGATGCACTCTGCATTAAAGGCTGAGAAGCTCAATTATTGTTTATTTATTTTTGAGAATATCTGAAGAAGTAGACAATAGGGAAAATCTTGCAGCTATACTAAACGAATGAAATTTATTCGCAGCTGCTGAATCTTCCTGACACTTGGTGCATTAGTATGGAAATATCACCAAGTAGTGACATCAAAACTGGAACTTCGAAAAAATGTCATAAATTTAGAAAAGCCGAAAAATCGTCACCATTGCCTGTTCCTTCAAACACCATCAAAAATAGGTGTTACAAGTGTTACAAGTCACGACAGGCGAAATGAAGCTCGTAATACTAACGTTGAATATGCGTGTCTCTTGAAGCTCGGCGGTGGGAATCCAAGTAAGGTCGCTGGGGTCTTAGACAGTATGATGTAGGGAAAGTGCGGTCCTGACAGCGAGTTCGGATAGCCGAAAAGCATAAAGCTATCGCTCGTGACAAGCGGAAGATCCGGTTCGAGTCCCTGTCCGGCAGTAATCTTCAAAAGCCACCAATAGGTAATATGTTCAAACCTTATGCAGCTAATGCCAGAAGAATTACGTAATAGCGAATAAATTCGATTATTGTCTAATTAGTGGATCACCAAACAATCACTGAAAGGACTCATTGCCATTTAAATCTGGGAGTATGCGTATGGAACGATTTAAAGTGCTTAAAAGCAATCGCAGCAAAGGTATCTGCTAGAGTGAGCTTCACTATGTAACTCCTCAGGGAGTGTAGTGTAGGCCTACCTGCGATGGAGATAGCTTTTAAAATTCTCATTACACCGATGCTTGAATACTGATCGTCAGTACCACATAGAACTGATACAGGAAATTGAGCGGATTCACAGACGAGTAGCGTAACTCAAGTGGCAGACGCTACGGGAAGAAGTAGTACCTCGTGATGTAGTTGTCTATTACCAACTCACCACGCCGAGAGCGTAAGTACCTATTTGAGTAAATCACTATAACGTATCCTTCTGTGCATATCACGTGAAATATCCCTGAAGGTAAAATGAGAGAGAATCAAGTACACAAGTATGGTTGCTAGGAACCGTTCTTCTCGTCACCATATGCTACTGGAACAGCAGGGGGTGGAAGGAATAGCTCTACACAGAGTACCTCCCGCCGCAAACTATTAAGTGCTTTACGGAGAGTAGATTCTCGCGTTGTCACGGAATCGAACTGCGAGCAGGTGCACCGTTGGCTGTTGTGAAGCCAACGCAGCATATTATGTTGTTTGGACGGTCACCGGCTGATTTGATCTCAGATGTGCTCAGGGATGTGTACTGGCACCTTAACTGTTCATACCGTATGATTGTGAACTGACAGAGGAAACAAACTGAAACTCCAGGCTTATTGTATATCATGTAACTTTTTGTAATGAAAAACTGTAAGTAGGCTGTTTAGGTTTTCTTATTAGTAACGCCACGTAGCGCTCTGTACGAAAATCACTGGCTGTGCTATGTGCAGTCTGTGGCTAGTTTGCATTGTTGGCTGCCATTGTAGTGTTGGTCAGCTGGATGTGAACAGCGCATAGCGTTGCGCAGTTGGAGGTGAGCCGCCAGCAGTGGTGGATGTGGGGAGAGAGATGGCGGTGTTGTGAGAGCGGATGATCTGGACAGAGACAGTAAATTTGTAAGACTGGATGTCATGAACTGATACATATATTATGACTTTTGAACAATATTAACGTAAATACATTGTTTTTTTCTCTATCAGAATCTTTTATTTGCTAACTATGCCCATCAGTAGTTAGTGCCTTGAGTAGTTTGAATCTTTTATTTAGCTGACAGTAGTGGCGCTCGCTGTATTGCTGTAGCTTGAGTAACGAAGACTTTTGTGAGGTAAGTGATTTGTGAAAGGTATAGTTTAGTGTTAGTCAGGGCCATTCTTTTGTAGGGATTATTGAAAGTCAGATTCCGTTGCGCTAAAAATATTGTGTGTCAGTTTAAGCACACTCATGTACAATTTTTCTAAGGGGACGTTTCATATGTTGACCCTTAGCCGAGGATACCTCACTGAAATCTTCTGATTTTTTCTTGTAGTTTGTGTAATTAGTGCAGCCTTTGTTTAATGCTAGTGTGTAATTGTAGAGAGTATTTCCTTTGTAGTTGTAGTTTTTCATTCTTGTACAGTAAAACAGTTGTGGCATGCATGTAGATCTGCACCAAGTATTTCGCAGATGCACTTGCAATTAACGAGATATTATTTTCAATGCCATGTTGATATGTTTTCTTATTTTGCTCTTCAAATTGTGGTTTTCTGTGTTGTCGTGTGAAATATTGTGACAATAATGGCGTGTGAAAAACGTAATACTAGGCTGGAAAGTAAACTGAGAAATGACAGTGAAGACGAAAGCAGTGTGTTAGCGCCGCCGAGTAATGAATTAACTAATATTCAAAGTAGTAATTTGGTAATTGTGCATAGGGAAATGGAGCGGGCTGCAAATAATGGCGTAGACAGTGAAACAATTAGTGAACTTGGAAGCATTATCGATCGATCGGTCGGCAACAGCTCGCCTCAGAAATCCGAAATGTCAGGACACAATCTCGCAAATACTGTAGATTCAGGTTTTGGGTTCTCACCGTTTTCTCAAATGGGTCAAGACACATTTCCTGCTTGTCAAAATGTGAATGTTGCCGGTGAAATTGCACTGGCAAACAGCATAGAGAAACAGATTCCAGACACTAATACATTATTATTGCGATTAATGCAACAAATGGAACAAAATCAGAGATAAACACAGTTAAAGCTTCAAAAGTTAGACACAATGGAACAAAATCAGAGAAAAACACAGCAAAAGCTTCAAAAGTTAGACATAATGGAACAAAATCAGAGACAAACACAGCAAAAGCTTCAAAAGTTAGACACAATGGAACAAAATCTTCGGAAGATAGACACCACGCTTAAACAAACACGTGAATATTTAACTAATGAGTTACATAACATTGAATCGAAATGTCAAAAAGTCTGTAATGACGTAAAAACACAAATTTGTGAGCATTTTGAACCTATTCTTTCGCGGCATAAACATGCATTACAGAATCACGAAGCAGCCATATAAGAACTGCAAACTAATGTTCGTGAAAATCATGAGACCCTTCAAGCTAAAGCTGACTCAGTTGCATCTACCGATTTGGTTACGCAACTTGCAAAAACTCAGGAAAACTTAAAGGACACAGTAGATACTCTGAAAATTGGTTCAGAAAGACATATGGAGGAAATTAGTTCATTATCAGAGAAAGTAGTTGACCTTTCAGATCAGCTAAATAATTTATCTACGAAGGTAAATGATAATCTGAATGCCACAAAACCGATAGTCTTTAATGACACAGAAGAGTGCCAACAAATTAGGAAATTCAAACAAAATCAGAATCAAATTAGTACGCAACGCAAAAGAGAAATCCGGGAAGTACAAGATCAGCTGACACAGGTAATACGTATTTCAAAGGACACTCGCGCTCCAATATGGGAAGAGGGACATAGAAATATGGAAGAGCCATAAAATAATAACACGGGGTGCTTCGGAAATTGTGAAAGAAATTGGCAAGGTACACCGTATTTTGAGATGGAACCGCCAAAACGACGTAACAATGACCGACATGCGACGCGCCGACGTGATGATTTTGACTATAAGCTGTTTATTACTACACGTAAATTCAAAACATTTAAGAATTCCGGCAACGACATTCATCCACAAGCGTGGCTTCATCAATTCTCTCATTGTTTTCCTCCCAACTGGTCGTTAGAGCACAGATTAGAATTTATGTGTGGCTATTTAGAGAACGAACCAGCTGTAAGAATGCGATCGGTCATTCACGATTGCCACAGTGAAGGAGAATTTTATCATGTCTTCCTCTCAGCGTATTGATCTCAAGCTACACAATACCGTGTAAAACATAGCATCAAAATGATGAAACATTTCGAAGAATCTGAATTTTCCAGTCTTGTGAAATATTTTGAAGACATGTTGCACAAGAATCAGTACCTGTCAAACCTGTACAGCCCCTCAGAACTCATCCGCATTTGCTTAATAAAATTACCTGAACATTTACGACATATTATTTTGGCAGGACGTTGCAAAGACGACATTGAAGCTTTTCAGGGACTCTTATGAGAGTTAGAAACTGACACTGACAATCGCGGAATGCGAAAACAGGAACACAACATTTACAGGTCACATCCGTCACAATTCCGTGATGAAAGAAATAATAACTGGACACGACAAGGCTATTCTTACAACCAAATCAGACACCACCCATATGACAACCGTTGGCAGAGTAGTAATAATTACAGGGAAAGATCACATCTCTGCAGTAATGACTATGGCAGGGACAATCAGAAAAACAGACAATATGGGAACCAAAACAATTATTATCATGGGAGACAGAATAACTTCAAGCACAATGGTCCACCGTGCAGTTACGATTCAGGGAGACATTCTCCACCACGTGACCGACAAGAAAGAAATTATGGAATCTACCGACATGACGAAAGACGATCTAATCGTAACGACAGACCTGAATTTCATCACACCTGGCAGGATTCAAACAGGGCAGGGCCCTCTCGACAAGGTGAATTTGTAGAAGTTAGGTCTCCTACTCCTAATAACGACGCGCGCCAACAAAGAGATAGCAGACAATGACTTGCGCCGCAGGCAGCCACGTGCGCCGGCTGGCTCAGAGGAGAATAACATAGACGCTTACCTTGAGAAAAATTTGAGCATTCTTTACCGATGTACCATATATCACATGATAATTGCGTTGAAGTTGAAACTCTGTGTACTAGAAAGAGTAAAGGATTATACCACATTTCACATGTAGAACCGTTTATTGAAAGATAATCTGCTTTTTAACTTTGTCTTTGCCATACAACTTTTCACTTTACATCACTAGTACGCTTTGTCACACTTACAAACTGTTAACATGCAACTACGTTTTAAAGTGAACTATCCAGTCAAGAACTTAGGGAACTTATTTTGACACCTAATTACAAATGAATTATATTAGTGAACAGAGGACACAGTGTTACTGTGTGTGTACATTCTTGCTTGTTAGTTGTACGATTACGTAACGACTATAAGGCTTACATACTTAGAACTTATACTGCTAACGAGATTTTAATCCAACATTTTGGTTTACTTGAAAATACATTCTGGATTTAAAGTACTTTCTAAGAGATACCAGATGACACAGTGGTTAGTTTATTTGACAGCTACACGATTATATCACGACGCCACTAATGAGTGACACAATTTATATTATTATTTTTGCGCTGTATCTGTTTTATATCTGCTCAGTTTTTCTGTATTATTCTGGAAAGTAAAACAAGTATTAGTAGTAACTTTTGTGGTATACCTACAATGAGACAGCCTTTTCCCTAGCACAACAATACGTTACATTATAGTACTTTCTTGATCACAGTAAGGTACATAATAACTACGACATCTATACGCAAAGCATTTCGCTTTTCTATATGATGAGGTAAGTACATTTACTTCAGCAGAACTTTGCTTACAGAGGACGATAACTACGACACTTCCACAGAATTATCTTACAGCATGACGCCCATTTAGCGCAACAGGACACGCATTTGAGTGATTAATTTTGTACTTAAACCATTTATTTTTCAAGATTTTTGAATTAAAAAGAAAGTTTTACGTGATACATTTCATTTCATTGCTGTAATCTGTAACACCTGAGGGTATAATTAGATTAATCCTCAGGGAGTTACATGCTTACTTTATGTACCATGTGTTTGGCAAGCACAAGGAGCCCTAGCTAATATGGTATTTCCTTATACAACTTTACACATCGATACCATATTTCTCTAACACATAAATTACACAGCTATCTGATCATTTAACTGAGAGAGACAAACATTTATTTTACTACATCAGTGACACATGTTTACACAATTACACTGTTGAATAACTTCTCACTGATGAAATTGTACTTTGTCTGTATTTTGTGAACTGTTCATATGATTTTCGGAACCATTGTGATACTACGAGAGCTTTGAATGATGTATTTGGTATGGGATCATGATTTTAAAGTACGTTTGAGGTAGATGACACTATTGAGATGCGCTGATGATTTTTTTTAGGTTTTAAAATGATTGCAGAAAGTTACAACGTTTTTGAGATTTGACTGAGGTGTTATGATGTTATTATTACGCCGACGATGTATATTATGCTGTTGAGGTATCTTTATGATCAATAAGCTGATGCTATATGAGGAATTTGATTATGCTACATATTTATTGTGATGAAACATTGTAGAAGTGTCGACGAATATGTATCTGTGTAATAAGGTAAGGAATAATGAGAAGTGGTTAGGGACTCTGATTTGTGAAAAAGGATGTTGGAAACCAAGAATCGTACTTTAAGAGTTATGACATGTGTGTAAATGTGTGAATGTATCACAATGCCAGCGAAAATTTTTTGGACACTATTATATTTATAGGATTTTGTTTTACAGATTTGTAACGCAAATATTTCGACCTGTGAAATTTTATTTCTATCAAACTGTCACTGTAGCGGAAGCTGATGTAAATATTTCGGTAAGGAAGGTAGGTCACTGTAAGCAGCCAGCTGCACGACAGTCGCCTGGGAATAAGCCATTAGTGTGTGCATTTCAGAGGCACAGATGGAAAAAAAAAGGAGAGGCCATTAACCTCGCTATTGACATTCCTTTCTAGAAAGCATCGCAAATACGACACGCTCATTACTTGGAAAAATTCTTACATCTGCACACCTGATTACGACAAGTGTCTTTCTACGAGAATTGAGAGAATTTTTACTAACTTATGAAATGCCACATGACTATTGAATGATATTTTTATGCTTTGCTGTGTACATGGTTGCTTATTTCATTTAATATCTGTTTTCCAGCTTGTGTTGCATCATTGGTTTTATAAAATAAAATTAAATGCATTTGCTAATGTGAAAACTTTCTGTCAACAGATATAGTAAACAATAGTTTTATGATCCACATTCTTCGAAAAAGGAGCACTTGGTTCAAATGGCTCTGAGCACTATGCGACTCAACTGCTGAGGTCATCAGTCGCCTAGAACTTAGAACTAATTAAACCTAACTAACCTAAGGACAGCACACAACACCCAGCCATCACGAGGCAGAGAAAATCCCTGACCCCGCCGGGAATCGAACCTGGGAACCCGGGCGTGGGAAGGAGCACTTGGAAAGGAAAGAACAATAAGAAGGAACAAATAACATAACTGCATACATAATCTTCTCAAGTACTTGTTAATGTTTTGCAGAATAAGTTTTTTTGGTGCACCACTTTAATTACATAGACATTAAGATGTGATTATACATTTCCCTTATCTGCATTGTAGTCTGTAGTGTACTATTTTTTCTGCTTGTGGGTTCGTCATGTTAAGATATAAGTTATTAAATTTACTGCAGCTTGCTTTGCCAATTTCCATTTTTTTGTCATTGCTGTTTGTATTAATTGTTTTGTGCTGCTGCATTGCCTCATCCCTTAGTTTATCCATCTGAGCTCAGTAGATTTAAGTTAGCTTAAGAGAGGGTAGACTATATAAGAGAATGAGTTGCGATGGATTGGAAGAAATGCATTGAGAAGTTATATGAAAAAAGTACAGGAAGCAGGTATAGGTTGGTTGGTTGGTTTGGGGGGATTAAAGGGACCAGACTGCTACGGTCATCGGTCCCTTTTTCCAAAGACAAAGAACACCCACAGAGAATAAAAACAAGGAACAGAAGAGATCACAGACGATACAGAACAAGAGATATTGAGACAAGGACAAGACAAAACAAACTAAAACCACACAGAGTGTGACGGTGGTTGGCCGACCATAGACATAAAAAAGGAAAGGCCAACCACTTAGAAACACATTAAAAAATCAGTGTAAAACCATAGGCCAAAGGGCAGAATCAACACAAAACAATAAAATAAAACAGAAACACTCAGAGTAAATGATAAAATCCCCCTGCCCGAATAAAACGTAAAACTAAGTCAGCCATAGTGGAGTCGTCTGTTAAAAGGGCAGGGAGCGTAGCAGGCAGCGCAAATGTCTGCCTGACCACAGCTAAAAGGGGGCAGGCCAGCAAAATGTGGGCCACTGTCAAAGCTGCTCCACAGCGACATAGAGGAGGGTCCTCCCGGCGCAGTAAATAACTGTGTGTCAGCCGGGAGTGGCCAATGCGGAGCCGGCAAAGAACTACTGAGTCCCTGCGAGTGGCTCGCAGGGATGACCGCCACACAGCCGTCGTCTCCTTGACAGCACGGAGTTTATTGGACATTGTCAGTTCGCGCCATTCATCTTCCCATAGCGCCAAGATTTTGCGGCGGAAGACTGCCCGCAAATCAGTCTCTGGGAGGCCAAGGTCCAGAGATGGCTTGCTGGTGGCCTCTTTCGCCAGGCGGTCAACATGTTCGTTACCCGGGATACCGACATGACCGGGGATCCACACAAAGACCACAGAGCGGCCGCAACAGGCAAGAGTATGCAGAGACTCGTGGATAGCCATCACCAGACGAGAACGAGGGAAACACTGGTCGAGAGCTCGTAAACCGCTCAGGGAATCGCTACAGATAACGAAGGATTCACCGGAGCAGGAGCGGATATACTCTAGGGCACGAAAGATGGCGACCAATTCAGCAGTGTAAACGCTGCAGCCATCCTGCAAGGAACGTTGTTCGGAACGGTCCCCTAGAGTGAGCGCATACCCGAGACGACCAGCAACCATCGAACCGTCAGTGTAGACAATACCAGAGCCCTGATACGTGGCCAGGATAGAATAAAAGCGGCGGCGGAAGGCCTCTGGAGGGACTGAGTCCTTCGGGCCCTGTGCCAGGTCCAGCCGAAGGCAAGGGCGACGAACACACCATGGGGGTGTATGCAAAGTAGCACGGAAAGTAGGTGGAACAGTGAAAACCTGAAGCCCAGAGAGAAGCTCTTTGACGCGGACCGCTATTGTACAACCAGACCGGGGCCGACGATCTGGCAGATGTACGACCGATCGCGGGAACAGGAGACGATAATTTGGATGCCCAGGCGAGCTTAGAACATGGGCAGCATAAGCGGCTAGCAAACGTTGGCGTCGGAACCGCAGTGGAGGGACACCTGCCTCTACGAGTACGCTGTCCACGAGGCTGGTGCGGAAAGCACCAGTGGCAAGGCGTATCCCGCTGTGGAGAATTGGGTCCAGCACCTGTAACGCAGATGGGGATGCTGAGCCATAAGCCAGGCTCCCATAATCCAGACGGGACTGGATTAACGCCTGGTAGAGCCGCAACAGGGTAAAGCAGTAGGCGCCCCAGCGGGTGTGGCTCAAGCATCTCAGAGCGTTTAGATGCCGCCAACACGTCTGTTTAAGTTGCCGGATATGAGGCAGCCAAGTCAACTGGGCATCGAAAACCACCCGCAAAAACCTGTGGGTCTCCACCACAGCAAGGAGTTCGTCGGCAAGATAAAGCCGCGGCTCAGGATGGACTGTTCGGCGCCGGCAGCAATGCATAACGCGGGTCTTGGCTGCCGAAAACTGAAACCCATGGGCTACAGCCCAAGACTGCGCCTTACGGATAGCGTCCTGTAGCTGACGTTCAACAGCTGCAATGCCAGTAGAGCTGTAATAAAGGCAGAAGTCGTCAGCATACAGGGAAGCAGAGACAGAATTACCCACGGCCGCAGCAAGCCCGTTAATGGCTATTAAAAACAGACAGACACTTAAAACAGAGCCCTGTGACACACCGTTCTCCTGGACGTGGGAGGAACTATGCGAGGCCGCGACTTGCACGCGAAAGGTACGACACGACAGAAAATTGCGGATAAAAATCGGCAGAGGACCCCGAAGACCCCATCCATGAAGCGTAGAAAGAATGTGATGACGCCATGTCGTATCGTACACCTTCCGCATGTCGAAAAAGACAGCGACCAGGTGCTGACGGCGGGCAAAGGCAGTACGGATGGCAGTCTCCAGGCTCACCAGATTGTCGGTGGCGGAGCGGCCTCTACGGAACCCACCCTGAGACGGAGCCAGAAGGCCCCGAGACTCCAGTACCCAATGCAAGCGCCGGGTCACCATCCGTTCGAGAAGCTTGCAAAGAACGTTGGTGAGGCTAATGGGACGGTAGCTGCCCACCTCCAGAGGGGTCTTTCCAGGTTTCAAAACGGGGATGATTATGCCTTCCCGCCATTGCGACGGAAACTCCCCCTCGACCCAAAGATGGTTGTAAAGATCGAGAAGGCGCCGCTGGCAGTCCACTGAAAGGTGTTTCAGCATCTGACAGTGGATGCCATCTGGCCCAGGAGCGGTATCAGGGCAAGCAGCTAGGGCACTGCGAAATTCCCACTCACTGAATGGAGCATTGTAAGATTCCGGGTGGTTGGTGCGAAACGAAAGGCTCCGACGTTCCATCCGCTCTTTAATGGAGCGGAAGGCCTGGGGGTAATTCGCAGAAGCGGAACTCATAGCAAAATGCTCTGCTAAGCGATTTGCAATGACGTCGGAGTCAGTACAAACTGCTCCATTCAGTGAGAGCGCAGGGACGCTGACAGGTGGCCGATAGCCGTAGACGCGTCGAATCTTGGCCCAGACCTGCGATGGAGTGACATGGAGGCCAATCGTGGACACATACCGCTCCCAGCACTCCTTCTTGCCTTGGCGGATAAGGAGGCGGGCCCGCGCACGCAGCCGTTTGAAGGCGATAAGGTGGTCGAGGGAGGGATGTCGCTTGTGACGCTGGAGCGCCCGCCGGCGATCTTTAATCGCTGCAGCGATCTCAGGCGACCACCAAGTCACAGCCTTCCGCCGAGGGGACCCACAGGAATGGGGAATGGCAGATTCGGCGGCAGTAACGATGCCGGTGGTGACCGATTGAACCACCGCATCAATGTCAGCGGTAGCGAGAGGCTCAAAAGCGGCAGTGGAGGAGAACAAGTCCCAGTCAGCCTTATTCATAGCCCATCTGCTTGGGCGCCCAGAAGAGTGGCGCTGTGGTAGTGACAAAATGATCGGAAAATGGTCACTACCACACAGGTCGTCATGCACACTCCATTGGACAGACGGTAAGAGGCTATGGCTACAAATTGAAAGGTCAATGGTGGAGTAGGTGCCATGCGCCACACTGAAGATTGTGAAGGCACCATCATTTAACAGCGAGAGATCGAGCTGCGACAATAAATGCTCAACGATGGCGCCTCCACCTGTGGCCACTGACCCACCCCACAGAGGGTTATGAGCGTTGAAGTCGCCCAATAGCAAGAAAGGTGGCGGCAATTGGGCGACCAGTGCAGCCAGGACATGCTGCGAGACATCACCATCCGGTGGAATGTAAAGACCGCAGACGGTAACAGCCTGTGGCGTCCACACGCGGACAGCGACAGCCTCTAAAGGCGTCTGGAGAGGGACAGACTCGCTGTGCAGAGTGTGAAGGACATATATGCAGACGGCACCAGACACCCTTTCATAAGCTGCTCGGTTCTTATAATAACCCCGATAGCCACGGAGGGCGGGGGTTCGCATTGCTGGAAACCAAGTTTCCTGGAGAGCAATGCAGAAGAAAGTGTGAAGGCTGATAAGTTGGCGGAGCTCAGCTAGATGGTGGAAGAAACCGCTGCAGTTCCACTGGAGGATGGTGTTGTCCATGGCTGGGAAAGGCGTGACGGGACTGGGAAGGCAGATTACGCCACCGGGTCACCTGCTGCCTCCGATGGAGCATCCGTGCAAATGCCATCCATTGCGTCCGCGGGACCGGCAAGAGCGAGGTCCTCAGCGGACGCCAGAATCTCCACCTCGTCCTCAGAGGCAGAGCTTGTAGGAAGCGGTGGGATCGGTGCCACCGCATTACCGTTGGTCTTGGGGACTTTCTTCTTTTTCTGCTTGTCACGCTGTGCCTTCGGCGGTTCAGGCTGCATGGGCTTCACTGGGTCAGTCTCAGGGACAGACGACGACCGCGAGGCCCGACGACCAGGGACTGGCGGTTGTTTCAACCACTTGCGGGAGTCCGCTTTTCCACTGGTCGGAACTTGCGAAGGGAGGTCCCCAAGGGATCCCGTCCTGGCGAGAGCAGCCGAAGAAGTCTTACGCTTCTCCGAGTTACGTGGTATGACGTCGGTTTTATCACATAGCTGAGCAATAATTTAGCACACAGACATCTTTCTGCACTGACTCCATTTTCCCAGCATCACACCATAGAACCGTGACTGGTCCTTTTTGATCATTCTATTCTGTGTACCAAAGAAGTCTTACGCTTCTCCGGCTGGGAAGGGGGAGCTGATGTCCCCGATGGTTGGGAAGGTGTTGCTCCTGGAGAAGATGGAGCAGGAGCAACAGGGTGTGAAGTGCCCCCCACAAGCAAGGGGGCCGGTGGAGGCTGACCGATCATAGAGACGATACGTGATGACGGGAGAACCGTCGTTGCAGCAGCGGCGTAGGTTGACGGCATTGCCACAGGATGGAGCCTCTCATATTTCCGTCTAGCCTCGGGGTAGGTCAGCCGGTCCAAGGTCTTATATTCCATTATCTTCCGTTCTTTCTGAAATAACCTGCAGTCCGGCGAGCAGGGGGAATGGTGTTCTCCGCAGTTAACACAGATAGGAGGCGGGGCACATGGAGTATCGGGATGCGAAGGACGTCCGCAATCCCGACACGTGATGCTGGAAGTACAGCAAGATGACATGTGCCCGAACCTCCAGCATTTAAAACACCGCATCGGAGGAGGGATATATGGTTTCACATCACAACGGTAAACCATCACCTTAACCCTTTCGGGTAAGACATCACCCTCAAAGGCCAAGATGAAGGCACCGGTGGCGACCTGATTATCCCTCGGACCCCGATGGACGCGCCGGATGAAGTGAACACCTCGTCGTTCGAGGTTGGCGCGTAATTCATCGTCGGACTGCAGAAGAAGATCCCGGTGGAATATAATACCCTGGACCATGTTCAGACTCTTATGCGGCGTGATGCTAACGGAAACATCCCCCAACTTGTCACAATTGAGCAACCTCCGTGACTGGGCAGAGGATGCCGTTTTTATCAACACCGATCCAGACCGCATCTTGGACAAGCCCTCCATCTCACCGAACTTGTCCTCTAAATGCTCTACAAAGAACTGAGGCTTCACGGATAGAAAAGATTCCCCATCAGCTCTGGTACAGACAAGGTATCTGGGCGAATACGTCTCACTGTCACGCAATGCCTGTCGTTCCTCCCATGGTGTGGCGAGGGAGGGGAACGATTTGGGGTCATAAACGTTACCTTTAAAATGGGCTCTCGAACGCTTAGAGACTGCTGACGGCTGGCCGCCAGCGAGAGATGATGTACCACGCTTCATTGCGGGTCATCCGCCCTGATGCCACCTACTCCGACCAAGGGCCCTCCCCACGGGCGCCACCCAGCCACAGCAAAGGCCACCTGGCAGGATGGCCATTGCCAGGAATCCTGATGCCCCAGGGAGATGGGCAAATACTCCTTGGCATACGTGGGGAGTGAACGGCGCAGGCATCAGTAGAGCGATCCCTGTGTTGTCAGGGGGCTACAACCAAGAGGGTACATGGCGGCCCCACCACAACGGACTGGCTACCGTGCTGGATCTTAGGTGCAAAAATGGCCAAGGTCGTGGTCACAGTTAAAAGAAACACTGCAGAGTGCAGCGTGGTAATCGCCCAAGAGATCGAAAACGGGCGGGACACCATTGCAACGACGAGAAAGACGGCTAAAAGTCTAATTGCACGAAGGATACAGTGCACCATGTAAGGCGCCCTTCCCCAATTGGCTCGCTCTTCGGAATAATTTAGATAGATGGAGGTCAAACCCGAGAGGACACCATCACATAAGGCCGAAACGTTTGAGACTCCTTTTAGTCGCCTCTTACGACAGGCAGGAATACCGCGGGCCTATTCTTACCCCCGAACCCGCAGGGGGGGAAGCAGGTATAGATAGGACTTTTTGGAAATAATGAAGAACGAAGGGAGTTCTCCGAGAAGTAAAGAAAGTTTTGTTTGCAAAATACTGCAGTAAAACAAACCCTGTCCTTTCCTTGCGTTATCCCACTATGTGTTTGTGTACCCTTGGGTATTTGTGTTCTTCCTGTCCTTATGTGTTTATCTGATGAGAGTTACATTGTAGAATTTTTCTGATAATATGTTATTTACTTTGTAAAAATGTTTAGACATTATTTATTTTGTTTTGTTTTAATGCTCATGTGTGAAGTTCATGTTTCAAAAGTTATTCTGATCTTTTATGTATTTACTTATGTCATAATTCCTGTAACACTGATGTATATGTCTATTTCTATTCTTTTGTAAAGCCTGTATTACTACAAATGTTATCTGTACTATTATGTTCTTTAATGATGTATTTTGTACCTTTGTAATTGTATTCATATATTGTAAATTTATGATTGTATAGACACCAGTTCTTCAAATTAAGTATCATGTCACTGCACACGTTTTGGTTGGTCATAATATATGGACAATATGTGAGAAGTAGAGAGTGATAGTGATTGCACGTGTGTTAATAATTCAGGAAGGGACTGGATAACAGCATTGCTGGTTCTAGGGACATATCAAAATAAATTTTTGTGATTGCACAAGTGGTGGTTCATGGATTTGCTGTATTGTCCGCAAGACTCTTCGATGGTAATTGTGCACCTGCACAGTCGCAATAGATGGCTGCTGGCCGTCTCTACAAGCACTACAGTGGGTCTGAATCTTTGATGGCCCACCAGTACCATTATCTCTACAAGGACTGCAGTGGGTCTGCACCTCTGGTGGCCCACCAATACCGTAATCTGACAAAACTACAGTTGTCTGCTCTGTGATGACCTACCTACCAATATCCTCCAAAACTTCGACTGACTCTGCTGTGGGTTTGCTCTGTTGTGGCCCATTACCTGCGTGCATGTCAAGAGTCAGCACTGTCTTTCCGTTGGAAGGACAACTCTACTTCTTGAAGACTGCATGGATATCCACTACTTCCGTGTGCATTTTCTTTTATTGCTCAGACTTTGAGGAAAACACTGCTATTTTACTGTGATGAACGATCAGGACTGTCTTTATGGACTGTAAGAAAATTTTAGCTTATGACCAACATTGTATCAATAAGTGTGTGTATTTGATATCTTTGCTATTGTAATTATGAAAAATTTTATCAAATCATTATTGGCCACTGCCCAAAATAATTTGTAAAATTTTTTGTGGGGAGCATGGGGGCTATGTAAGTAGGCTGTTTAAGTTTTCTTATTGGTAACGCCACGTAGCGCTCTGTATGAAAATCACTGGCTGTGCTGTGTGCAGTCTGTGGCTAGTTTGCATTGTTGGCTGCCATTGTAGTGTTGGGCAGCTGGATGTGAACAGCGCATACCGTTGCGCAGTTGGAGGTGAGCCGCCAGCAGTGGTGGATGTGGGGAGAGAGATGGCGGAGTTGTGAGAGCGGATGATCTGGACAGAGACAGTAAATTTGTAAGACTGGATGTTATGAACTGTTACATATATTATGACTTTTGAACAATATTAAGGTAAATACATTGTTTTTTTCTCTATCAAAATCTTTCATTTGCTAACTATGCCTATCAGTAGTTAGTGCCTTGAATAGTTTGAATCTTTTATTTAGCTGACAGTAGTGGCGCTCGCTGTATTGCTGTAGCTTGAGTATCGAAGATTTTTGTGAGGTAAGTGATTTATGAAAGGTATAGTTTAATGTTAGTCAGGGCCATTCTTTTGTAGGGATTATTGAAAGTCAGATTCCGTTGCGCTAAAAATATTGTGTGTCAGTTTAAGCACAGTCATGTACAATTTTTCTAAGGGGACGTTTCCAAACCCCCTGATGAAAGCTATACAGCTAGCCAGTTACATCGTTATAGGATTTTCAAATCACACAAAGATTTGTAACTTGCTTGAAACATACAAAAATTCAAAAGCATGTTCGTCATAATACGGCAGTATTTTATGACTATAGCTTCTGTCATTAACAATCGGTGTCAGTCATATCATGCAAATGCTGGGGTCAAATAATTTGGGGGTACACAGAATAGAATGATCAAAAAGGACCAGTCACGGTTCTATGGTGTGATGCTGGGAAAATGGAGTCAGTGCAGAAAGATGTCTGTGTGCTAAATTATTGCTCAGCTATGTGATAAAACCGACGTCATACCACGTAACTCATGCACAGTCGTGGCTTGTGTGTGTTTGCAGTATGACATCGTTTGCTGATAGTCACCCAAATTTCTGAGAGCGACCCTATATCAATATAGGATCTGTTGACAATCTCCATACCGCCCGAAAAAAGGCGGAGTGTGGGTTGCATAAAACGGATCGGTAGGGGCAGCTGAATCACGCTGTATGCATATAAATGTGGCTTATAAAATAAGGTCAAGTCTCCCTACAGACCAGTGGCCACTGGACTAGATGGGTTGCCCACAGAATAAGACCACTGAAGAAAATACACTGATGTGACAAAAAACAGGGGGAAAGCTATATGCACATATACAGGTGGCGTTAGTATCGTGTACACAACGTATAAGAGGGCAGTGCATTGGCCGAGCTGTCATTTGTTCTCAGGCGATTCATGTGATTATGGCAGCACGAAGGGAACAAACCGACTCTGAAAGCGGAATGGTAGTTGAAGCTAGACGCCTGGCGCATTCCATTTCAGAAATCGGTTGCCAATTCGGTATACCGAGAACCACGTTTGTGTAGAGTTGTCAGTGCAGACAAACAAAACTGCACGAAATGACCGCAGAAATCAGTTTGGTACGTACGACGAAAGTATCCGATACGACGGTGCGGTGAAATTTGGCGCTAGTAGGCTATGGCAGCAGACGACCGACGCGATTGCCTTTCCCAAAGCCACGACATCGCCTGCAGAACTTCTCCTGGGCTCGTGACTATATCGTGACTGGCCTGGTCAGATGAGTCGCGATTTCAGTTGGTACGAGCAGATGGTATTGTTCGATTGCGGCACAGACCCCGTGGACCCAAGTTGTCACCAACGCACTCTACAGGCTGTTGGTGGCTTCATAATCGTGTGGGTTGTGTAATGAGGTCTACTGGTCAGACTAAACCGGTATTGAATGGAAATGATTATGTTCGGCTCCTTAGAGACCTTTTGCAGCAGTTCATGGACTTCACGTCACAGACAACGATGGAATTTATGTGGATGACTATGTGCAATGTCTTCTGGACACAATTAATGAATATTGGTTTGAAGAACAATCTCGACAGTTAGGGGAATGATTCAACGATGAAGGTAACCAAACATAAATTCAATCGAACATCCGTGAGACATAATCGAGAGATCAGTTCGTCCACAAAATGCTGTACTGGCGCCCCGGGGTAGCCGCGTGGTCGCAGGTGTCTTGTCACGGTCCGTGCGGCTGCCCCATTGGACGTTCGAGTCTCCCTCGGGCATGAGTGCGTGAGTTGTCCATAGCGTAACTTAGTTTAAGGTAGATTATTAAGGAGTGTGTAGGCTTAGGGACCGATGTCCTGAGTAGTTTGGTCCCATAGGACCTTACCACAAATTTATCAAATTTGGCCGTACCGGCAATAGTTTCGGAACTGCGGACGTCTATAGAGGCACACTGCCTTAACATTCCTGCGGGGGACTTCCAGCCGGCCGCGGTGGCCGTGCGGTTCTAGGCGCTTCAGTCCGGAACCGCGTGACTGCTACAGTCGCAGGTTCGAATCCTGCCTCGGGCATGGATGTGTGTGATGTGCTTAGGTTAGTTAGGTTTAAGTTGTTCTAAGTTC
Organism: Schistocerca americana; assembly: GCF_021461395.2. Taxonomy (NCBI): domain Eukaryota; kingdom Metazoa; phylum Arthropoda; class Insecta; order Orthoptera; family Acrididae; genus Schistocerca; species Schistocerca americana. Next base: position 300,887,852 of record NC_060126.1, on the reverse strand, counting down.
TAGGGGACTGATGACCTAAGATGTTAAGTCCCATAGTGCTCAGAGCCATTTTTGGGGACTTCCAACGGCGTGTTGAGTCAACGATAAGTTGAGCTGCTGCAGTACGCCCTATAAAAGAAGGTCCAACACGATAGCAGGTGGTACCCAATCACTCATGTCTCCTCTGTGTATTAATAATCGTCCCATCTCCAGGAAAACATTACATAATATCGTGTTAACACCGCCTCATTTCAATGACAATGAAAACTCACGCGTTTCTTTGGGTATGCCGAATCTTACTGGGCTACTCACTGATGATTAATGTCCAAGAACTATCAAACTTCGGTGCCGTTAATTACTACATTTAATATGATGTTCCAAATATGTCCTGACATTTTCGACACGAATGTGATCCGATGAATTAAAAGTCCATTTGAGGAGTGGTTGCGTGGCAGCAAGGGAGTTCACGAGCAGCCCTGTGAACCCTAGTGCTGTAATCATGAATAACGCCGACAACTCACACTCCATAGGGATGAAGAAATGAGGCAATTGTTGCCGACAATGTTGATATAATGATCCTGTTAACTTTCTCAGGATCATAAATGCTTAGTTACAAGTCACTGTACAAGAAAACGCTCCCGAAACATCAGTGTAGCGTGTTCAACATGATTTAAAACCAGCACATGCTGCGGTTTAAACGCTTAATTTGGCCGTCGGTGTACTAGGTTTCTTGGATCATTCACAAAACAGGCACGTTAAGCGTTTGCAGACAGTTAATGTGCAGTGGTACACCAACACTTCTAAATTAGGTGGACAATCCTAAAAGTTACACCAATAATTGTCGCAACATCATTAAGGATGTGATCATACGTGCGTACAAATTCGACAGCTCCTCTCTGTCACTCTGCATCTCCATGTCAACCCATTATACTGCAATGAATCCTTACAATCGACTGGTATCACTTTTGTCAGCAGTCCTGGAACGCTGTCTGCAAGGTTCCAGCTCCACAACGTATACAGAGCTCCAAAACGACCAGGGTGCTCTTTTAAGGGGGTAACTATTATTTTGTGCGATCAGTTTATTTGCACATTCTCCTTTGAACCATACTATAATGCTACAATAAATTTTTTGGTTACCATGAAATCTAAGATTCTAAAAATTTGATTTATGAGACTGAGTTCGAATTGTTATGGTCACCACTCCTTCAAATCTTCCTCGTGAAATTAGAAAATTTTATGGCTTGACGAAAGTAGAGTTGTCTTCTCATAACTGTGGTTTCTTTAATTGCTCTGTCAGGTGGTTGATAATAACCATAACGTATGAAAATTGAGTTCACTTTATTAAAAGAATAATAACAAGATCTTAACTTTATACTATCCAGTGCCACAGAAGTTCGATGGATATTTACAGCTGTCCTTGAACAGTGAAGCATCACCTGATGCGCACACAAAATGACGAAATTTAGGCAATTCCACACAAAATCCATTGGTGGATGTCGATGGTTTCGGTGAAAATCTGAGATGTTTTGTCTCTAATGATGAAGTAAATTATATACATTCCATAAAACAAACTGGCATCCACATCCCACGTAACTAGAAAGTATGAAATGGTTGCAGCCCAGGACCTGGGGGTTAACATAACTACCTCTAGTTCATGGTGTCCCAGGTTCGATTACTAGCAGAATCGGATTTTATGCGTTCAAGGACTGGGTGTTGTGTTGTCATCATCATCATATCATCATAAACTACGAGCAAATCGCCGGAGTGGCGTCAAATAAAAAGACTTGCACCAGTCCAACGAACTACTTCTGAATATCCTGGCGAATAACGCGATACCATCATTTTGTTCCGTATGGTCACTTGATTGCTTGGCACCAATTATAGACCATTTATTGCTCTTCAAGCTCTTCAGTGTGCTCTTCTCATAGTAGAGCGAAAATATTTTGTCTGCTGCCTGTACCAGTACATGAAGAATAACTCTGATTAGGGATATGGACTCAGTGTAAGGGAAGGAGCTACAACGTAAAATATATAAGAAAGGCTTTCAGAAGCGAATTTCTTCGAATGATGACATGTGTGGAAATTACGCTGAACACTTAAGCTGCCTTTGGTAAGAACTTTATTTCCGTCTTGGGCTCCTGAGCGGAGGACTAAGGCAGGGATTGTCCTGGGGCATCGCGGAAGACGGGCGGAGATTTCCCGCCAGCAAGGCTCGCCGATCAGCCGGCGGCCCCCCATTACCAACCGCAGCACGTAGCCCAGCACGACTCCGGAAACCCAATTAATCTCTGCAGGCCTCTGCTGGCGCTGCTCTGCGATACCTCTCCGAGGTCCCCAGTGATACGCCTGGATGCGCCCCTTAGCGCAAGCACGAGGCTGTGCGCCTCCAACTCCGCCAACCTCTTCCCCTCCACGCTCTTAGAACACGTCTAATACATTTCTTTCTTCCCTGGCCTCCTGACACCTTTATGCAGGTCATTGTTCATTAGCCTGTATTTGGTTATAGCCCCACGTTCGACATCATTTGTTTGGAATGGATACATGAGAGGCATCCAGATAGTACACTACTGATCATTAAAATTACTACACCAAAAAGAAATGCAGATGATAAACGAGTATTAATTGGACAATTATATTATACTAGAGCTGACATGTGATTACATTTTAATGCAATTTGGTATATAGATCCTAAGAAATCAGTACCTAGAACAACCACCTATGGCGGTAATAACGGCATTGAAACGCTTGGGCATTGAGTCAAACAGAGCTTGGATGGCGTGTACAGGTACAGCTGCCCATGCGGCTTCAACACGATACCACAGTTCATCAAGAGTGGTGACTGGCGTATTGTGACGAGCCACTTGTTAGGCCACTATTGAACAGGAGTTTTCAGTTGGCGAGGGATCTGGAGAATGCGCTGGCCAGGGCAGCAATCGAACATTTTCTGTATCCAGAAAGGCCCGTACAGGACCTTCATCATGCGGTCGTGCATTATCCTGCTGAAATGTAGGTTTTTGCAGGGATCGAATGAAGGGTAGAGCCACGGATAGTAACACATCTGAAAAGTAACGTTCACTGTTCAAAGTGCGAACAAGAGGTGACTGAGACGTGTAACCAGTGGCACCCCATACCATCAAGCCAGGTGATACGCCAGTATGGCGATGACGAATACACACTTCCATTGTGCGTACGCCGCGATGTCGCCAAACACAGAAGGGACCATCATGATGCTGTAAACAGAACATGAATTCATCCGAAAAAAATGACGTTTTGCCATTCGTTTACACAGGTTCGTCGTTGAGTATGCCATCGCAGGCGCTCCTGTCTGTGATGCCGCATCAAGGGTAACCGCAGCCATGGTCTCCGAGCTGATAGTCCATGCAGATCCAAACGTCGTCGAACTGTTTGTGCAGATGGTTGTGGTCTTGCAGACGTCCCCAACTGTTGACTCAGGGATCCAGACGTAGCTTCACGATCCGTTACAGCCATGCGGATAAGATGCCTGTCATCGCGACTGCTAGTGATACGAGGCCGTTGGGATCCAGAACGGCGATCCGTATTACCCTCTTGAACCTACGGTTCCATATTCTGCTAACAGTTATTGGATCTCGACCAACGCGAGCAGCAATGTCGCGATACGATAAACCGCAATCGCGAAAGGCTACAATCCGATTTTTATCAAAGTCGGAAACGTGATGGTACGCGTTTCTCCTCCTTACACGAGGCATCACAACAACGGTTCACTGGGCAACGCCGGTCAACTGCTGTTTGCGTATGAGAAATCGATTGGAAACTTTCCTCATGTCATCACGTTGTAGGTGTCGCCACTGGCGCCAACTTTGAGTGAATGCTCTGAAAAGCTAATCATTTGCATATCACAGCATCTTCTTCCTGTCGGTTAAATTTCGCGTCGGTAGCACGTCACCTTCGTGGTGTAGCAATTTTAATGTCCAGTACGGTAAGTTCTGATCGGTCATGAAATGGAAACTATTGCTAAATTCAATGAAGCTGAAAGGTGGCTACACTGAGCCACAGCGCCAGAGATTGCGCCAAAGAGTATTATTCAGCCGCCTCCACTGGCAGTTCTTATCGAGAACTCGTGGTGGAGAGTGTTTGTTGAGATGTGGTAGTGGGCAGTGCTTATTGAGAAGTAGCAGTAGGCAGTTCTTGTCGAGAAGTCGTGGTGGGGAGTGCTTATTGAGAAGTAGTAGTAGGCAGTGCTTGTTGAGATGTTGCAGTAGCGAGTCGTAGTTGAGAAGTTGCGGTAGTGAGTGCTTGTTCCGAATTTGTAGTATTGTTTTGATGGGCTAGACACCAGATGTTGTTGGATTGGGGATGCTGTAATGATCAGAGTGTGCTCATCGTTAATATATATGAAGGTAAAAAAATTCATTTTTTTTTTATTATTTCAATGTCTTAAACAATAATGCCTCTTGGTCACAGGTTCAGTCAACAAAGCATCTGGCTCGTGTTCTTGTATTAGACTGTATTTCTGGTTTCTATGTGCGATTATAGTATTTCTGGTTTTTTTAAATTACGTCAGTATAAATGGTGTTTAAAATATCTGGTCTTATTGAAGAAGAACAGTGCCAGATGCGTACGTTGAATCACACTTCCACACACAGAACAGCTACACTTGTGTTTTGTTGTTTCCTAGGTTTTATAGTTGCTGGGGACTTAATTAATTAATTGTGTCAACGGAAATTTTCTTTCATTTTTTGTTGTTATTCTATGCAGTCAGATTGCGTACAAATACTAATCAGGGCCAACCGTTCACGAGACAGCGTAACCGAACAGACAGCTACTAAAAATATTTGAATTTTATTTAACTAAGCCCCATGCAAAGCTTTGAACAGATGCCACGTTGCACGTTGCACATTGCAGTTCTGAGCGCACAGTAACCACGCGAAGATGCCTAGAAACAAATGTCTCAGCGAAAGTACGAGCGCCTGCCGAGAGAGTTCGCCTGATTTCACACAACCCCACATAACGTAATCTCATGCATTTCCTTTCTCACGACAATTTTCAGCCGCACACTGCATGGACAGCGAAGACGCCCCTATAGCATTTTCGATGAAAATTGTTTAATCACCCGTCATACTCCCTCTGATTTTCATTTCTGCTCACATGAAGTGCTGGCTATGAAACATTTAGGCACAGACAACCAGCTGCAGATCAGTGCACAGAATTGGCAGAGAGCACAGGAATCTGTCTTCAATGAGGAGGGGAGGGGGTACTGGATAGTTGGTACAACGCTACGACAGATGTCTAAGTCGGAGCAGCGACTATGTAGAAAAGTAGCTGGAGGTTGCATAACACATTCTGATTTTCACTGTGGTTTTCATGTCGCGACCGATCGTAACTTACTTTCTGGACAACCCTCGTAGCTGGCTACAGCACTAGGAAGCTAACTGTTTTTAATTATATTTGCCCATTATCAAATAATTCAATAACTGACTGAAAAATTTGCAACAGTAAAGCAAACCCAGGAGAAATTTGGAATCTAAGAAAGTAATAAAAAATTTCAGTTATGGCAATGATATCGTGTGAGTAGGCTGTTTAGGTTTTCATGTTGGTAACGCCGCGTAGCGCTCTGTATTAAAATCACTGACTGTGCTGTGTGCAGTCTGCGGCTGGTTGGCATTGTTGCAATATTCGCTATTGTTGTGTTTGGCAGTTGGATGTGAAGAGCGCGTAGCGTTGCGCAGTTGGAGGTGAGCCGCCAGCAGTGGTGGTTGTGGGGAGAGAGATGGCAAAATTTTGAGAGCGGACGATCTGGACGAGTGTCCGGCAGAAAAAGGAGATTTGTAAGGCTGGATGTTATATATATATATATATATATATATATATATATATATATATACATACACACTCCTGGAAATTGAAATAAGAACACCGTGAATTCATTGTCCCAGGAAGGGGAAACTTTATTGACACATTCCTGGGGTCAGATACATCACATGATCACACTGACAGAACCACAGGCACATAGACACAGGCAACAGAGCATGCACAATGTCGGCACTAGTACAGTGTATATCCACCTTTCGCAGCAATGCAGGCTGCTATTCTCCCATGGAGACGATCGTAGAGATGCTGGATGTAGTCCTGTGGAACGGCTTGCCATGCCATTTCCACCTGGCGCCTCAGTTGGACCAGCGTTCGTGCTGGACGTACAGACAGCGTGTGACGACGCTTCATCCAGTCCCAAACATGCTCAATGGGGGACAGATCCGGAGATCTTGCTGGCCAGGGTAGTTGACTTACACCTTCTAGAGCATGTTGGGTGGCACGGGATACATGCGGACGTGCATTGTCCTGTTGGAACAGCAAGTTCCCTTGCCGGTGTAGGAATGGTAGAACGATGGGTTCGATGACGGTTTGGATGTACCGTGCATTATTCAGTGTCCCCTCGACTATCACCAGTGGTGTACGGCCAGTGTAGGAGATCGCTCCCCACACCATGATGCCGGGTGTTGGCCCTGTGTGCCTCGGTCGTATGCAGTCCTGATTGTGGCGCTCACCTGCACGGCGCCAAACACGCATACGACCATCATTGGCACCAAGGCAGAAGCGACTCTCATCGCTGAAGACGACACGTCTCCATTCGTCCCTCCATTCACGCCTGTCGCGACACCACTGGAGGCGGGCTGCACGATGTTGGGGCGTGAGCGGAAGACGGCCTAACGGTGTGCGGGACCGTTGCCCAGCTTCATGGAGACGGTTGCGAATGGTCCTCGCCGATACCCCAGGAGCAACAGTGTCACTAATTTGCTGGGAAGTGGCGGTGCGGTCCCATTCGGCACTGCGTAGGATCCTACGGTCTTGGCGTGCATCCATGCGTCGCTGCGGTCCGGTCCCAGGTCGACGGGCACGTGCACCTTCCGCCGACCACTGGCGACAACATCGATGTACTGTGGAGACCTCACGCCCCACGTGTTGAGCAATTCGGCGGTACGTCCACCCGGCCTCCCACATGCCCACTATACGCCCTCGCTCAAAGTCCGTCAACTGCACATACGGTTCACGTCCACGCTGTCGCGGCATGCTACCAGTGTTAAAGACTGCGATGGAGCTCCGTATGTCACGGCAAACTGGCTGACACTGACGGCGGCGGTGCACAAATGCTGCGCAGCTAGCGCCATTCGACGGCCAACACCGCGGTTCCTGGTGTGTCCGCTGTGCCGTGCGTGTGATCATTGCTTGTACAGCCCTCTCGCAGTGTCCGGAGCAAGTATGGTGGGTCTGACACACCGGTGTCAATGTGTTCTTTTTTCCATTTCCAGGAGTGTATATATATATATATATATATATATATATATATATATATATATATATATATATATATATTGTTCTCTATCAAATTCTTTCAATTGCTGACTATGCCTATCAGTAGTTAGTGGCTTCCGTAGTTAGAATCTTTTATTTAGCTGGCAGTATTGGCGCTCGCTGTATTGCAGTAGTTCGAATAACGAAGATTTTTGTGAGGTAAGTGAGTAATGAAAGGTATAGGTTACTGTTAGTCAGGGCCATTCTTTTGTAGGGATTATTGAAAGTCAGATTGCGTTGCGCTAAAAATATTGTGTGTCAGTTTATTGAGGATCAGAATAAGTAAAGAGAGAAATGTCTAAGCACGTTCAGTTATGCTCAGCTGTTTGAAAATCATATAACGTAGAGGTCTATCAGCACAGTCATTCGTAATTTTTCTAAGGGGACGTATCAATTATATTTCTGTACGACACGGCCTATAAGCTGAAATGTCGGTTAACCGGGACGGACAGTATATTGAAAGAGGTTAAAAGATGAATATAAAGAAAAGTAAAACAACAGTATCCCGAATGTACTCCAGATAAAATAGACAGTGCATAGGAGATTAGGTTAGGAGATGAGGCACTGATAGTAGTAGACACGTTTTGTGATTTAAGTAATAGAAACTGATGAAGGTCGAAGTAGAAAGGATATGAAATAATGATTGGCGATAGGAAGAAAATAGTTTCTGAAAAGTAGAAGGTTGCTAACATTAAATATAAATTTAAATGTTGCGAAGTATGGTATGGAGGTGTATTTTTCGGTGTGTTTCCTAGAACAGAAGTGATATGTGGATGATGAACCGTACAGACAAGAAGCGAATAGAAATTTTGAGCTGTGGTGCCACAGAGGAGCGTTGAAAATTAGGTGGGTGATCGGATAACTGATGAGGAGGTACTGAATCGAATTTGGTAGAATATAAATGAAGGAACAACTTTACTGAAGAAATGGATTGAAGGATAAGATATAATTAGTCAGAGAGTAATATTCGATTTGACTGTGAACGGGAATATATGTTGAAAGGCAGTCAGGCAGTTCGCTAAGGCAGGCATGTTAGGGGCAGCAGCTGATAGAAGGGACTGAACGGTTTAATGGCCTAACAATTATTATTGGTCTAAAGAAAATATATATTGTAAAATGGCGCGTTTCGCCTGCGCGGACAAAATATTTATTCTGCGACTAGGAGTTACTCTATGGCGACCGAAGAAAAGTTAGAAAATGGGAATGTGACTGGACTTTGTTACGAGACAGGATAACGAAAGGACGTGTACGAAGTCTGTGCAATGTAACAGTCATTGGTAGCCGCCATATTGTATAATTTGTGTTTTTTGAGATTCACAAGCGATACGTAATGCTAATGTGGAGTTTACTAACGGTCATAGTACACTCTGTTGCATTTCAAAGGTAACTGCGCGTATTTAATTTTGGATCAAAGGGTTCTGTGATAAACTATTATGTACTACAAGCTTGGATAAGACCTAGAACATTTGGTGGTCAATGTTTTCTGTAGAACCTGCTTCAATAACACGGTCAAAAGCATGGAGAAAGCTTTCTCTGCTAAAAGGAGCTCGTTTCACTCGCAGACTATCATCGAATGGCCAAATGCGAATGGCTGTGTTCTAATTCGAAAAGATCATATAGAAGTTTTCTTTCTCTTACGTTTCAAGAATTGTACAGGCAACCGTCGGAGTCCGCAGCTGCTTCTCCACCATGAGATTAACTTGTCTACATGTCCCAAATTAAGTATGCTGTGGGAGTAGTCGACGCCGATCAAGATACTGACCTTCACAGACATACAAACGGAGACACACACACACACAAGATCAATAACAACGAGTTTAATATTACCAGCATGAAAAACATTAATTTCTTCTTTTTAGCTGAAAATATAGTAAAAGGCTCAACTGGACGGTGGAGTCTGAACTGTAGAACGTGTATGCCGACTGATAATCACTGCTCTCAGAAGTAGTGTTGAGCTATTTTACAACATGCGTTGGAGTCTCACGAGATACCTAGCACCAAAGCTTTCATCACAAATATCTTTCCCATAGAATACAGAAAATATGCTATGGGATGATCATTGATTCAGTTGGGTAGATTGAATTCTTTGAAAGTTTAGTGACAATATTTAGTAATTCGTTTAAGAAATTCATATTTCAAAATCGCCAAGACCTTCTGAAAAATAAATTTTCTTTTTAACTTCAGGTCTCGCTCATCTGATCATTTTCAGGTACAAGATTACTTGCAAACAACGATTATGCCAACGATCTTACTGTGACGTCAAACAAAGTAACCATCCTGAGTTACTTCACCTTGTATTATGTTTTATTTTACCGGCACAGTAACAACGTCTTCGTATACCCTGTTGTAAATGATACTGTGGATGATCGGGTCTTTATATAGGTGTATTTCATCAGGGTCCCTTGGCAGTCAGTTTTTGAAATACGTACGATATATGGGCTTCCATCTGCACAACATAATTGGTAATCCACTAAATACACCTGCCGTGCAACATCTTTATTTTCTCCATGTGATTATTTTAGTTAGTGTGCTGAAGACATTTCATTTCATCGAAAAAACTATCAAAAATGCATAAATCGTTACTTGTAACGGAATACACTAACGCTTGCTGTGGACGTAAAGGTCGCGGCTATGTGTATATTCCGAACAATTATTTTTCCGGAATCGACACTGTAGTCTTAGATTAGCAGGCTTTTTTATGCCCGTTAACAGAGGGTTCTGTGTCATTGTGTAGCTACGTAGAGTTGTGGGAGAGGGTCTCATTTCTGCGGCGAGCATACATTGCCCTATTTGTGGGCGACAGTATGATTACACAACAGGATATGACTATTTTAACAGCTGACTGGAGGCCAATGGAAATCATAAACGTTCTGACGGACACGGCTGTAGTTCCTCAGGGAGCCATCTGAATGAATCGCTACGCGCGGCTTGTAACGACAGGAAACGTTCATTTACTTGCAATTGAAACGGGTGGAAATTGCGGGTCGTTGGCAATGAAAGCTGTTCCATTGATGTGGTTCAGTGACAATGCAAATAACTTTAGCGGAAAGGATAGACGAGCGTAGATTGAAGATGGCCGACCGCTAATGTGGGCCCTGCTGGACTGTAATAGGATGTTTTCCGGTTCGCGGGAGCCGTTCTCGGAGGGATAAGCGCCTGGCAGCCATCTTCACTGGCGTCTGGCTGTAAGCCTTTCTCAGAACTGCGGCCTCGGCCGGCTGACAACAACATCTGAGAGCTCTCCTACGTGGAAGAGAACGTTCCGTAGGAAGGGGCTAAACGTGTACGACCGCAAATAATGAGGTCTAACGGTCTGACATGTGCGCGTATGACCACAGGTGGTTTTGGGCAATAAACAAAACAAAACTATACAAGCCTAACGTCGAGTACTGTTGTTGCATGCTAATATCACCTCCAGGACAATCTCGTGCTAATTGTCGCGTGGTTATAGTTGGTTTTGGGCAATAAACAAAACAAAACTATACAAGCCTAACGTCGAGTACTGTTGTTGCATGCTAATATCACCTCCAGGACACTCTCGTACTAATTGTCGCGTGGTTTACATGACCCGTTACTTGTCATAATTTTTGCTCTTAATTATGGTAATGAGTTATATTTTTATAAATAGAGCCTCTGGTTATCTGGAGACAAGTGTTTTGTCTTTTATTTTAACGAAGGAGTGGATACTATGACCACTCTCTTTCGACAATGGTAATGGCTTCAGTACTACAGAAATAGACCATCAAGTAAAGCAGGGAGCATAGGAAAATTAATCTCATTTTGCATTCAACTAAAGTTATGTTAGGAGTGACGAATAAAAGACTGGAGAAGACAGAGGAGAAAATATGACTGAAGATGGGCTTGGTGTGACAAAGAACACTGAGACACAAGATAAAACATGGCTCTGGCGAATTTTGTCTGGTAAGTTCATTGCGACGAGGAAAGGCCTATAAAATAGTTCTGACTTGTGATAAGATTACAATTATAAAACGAAAAACAGAATTAATTGGTTAAGCAGGTGAGATGAAATACCTACCTTGAGCAAGCTACAGACGCCCCACTACATACTATCTGATCAAAATCAAAACGGTTGAAATGGCTCTGAGTAGTACGGGACTTAACATCTGAGGGCTTCAGTCCCCTAGAACTAAGAAATACGTAAACCTAACTATCCTAAGGACATCACACACATCCATGCCCGAGGCAGGATTCGAACCTGTGACCGTAGCGGTCGCGCGGTTCCAGACCGAAGCGCCTAGAACCGCTCGGCCACACCCAGACACTAATGGTGTGTGTCCAGCATTCGAATGTTTTTTTTTTTTTTTGCGTCCTTAACTCCGCTGGGGACTCTTCATCAGTGAGGGATCTGGATTTACGTGGTGGGATGACAGCACGTCCTTTATCGAGAGCCGTAATCAGGGAAGATAGTCTGCAGCGAAGTAGACATTCTGATTCATCCCAAAACACCGTCCGAACAGGCCTCGGAAGGCCCAACGGTACCGACCGGACGCCGTGTCATCTTCAGACCACAGACGTCACTGCATGTTGATATGTAAGGGCATGTGGTCAGCACACCGCTCTCCCGGCCGTATGTCAGTTTACGAGGCCGGAGCCACTACTTCTCAGTCACGTAGCTCCTCAGTTTGCCTTACAAGGGCTGAGTGCACCCCGCTTGCCATCAGCGCTCGGCAGACCGGATGTTCATCCATCCAAGTGCTGACCCAGCCCGATTGCCCTTCACTTTGGTGATCTGACGGGAACCAGTGTTACCACTGCGGCAAGACCGTTGGCATGACTCACCCAAATGGTGCTCCACTTTGTTGAGGTCCAGATTCTGATGAGGCAAATCCATTTCACGAATGTTATTCTCCACATACTGGTGCCTCATATGCTGATATATGACAGAGTGTATCTTCATGATGACATAGTCATCGTCTCGGAACTATTCCTCTAAATACGCAGTTCACAATGCTGTAAACTGAGTTCATAACCTTCCCCACTTAGCATTTACACCACTAGCGGTCTGCATCTGATGTTTACGATAGATCGTGTTGTTCGGTATATGTAGTTCCGCGTGAGTCCCGCAGACGTCGACTCCGTCGCTTTGGATTGTGGTACCAGGTGCACTCGATATCCTTGAAGCTCGTACGAGCCTCTCACGCTCGAATTGCCCGACTGCCTACTCTAGTCACCCTAGCGCCGCTCAGTCGCCAGCTCTAAGATCATGGCACGTGAATCTGAGGTGGAGAACAGTGTCAAAAAGAAACTTGATTTGAAAGAATATATCCTGAGTGAGAAAGACAATGGTCGTAACATTGTCTGGCAGAAATGTTTCATTAGTAACCGATAAAGTTGTCCACTAAATGTACTATAGCAAGTGCTCTGTTCTCCTTATGTATCCGCTATCACACATCTGAAGGCACATGTCTTCATATTCTTGCCTCATCTTACCGCACTATCAAGAAACAGAGAGAGACATGCCAAGATGTGTACCATATCTATAACTGCGCATTTTATTTATCAGGATTACGCACTGGGAAGTATGATACTGCTGACAACTCTCTTTTCTGAGAAGAAAAAATTACGGGAATTGTCTGAGAATTACATCGAGATAACATCTACGAAAATTGCTTAGGGGTAAATTCCCAGCATTTTAATATGACTGTGTTATATCACTGACCGATGCCGTAATATACGAGAGTACTGGAGCCTTCCCGCAACATGCACGAATTACACATATTTTGAACAGTCGTGAATCACATTTTTCATGAGGAATATTTAATAAATGAGGGTGCAGTTGTTTATTGCAAGACTTATGCTGCCAAAAAGATTGTCCATTTCATGAAGAAAAATGGTGACGTGAATTCGATACGGACAGGTTTGAAGCAAGTAACGGAGAGTAGGGGAAACAGCTTGTTTAGAATGCCACAGTCCGCGCTTAAACAGTATGATAAAATCATGGAAATGCTGCAGAGGATAGGCGTCTTTGAGAACCTTACTGGTAATGACAACACAGCAAAAGAACTCGTGACTTTCTAGTAGCCATCCAAATATGCAGTAGGGACGTCGGAAGGTGACGAGTATCCAACAATTCATTTTATTTTGTTATCAATGCACAAACTGAAAGTCATTGTAATACGGGGCTCGAAGATAGAGAGGTACGTTTAGATTACTTTAGACCCAGATTTTGGTTTAATACACGCTGGGTGTCCAGCAAACGAAAATTACACTTAACTGCAAAACGCCAGTTTCAGTTTGACTGGTATCTCGACAGTACAGTATAGCTGTTGTGTTGTCGTCTAGCAGCTGTAGATAATACTAGCACTGCAGAGCGCTTTTTCCGTCTCATAGAAGAGAGAGTCGATACTCGAACGGTGAACAGAGTACAAACATTTGTGTGTCGCCGTTCGTTACAGTTACCGAAAATTATCTGTCTGACAGACTTGAGATATTAAAAAACTGTCAGTCAAATATGCGGTGAAACATCACTTCCTGCTAAGCTAGACCTGAATCATATCGTGACAGTAATATTTTACTCTGTTTTTCTGATATCTGTAAATATTTATTTAGGGCCGGTGAACGAATATCAGCCGCACTCAGCAGTCAAAATGTCTCTATTTCGGAATGACTACACCGTGGGCTATGCCATATTCAATCTCCTGATGATCTTCAGTTTTATTTAATTCGAATAGATAGGGGCGACGACAGTGATCGACGTGAGATGTGACAGCGTGACCGTAGTCTCTATCCCATGCTATCTAATGTAGCGAGGAGAATGTATTCTGTTCCAGCCTCAAATGTGTTTAATGAAAGAAATTTCAGAGTGCCGTGGAAGCTTATCTTGGACGGACGAAACAGACTTCATCCGAAACGCGTCGACTGAATGTAATTACTGTAATTTGGAATAACTTTTGTGCTTGTTAAATATTAATGTCTTAGGTTTTCGAGTTCACATAGATACATTTGAATCAATAAAATATATGGTGTTATAAAAACTGCAATATAATGTTTAACTGCCATCATTACAAAAGTTGGTAGTTGCATAGCGTCCATGTCAAACTCTAAGCTGTTTCCAAATATTCATTATTGCATTATCGATCACAATAAAATCCTGATTAGACACTACCTGCCAAGAATATACAGAGGATAGGCAAAATAACGTGAACAATGGTAGTAATGAAATGGTTGTGTTTGATGGACAACAATGCAGGTAAGGCCCGTGTCAGGTTGGACTGTGCGTGTTCAGTACGGACTAGGCTTCAGTGCGGGTTGTTTACGAGTAGTGTACACTTCGTAATTGCGTTCAGAGGCCGCGGTCTACGTGCAATGAAAGACTTGAGATCCAAAGAGGGCAGATTGTGGCGGCCCAATTAGCTGGAGCATCAGTAACCTAGATAGCCAACTTATTGAATGTTTTAAGAGCAGCGCCGGCCGAAGTGGCCGTGCGGTTAAAGGCGCTGCAGTCTGGAACCGCAAGACCGCTACGGTCGCAGGTTCGAATCCTGCCTCGGGCAGGTTAGTTAGGTTTAACTAGTTCTAAGTTCTAGGGGACTAATGACCTCAGCAGTTGAGTCCCATAGTGCTCAGAGCCATTAGAACCAACCATTTAAGAGAAGCTTCTTCAACAGTCATGACAAAACATGGAAAGACATCATCATGTAAACGGAATAGTAGGCAAAAATCAAATCTAAATGACAGAGATCGTCATACGCTGACACGAGCTGTGTCAAAACAACATAAAACTGCGGCCACTAAAGTGACTGCAGAGCTTAATAGCCATCTTCGAGACGCCGTATCTATCGACACTGTTCGCCGAGATATCCATAAAGCGATTATTCGTGGATGAGCTGCTATATCGAAACCATTAGTGGTGACAACCAACGCAAGGAAGCGTAAAACATGGTACCAAGAGTATTAATTGTGGGCGTCTGATCAGTGGAAGCACGTCATATGGTCCGAAGAATTAACGTTTTCGTTATTTCCAAAATCGGGCCAGGTTTACGTCTGGAAAACGCCAAAAGAAGCCTACAATCCTGATCGCTTGACTCCAACGGTTAAGCTTGGAGACGGGAGTGTGATAGTATGGGCAGCCATATCATGGTATTCTGCTGGTCCCATCATTACTCTCAAACGCCGTGTTACAGCCAACGATTATGTGAACATTTTAGGTGGTCAGGTGTACCCCACTATCGAGAAGTAGTTTCCCAACAACGATGCTACATTTCAGGACAAAAATGCACCCATTCACACAGCCAGGACAATACAATGGTGGTATGAGGACCATGCAACTGATGTGCAGCGTGTTCCCTGGCCAGTACAATCTTCTTACTTGAACTCTTGTTGACGGGATTGGAGCGTAGACTCCGAAGCGAATTTCCGCCTCCCTCGTCACTACAAGAGTTACAAGAAGTTCTTGAGACAGAGAAGTTGCTGTCCATGTATCAGCACGGTTTAGAAAGCATCGTTTATGCGAAGCGCTACTCGCCCCTCTTTCACATGATATCTTGCGAACCATGGATGAAGGGTATTAGACGGATGCCATATTCCTTGACTTCCGGAAAGCGTTAGACTCGGTGCCCCACTGCAGACTCCTAACTAAGGTACGAGCATATGGGATTGGTTCCCAAATAGTTGAGTGGCTCGAAGACTTCTTAAGTAATAGAACCCAGTACGTTGTCCTCGATGGTGAGTGTTCATTGTAGGTGAGGGTATCATCTGGAGTGCCCCAGGGAAGTGTGGTAGGTCCGCTGTTGTTTTCTATCTACATAAATGATCTCCTGGATAGGGTGGATAGCAATGTGCGGCTGTTTGCTGATGATGCTGTGGTGTACAGGAAGGTGTCGTCGTTGAGTGACTATAGGAGGATACAAGATGACTTGGACAGGATTTGTGATGGTGTAAAGAATGGCAGCTAACTTTATATTTAGATAAATGTAAATTAATGCAGATGAATAGGAAAAAGAATCCTGTAATGTTTGAATACTCCATTAGTAGTGCAGCGCTTGACACAGTCACGTCCATACAATATTTGGGCGTAACATTGCAGAGCGATATGAAGTGGGACAATTATGTAATGGCGGTTGTGGGGAAGGCGGATAGTCGTCTTCTGTTCATTTGTAGAATTTTGGGAAGATGTGGTTCATCTGTAAAGGAGACCGCTTATAAAACACTAATACGACCTATTCTTGAGTACTGCTCGAGCGTTTGGGATCCCTATCATGTCGGATTGAGGGAGGACATAGAAGCAATTCAGAGGCGGGCTGCTACATTTGTTACTGTTAGGTTTGATCATCACGCGAGTGTTACGGAATTGCTTCAGGAATTCGGTTGGGAGTCTCTAGAGGAAAGGAGGCGTTCTTTCCGTGGATCGCTAGAGAGGAAATTTAGAGAACCAGCGTTTGAGGCTGACTGCAGTACAATTTTACTGCCGCCACATTACATTTCGCGGAAAGACCACAAAGATAAGATAAGAGAGACTAGGGCTCGTACAGAAGCATATAGGCAGTCATTTTTCCCTCTTTCTGTTTGGGAGTGGAACAGGGAGAGAAGATGCTAGTTGTGGTACGAGGTACCCTCCACCACGCACCGTATATTACGGGCGAATGGGGTTGACCAATTATTAATAAACCATTCCCAAGTAAGTACAAGTGTTCACATTATTTTGCCTATCCCCTGTACATGTATTGTGTAATTAAATTGATGTGAGTGTAGCTTCACCAGGTGTTGGGAGTGTGTCAGGAGCGACATCAGCCTGCAGACACACAGATATGATACTAAAACTGTCGCAACAGCAGCACAGAGGGCGCTGTCTTCTGCACAGCGCCTAGTTCGACCACAGGCTGCCTGCTTCGAGCATTCCCACTAGGGAAAGCCATGGCCGAGCGCAATGGGCTCGAGATAGTATGAGCAACCCAAACCCACTTTTTGTAGACCTCTAACAGCCACAACCCAACCACAAAAAACACCACCTCCTCCATACCTCAAGTTTTAGCATCAGACATGACGGCAGGAAATTTTTGTGTGCATTCGCCAAACCCAAACTTCTCCGTCGGATTACTACAGGTGATTCATCACACAAAATTAATTGTTTCCAGTCATCCACTATCCAGTGGCATCGATCATTATTTAAATTTATCCATGTTATATGGATGTTGTTTGAGGTCTGCTGCTGTATTGTAAGATTATGTGGAATAGTTTACACTGGTGCAGTTACTTTTTACTAATATTTTATTAGCACAATGCATTTCGGCAGCATGCTGCTATCATCAGGTGCATTATACAGTTACTTATACATCAGATGAAAGGTTATGTTCATTAGCTGTGTGTGCCAGTGAGGTTAAGAATCGAAACATAAACCTTTGTGGAAGGATAAATAGCACACAGGGCACAGTAACAGGTAAATCACAACTTAGAACTTTCACAAATGTCTGTTTACATCTTTCCAAAGAGTTTTAAAATCTAAGATAAACTACTTACAATTTCAAAGACTGTCAGCATCTTTCCAGAGAGTTATAAGATCTAAGCTAAACTACTTACAATTTCTAACACAGTAATATATACCTGTAATGAAGATGAGGACTTTTATCTAGATGTATTGGTAATATGGAGTATGTTACATGGATACTTAATGAAAACTTGATAAAACATCAAAAACTATCATCGCCCAAAATTATTGAACTCACGGGACTCCTTAAACTTGTACTAAACTACAACTATTTTAAATTTAATAATAAAATCTACATGCAACATATAGGTCTTGCAATGGGCTCAAGCACATTTGGTATAATTGACAACATGTATATTGACCACCTTGAGCAAAAAACTCTTGCAATAAAATCAAGCTCTATGGATAAAATAATTTAGTATAAACATTATGTTGATGATACATTATTCCTGGTACATGGTGACACAAATGATACTAGCAACATATTCGACACACGCAATAAACAAGATAGAAACATAAAATTCGTAGTGGAATATGAGAGCAATGGTACCATCAATTTTCTTGATCTAAACATCAGCAAGGAAAACAACTCACACGTCTTCAAATTTTACAGGAAGGCAACAGAAACAGGTACCACCATACACAACTCATCCTGTCACCCCACAACACACAAACAGGCTGCATACAGAGCACTACTTAACAGAGCCAACAATATACCTATGGATAAATATGCACATCTTTATGAGCTCAGCATAATAAAACAAATAGCTTCAGCAAATGGCTATGATGTGTTAATTGATAACCTTACACAAAAAAGGAAAGACAATAATAAGCCACCTTCCGCACATGAAATGATAAAGAAGCCCACGGCTTGCATACCTTTTGCAGGCAAACTCTCCTATAAAATAGCAAACATTCTCAGACCAGACGACATTAACATTGCTTTTACAACACACAACAAACTGCAACACACATTGAGACACAATATATAGACACAGACGGGTATATACTCACAATCCGGTATCTATAAAACAGTATGTAATACCTGCAGATCCCTCTATATAGGCCAAACTGGGAGAGACTCCTAAACAAGATATAATCAACACATTAATGCTTACTACACTATCAGTTACAATAGATCAGCAAAAAAGACGCTGGCTATCCATTCCATGATATTGCGAATGATCTTCATATATTACATGAAAAGAACAAGGACACCAAATTGACTCGTATGAAGAACTGGAAAACTTCATTCATGGCACAGCACATGGATATGTATTTTTAAATGATAAGCTTGAAAATAATAATGTTAACATCTAGAATAACTTCTCCAACATTAAATGCTTATGTCACTGACAGAATACTTTTCATTAAGTATCCATGTAACATCCTCGATATTGCGAATAGATCTATAGAGAAGTCCTCATCTTCACTATAGGTAGATACTAGTGTGTTTGAAATTGTAAGTAGTTTAGCTTAGATTCTAAAACTCTTTGGAAAGATGTAAACAGATGTTTGTGAAAATGCTAAGTTGTGATTTACCTGTTACTGTGCTCTGTGTGGCAGAAAATGAAATCGCCAACAGTAATGTCAGCAAACGTATTAATATGTTACCTAATCATGCTATTCACATAATGTACACACTGAAACAGATTTATCCTTCCACACGCGTTGTTTCGATTATTAACTCCACTGGCACACACAGCTAATGTACATAACCTATCAGCTGATGTATAAGTAACTGTATAATGCTACTCATGATGGAAGCATGCTGCCGAAATGCATTGTTTTAATAAAATATTAGAATAATATGACTGCAGCAGTATAAATTTTTCCATATAATCGATCTTTAAATCAACTCCAGCGTCGCTCAGCATCGACTGAAGAGATGTGTGTGGATCATAGTTCTCAATTCCTTTTAATGTCCTACTTCCACTCATTGCGCTAGCTGGATATCTGGTAGCACTTGTGGTCTGACATGTGCTTCCTAGGCACTATCTCAATACGATCATTTACGGTCACCCACAGCAATGCTCGGCTGTACCTGGCCATTTGTGCATGAGGTCAGCGTGGTCTTGGTTTAACTGCGGTTCTTATTTTGCATTTGCACTTCACAATTAGATCACCAACACTAGCCCTGGGCGACATAAGCAAGGTCGAAACGTTCCTGATGGACATGGCGCGTTCACTGAGCACGTTCCAAGCCGCTGAGCTCTCCTGTCTGAGCCATTCTGCTGTTGCTGATTCTCTGCTGGCACAATACTTTACGCTTCGTTGTATATGGTCGGGTCTGTGTCTGGTGCTCAGTTCCGCATTACACAGCAGTTTCCGGGTACTTTCGATGATAAACTGTATGCCAAACTTGTCCAGGAGGAGCATTGTCGTTCAGTAACCGTCTGCGGTGTAGTTATCAACGTGGTCGAAAATGTAGCACAGACTGGCGTGAGGTTCGAACTGGGAACCTAGCCCTCCACTTGCATTGCGATTGCAGTCTCCGGACACAGCCAACCAGATGTGGGCGGCCGGAGTTTTCTACGTAGATGAATAGCTTACAATGTTATGTGTACCTCTTTTAGTTTTTCTTCTGTTAGCTACGTTTTAATTCCTTTCACAAATTTCTCTTTAGTTCCATTACTGTTAGGTGCCTGGGGCACTTTCAGGGCTGGCCATCATGGATGTGTGACGCTCCAGTCGCTCATACCGAGATCGCATCCAACTGTATGTCAAGCAATGACTCCGTCAGACTGTAGCGCCTAGAACCGCTCAGCCACACAGGCCGGCTTGCAGTTTGTATCTTACCACTTTTACTATTATTTTCTCTCTCTAGATTGTGAACGTAAATATTTAACATAACATCGATACTACTGTCTATACGTTACGGCTATGTTTGCATGGAAGAGTCGTTCCTTAGGGCGACTGCATTCCGCTGATGAAAGATATTAGTATACAATTATGTATCGCAAAATTGGCGGAAACTGTTCGCATACAGGCACGATACTGAAAGTGTTTGAGTTCTGCTGACGAAATTGAAGCAGAAGAAATGGATAACAGCACATTGTGTCCATGCAGTAATAAAAGGGGAGATAGATGCAGTAGGGCTTATGAAGAACTGAGATCACAACCTTCGAAGTTTGGAGTGTACGCCAGAATCTGTCAACGGTTTTGATACTTTACATTCAATTATTTCACTTCATATTGCGTAACAGAATGTCATTCGTGATAGTATTCCAAGTTAAGGAAGTCTTTTAGTTCCCTTAGGACAACGATAGAGGATGTGCCAAGAGAGTCCGTAGCTCGTGGTCGTGCGGTAGCGTTCTCCCTTCCCACGCCCGGGTTCCCGGGTTCGATTCCCGGCGAGGTCAGGGATTTTCTCTGCCTCGTGATGACTGGGTGTTGTGTGCTGTCCTTAGGTTAGTTAGGCTTAAGTAGTTCTTAAGTTCTAGGGGACTGATTACCATATCTGTTAAGTCCCATAGTGCTCAGAGCCATTTTTGTCCCAGGAGGAACGATCATTATTAAGTGATATCATGTTGCTCTCATTGTCAAAGTTATAGACTAGCGACCAATCGAATTTTTTATATTAAGGATTACAAAACCTTGAAGTCAATATCGTGATTTTTTTTTAAATTTTTGATTCTAGTGCTAGTTATGCACGATACATCGTAAACCACATCAAATACCGACGAATCGATTCCACAGACCGAACGTGAGGAGTGGGGCTAGTGTAATTGGTTAATACAAACCATAAAAAAATACACGGAAGTATGTTTTTTAACACAAATCTATGTTTTTTAAATTAAATCCCGTTAGTTTTTTAGCACATCTGAACATATAAACAAATACGTAATCAGTGCCGTTTGTTGCATTGTAAAATGATAATTACATCCGGAGATATTGTAACCTAAAGTTGACGCTTGAGCACCACTCCTCCGCTGTTCGATCGTGTGTATCGGAGAGCACCGAATTACGTAGGGATCCAAAGGAAACGGTGATGGACCTTAGGTACAGAAGAGACTGGAACAGCACATTACGTCCACATGCTAACACCTTTTTATTGGTCTTTTTCACTGACGCACATGTACATTACCATGAGGGGTGACTCATCCTATATAGCCTTTGAGGATTTTCAATCTTTACGACAAAAATTTAGTGATATGAGAGGAAAAGCAAAAAAGACTACATGGGCTCTAATTAGCATCTCTTAAGAGCTGTGGGCGTTTCTTCTTCGATACAGTGCAACAAGACTCTTCTACGGCAAGTTCCTACTTTCCATTTTTTTTGGAGGAGGTTTTGTGGACCAAACAAGAAAAAATAGCGTAGTTAACATGTCTGTAAAATGCAAACCTTAAGAGCTACGAGCACTTTTTTGCAGCAGAAGAGATGTGTTTCACAATAGTAAAGATGATGTGCTCATGGTTCCTCAGGTATGCACTTTAGAGTCATATTCACTGGACATTTTTACTTGTTTTAGTCAATAGTACCACCTCTCAAAATATGGAAAGCAAAGAGCTTCCAGTAGAAGAGATTTGTTTCATAGTATCGAAGACGGAGAAGTGATCCTAGCTCTTAAGCTACAGGTATGCATTTTAGAGTATAAGTTTACTATATGTTTTTGCTTTGAATGATAGTTAGTCATATTCCTGAATGCTAAACATTCCTTCTGCGACACCTTGTGTATAGGAAATAATTTTTGTGTATTATATAAAGACAGATTTTATTTACTTTAAATATGAAACAAAAGTCCGTAAAGCCTAATCTTTAATCATCCATGCATGTACATATAATTAACACGTATCTAATCTTTGTTACATGTGGTCATTCCATTTTAGGTCAGTCTGGATAGTTATAACTAAGTATTTTACAGTAGTTATTGCTTCCAGTGCTCTGTTGCCATAGTATAATCGAACAGAAATGGATCACTTCACTGTTAATTCTTAATAAGTTTCCTTTAATTACGTTTCGAAAGAATTGCCCGCCCATACACCATTCATCGATCGTTTGCAGGTCTTCTTGCATTTCGCTACCGTCTTTTGGAGTAGTAGCTTTCCACTGTGCACATCACGGGGCCTCCAGTGTTGTTTAATAGATTGCCAACATAAAATTTAAATGGTAGTGACACCATAATATTCCCTTGGAGGAATCTGAAAATTACCTTTGTATTCCCCGATTTTGTCCCGTTCTGAACACTGTATAGAGTTGAATCTGCAAGGTGGCCCTGCATCCAACCACGTATCTTGTGCGACACTGGGTAAGAAGGTATTCTGTTCACTAAATGGCAGTGTGGAACCAGACAGAATGGTTTGCTGAAACAAAAGAACACTGCATCTACCTATGAGCCGTTACGTTCTTCTATAACCATTTCGTATCAGTACTTTACAACAATGCCTTAATAACTCATTATTCGATTATATTCACATCCGTTATCGTTTGCCTACTTTGGAATAAGATTTATGAATTCCCAACTGGAATATGACCTTTTTTTGAGGTCATTAGTTTTCTGACTGGTTTGATGGTACCCACCACGAATTCATCTCCTGTGCCAACCTCTTTGATCTCCTGTGCCAACCTCTTTGATCTCCTGTGCCAACCTCTTTGATCTCCTGTGCCAACCTCTTTGATCTCCTGTGCCAACCTCTTTGATCTCCTGTGCCAACCTCTTTGATCTCCTGTGCCAACCTCTTTCATCTCCTGTGCCAACCTCTTCATCTCCTAGTAGCACCTGCAACCGATGTCCTCAATTATTTGCGGTAAGTATTCATATCTATGTCTTCCTCTACAGTTGTTGCCCTCTACAGCTTCTTCTAGTACCTTGGAAGTCATTCCGTAAAGTCTTAACAGATGTCCTATCCGTCTGTCCATTCTCCTTGTCAGTGTTTTCCATATATTCCTTACCTCTCCGATTCTGCGCAGAACCTCCTCATTCTTTAGCTTATCAGTCTACCTAATTTTCAACATTCGCCTGTAGCATCACATCTCAAAGGCTTGGATTCTCTTCTGTTCCGATTTTACGGCCGTCCATGTTTCACTACCATACCATGCTTCTTCCTGAAATTAAGGCCTATGTTTGATGCTAGTAGACTTCTCTGAACTAGGAATGCCCTTTTTTGCTAGAGCTAGTCTACTTTTTACGTCCTCCTTGCTACGTCCGTCATCAGTTATTTTTCTTCCTATGTTAAAGAATTCATTAACTTTGCCTGCTTTGTAACCATCAATTCTGATTTTTATTTTCTCGTTATTCTCTTTTCTGCTGCTTGTCATTGCTTTCGTCTTTCTTCGATTTACTCTCAATCCATATTCTGTACTCATTAGATTCTTCATTCCATTCAGGAGAACTTGTAATTCTTCTTCACTTTTTCTCAGGATAACAATGTCACCAGTGAATGGTATAATTGGTATCATTTCACCTTGAATTTTGATTCCACTACTGACTTTTATTTCGATCATTGCCTCTTTTCTGTAGAGATTAAACAGTAAGGGTGAAAGAATGCATCCCTGTTTCACACCCTTTTAATTGGAGCTTTTCGTTCTTGGTCGTCCACTCTTATTATTCCCTCTTGGCTCTAGAACATATTGTATGTTGCCCGTCTCTCCCTATAGTTTACTACATTTTTTTCTCAGAATCTCGAAGGTCTTGCACCATTTTACATAGTCGAACTCTTTTTCCCAGATCAACAAATCCTATGACTGTATCTTGATTTTTCTTTATTCTTGCCTCCATTACCAAGCGCAATGTCAGAACTGCCCTCGGGTGCCTATACATTTTCTAAAGCCAAACTTATCGACATTTAGCACATCCTCAATTTTCTGTTCCGTTCCTCTGTACATTATCCTTGTATGCAACTTGGATGCATGAGCTGTTAAGCTGATTGTTCGGTAATTGTCGCACTTATGAGCTCTTACGGTCTTCGGTACTGTGTGGATGACATTTTCCCGAAAGTCAGATGGTATGTCACCAGACTAATCATTGTGACTTAATAACTCATTATTCGATCACATTCACACCAGTCATCATTTTCCTACTTTGGAACAGGATTTGTGAAATTCTAAGTGGAGTCTGAGGGCATTTTGTGTGTTTGTTACACCTTTTATACCAGTTGTAGAAGTTTTTCCTGTGTATGTTGCTTAAACCTTTTACATCAGTTGTAAAAGTTTATCCTGTGTGGTTGTAAGAAGGATATAAATTTTTTTTTTGAAAAAAATGTCGTGTGATAAAGGCGACATCCTTCTACCTACAGTTTCTAAACAAAAATATGGGAACTCCAAACCAATAGTGAAAGCGGATAGCATCTGCGCACTCCTCTCCCCAAAGTAGACCACAAAGGCTGACAAACATGAAAGTTGGTGACATATATCCAGTGGAGTAGCAGCAATTCATCCTTGTGAGCCCAAAACCAGTCCTGCGAGCTATGTGAACAGGGGCATCTTCGTCTTCGGCCACAGCATTAGCAATAAAAAGCATTGTACCATGAGATGGACGTGATCAACCAAAATTATCACATACTACTTTGCAGTAGTGTGACCCTGAAGAATAATCACGTTAACGATTGAATATCATGATCTGGCTGCTCAAATCAGCATCAAACAGTACCATGTTTCACCGTTGGGTCTTCAACTCGGCCAGAGGTTGGAAAAGGAGTGGAACAAGATTCATACGATCGAATTACTTTCTTCCATCCCTCAATAGCCAAGCTTATATGGCTTCGGCACCACGATTTCCTGTGACAGTCGTTTGCGTGACTGATGAGTGCTTTCAGAATTCAGTTTGGCTCTACAGTTCCCTGCTTATGGAGGTCCCTTCGTGTGTTTTGTTGATTGTGGGGTTCGTGGTTATGACAGTCAGTTGTTCAGTAAAGTTCGCAGCTGTTGCCCTCTTATTTTTCATTACAATCCTCTTCAAGGACTGTTTGTCGCTATCACTCAACGCACAATTTCGTCCAAGTTGTGACTTAGCGGATGATGCATTTCCTCTTTCCCTGTACGCGACATAACTCTGTGGTATGGTACCTCTTCAAAAACCAATAATTCATCTACCTTGGTTACGAAAGTACACACCAAACGAGCACTAAAAATTTGCCCACATTGGAAGTAACTTAGCTCCGACAAAATGCACTTAAAGCTACACTGATGAGCCAAAATATTATGACCACATCCTTAGCTTGTTCGTTCGTCTTTGGGACGAAATACATCATCGGTTCTGCGTATCAGCGATCAGACAGTTTGTCGGTACGTTGCGGCATCAGATGTCTACGCCTAGGTCATGTAATTCATAGAAATAGCGGACCGCTGATTTGCGTACGGGCGCCCGGAAGTGACACAGATGGGTTCTATAGGATTTACATCAGGCGAATTTGGTAGCCGACTCATCAATGTGAGTTCACTATAATGCTTCTCAAACAACTGCAGCACGGTTCGGACTCTGAGACACGGACAATTATACTGCTGAAAGATGACATCACCGTCGGGGAAAACATCAACCATGAAGGAATGCAAGTGGTTCGCAGCTGTCAGTGTGTCTTCGATTACTACCACAGATCCCTTGCTAGCGCAGGAGAACGTCTCCCATGGCATAATACTGCTTCCACTAACCTGCGTACGTGGCGCGCTGCACGTTTAGAGCCGTCATTCATCTCGATGATGGCGTCTGTGGAGTCTACTATGTATCTAATGTAGCAAAAATGTGATTCACCCGAAGAGGTGACACGTTTCCATTCATGGACGATTTAATCCCGATAGTCCCGTGCACCCTGATCGTAACTGACGATGTCGTTGGGTCAACTTGTGAACCCATAGTGGAAGTCTGCTGCGAGTCCCATGTTCAACAACATACGATGAACAGTGTGCTCTGAAACACTTGTGCGTGCACCAGGATTGTGCACTTTCGGCAGAGATTAAACAGATCACCATCTAGCCTACTTTACAGATCAAACCTCCGAACTCCATTTTCTGTGAACAGTCGTAGACTTCTTACAATTTATCGCTTAATGGTAGTTTCACTGTCCTTCTACCTCTTTCCATGACAGTAGCTCGTCAACATTCGACTAGCTTAGCCGTTTCAGACATACTTGTTCACAGCGTCTGACTAACAGTAATCTGGCCTTTATCAGAGTCGCTTATCTCAATGGATTTCCCCATTTGCGGCCCATATCTTTGCCATGGTGAGCCGGCGTCCTTGTCTGCTGAGCTTAGGTACTTTGGTTACCGCGCCACGTGCCCGCAGAGCCGCCAAGTGGTCTCCGGCGGTGCGGTGAACAGCGGTCATAATGTATTCGCGTATCAGTGTACATAGATCACTGTTTAGGCTCGATCGACACATGCAACGTATCTTTCCCAAGTGCCGTTCGGGGTGAAATACAATAACGCAACCTGCGCGTTTGGCTAGCTTCTGTATAAACCTGCTTCGTATGAAACAGCATATAATAGCAGCAACTCTAAATGGGATGACTGTAAGAAATTTTGACATCGAGTACCAAGAATATGTAAGGGCATCGAAGAGCGGGTGTACCCACTCCACACACCCTGATCATCTAATAAAAGAAAATCACCATCACACTGGAATAAAAACAAACATGGCTACCTTACGCCACAACAATGAAAGAAATGGAATTCCCACTCTACAGGAATAATATTTCGTACAGAAGGTCATAAATAAAAATGAATATATTGTAAATGACGAAACGAGCACCAACAGAAGATCAATATTCAACTAATTCAGAGTCTACCATGAAAATATATTTGCTAAATAAAAGATGTTCAATTTGCCAAGAAAATACATATTAAAAATTAAAGGGATAAGAAGAAATAGTAAATAAGAAAAATTAACACACACACAGATACACACACACAGTGCTCCAACAACCACTCTTCCTCCATCACCACTCCACCACTCAACTCCGATTTCCCAGGGTGCCTCAGTCAGTTCCCATGATGCCCCAGTGAACTCTCTAGTATGTAAGCAAAAGCAGTGCAAAAATTTGCAGTTCTCTGCAGTATACTTCATGCACAGAGAATTACTTACTGGAATTAAGCTACACCATGTGCATTTAGCACATATAAAAAAAAACATATCGCTGGATGAAGAGGTCACAAAAATGAATGTAAGCATATAATTGTACACTGAAATAGATAGATTCAAACAAACTAACAAATCAGACATTAGAATCTTTTATATTCACTGAAGATGCCTAAAGCGAGTAGGCGAAATACATCGAGGTGACAAACATCGTGGGATAGCGATACGCACGTCACAGATGGCGTTAGTATCTCCTAAATAGTGCATTGGCGGACCTGCCAACTGTACTCAGAGGAATCATTAAAACAGGTTTAAGGCGTGATTATGGCAGCACGACGGAAGTTAAAAGACCCTAAAGGCGGTAGTTGGAGCTAGACGCATGGAACATTCCATTTCGGATATCGTTACGGAATTCTTTATTCCGAGATTCACAACGTCAAGAGTGTGCCAAGTATACCAAATTTCGGGCATTACTTCTCACCACGGACAACACAGTGGCCGACGGCCTTCACTTAACGACCGAGAGGAGTGGCATTTGCGTAGAGTCGCCATTGCTAGCAGACAAGTGACACTGCGTCAAATAACCGCAGAAATCAATGTGTGACGTACGACGAATGTGTCCGTTCAGAAAGTGCAAAAAATGGTACAAATGGCTCTGAGCACTATGGGACTCAACTGCTGAGGTCATTAGTCCCCTAGAACTTAGAACTAGTTAAACCTAACTAACCTAAGGACATCACAAACATCCATGGCCGAGGCAGGATTCGAACCTGCGACCGTAGCAGTCTTGCGGTTCCAGACTGCAGCGCCTTTAACCGCACGGCCACTTCGGCTGGCTCAGAGAGTGCAGCGAAATTTAGCGTTAGTGGGCTATGGCAGTAGAGGATCGACGCGAGTGCCTTTGCTAACAGCAGCGTGCCCCTGCTGCCCTCCTATGGGCTTCTGACCATATCGGTTGGACCCTAGATGACTGTAAAGCCGTGGGCTGGTCAGATGTTTCCGGATTTCTGTTGGTGAGAGCTGATGATATGGTTAGAGTGTGGGGCAGACACCACGAAGCTATGAACCAAAGTTGTCATCTGGTGGCTCCATAGTGGTTTGGGCTGCGTTTACATGGAATGGACAGAGCCCTCTAGTCCAAATGACCTGATCATTGGCTGAAAATGGCTGTGTTCGGTTACTTGGAAACAATTCACAGCCATTCATGTACTTAAAGTTCACAAACAGCAATCGAATTTTTATCGATGACAGTGCGCTTTCCGAATGGTTTGAAGAACATTCTGGAAAATTCGAGCGAATGATTTGGCCACCCAAATCATCGGATACGAATATCACCGAACATTTATGAGATATAATCGAGAGGTCAGTTCGTGCGATACATCCAGTACCGGCAACACTTCTTCAGTTAAGGACTGCTGTAGGGGCAGCATGCCTCAGTATTTTTGCAGGGGATCTCCAACGACTTGTTAAGCACGTGCAACGTTGAATTGCTGTTCTACTCCGAGCAAAAGGAGGTCCGGCACTATGTTAGGAGGCGCTCCACGAATTTCGTCACCTCAGTGTTCGTCCGTCACTGAAGAAGAAAGTTCAGTTGGCAAAGACAGAAGTGTTCTTATGTTTATGATAAAACATAAATTACCTGCACTTTCGTACATGTATGCATTTATCGCGGTGTTTCCACGCTTTCGTCCAAGCCCTGTTATCATCCAGTGCTCTGTCCGATTTTTCTCTTGTAGGTGCGTAATTCTAGATCCAGCCCTGACTTTCCCGGACACGGGAACCCGGCCGTGTTTTCTCGCGCGGCTGCCGTGACTGACACCCGGGGCAGTCGGTGCGCACGGTGGCTGCTGGCCATGCGTCAGCGGCAGGTGGGCGCGCTGGCAGCCGTGTAATGCGCTCATTACGGCGCGTCCGCGCCCCGCCGTCTGACAAACGGCGCGCCCGGTCACCGCGTCCGCAGCCTCACCCTTTGTCAGCAGCCGCGGTCAGCACTACGTCATAGCGCGCTGCCCTCCCGCGCACCCTAAAAGCACTTACCCTCCACCAAAATTGTCGTGGCCTACGAAAGCGAGTGCACTATGGCTGGCTGTGGAGGTATGCGATTCCCTTCCTGGAGACACATGCAGTTTCATCTATTGTAATTGCCGGTAAGTGGTAGGGAGGCGGTGGCGAACATTTCTGCTGCTGCATCTACATACACTACTGGCCATTAAAATTGCTACACCAAGATGAAATGCAGATGATAAACGGTTATTCATTGGACAAATATATTATACTAGAACTGACATGTGGTTACATTTTCACAAAATTTGGGTGCCTAGATCCTGAGAAATCACTACTCAGAACTACCACCTCTGGCCGTAATAACGGAATCAATACGCCTGGGCATTGAGTCAAACAGAGCTTGGGTGGCGTGTACGGGTACAGCTGCCCATGCAGCTTCAGCACGATACCACAGTTCATAAAGAGTAGTGACAGGCGTATTGTGACGAGCTAGTTGCTCGGCCACCATTGACCAGACGTTTTCAGTTGGTAAGAGATTTGGAGAATGTGCTGGCCAGGGCAGCAGTCGAACATTTTCTGTATCCAGAAAGGCCTGTACAGGACCTGCAAAATGCGGTCGTGCATTATCCTGCTGAAATATAGGGTTTTGCAGGGATCTAATGAAGGGTAGAGCCACGGGTCGTAACATATCTGAAATGTAACGTCCACTGTTCAAAGTGCCGTCAAGGAGAACAAGAGATGACCGAGACGTGTAACCAATGGCACCTCATACCATCACGCCGGGTGATACGCCAGTATGGCGATGACGAATACACGCTTCCAATGTGCGTTCACCGCGATGTCGCCAAACACGGATGCGACCATTTTGGTGCTAGACCCATAACCTGGATTCATCAGAAAAAATGACGTTTTGCCATTCGTGCACCCAGGTTCGTCTTATAGTACACCATCGAAAGCGCTCCTGACTGTGATGCAGCGTCAAGGATAACCGCATCCATGGTCTCCGAGCTGATATTCCATGCTGCTGCAAACGTCGTCGAACTGTTCATGCAGATTGTTGTCGTCTTGCAAACGGTCCCATCTGTTGACTCAGGGATCGAGACGTGGCTGCACGATCCGTTACAGCCTTGCGGATAAGATGCCCGTCACCTCGACTGCTAGTGATACGAGGCTGTTGGGATCCAGCACGGCGTTCCGTATTACCCTCATGAACCCACCGATTCCATATTCTGCTAACAATCATTGGATCTCGACCAACGCGAGCAGCAATGTCGCTCTACGATAAACCGCAATTGCGATAGGCTACAATCCGACCTTTATCAAAGCCGGAGACGTGATGGTACGCGTTTCTCCTCCGTACACGAGGCATCACAACAAAGTTTCACCAGGCAACGCCGGTCAGCTTCTGTTTGTGTATGAGAAATCGGTTGGAAACTTTCTTCGTGTCAGCTCGTTGTAGGTGCCGCCACCGGCGCCAACCTTGTGTGAATGCTTTGAAAAGCTAATCATTTGCATATCACAGCATCTTCTTCCTGTCGGTTAAATTTCGCGTCTGTAGCACGTCATCTTCGTGGTGTAGCAATTTTTTATGGCCAGTAGTGTATAAATCTTCATCTGCCTTCTTCGAGGACAAGATCATTTTATTGACTAGTGAGGTGATAGGTATTTCGTAACTGTATGAATATGTGACAAAAATTTCAGATCAAATGAAACACACATGTCCCTGTAAAGGGTGCCCAGTCAGTCGTATCAATACACAGATCAGCACCCCCCCCCCTCCCCCATGGGCTCAACGCAGGTGAGTATTCTTGCATACAAACGACCATAAAGGCACCGAACGCCGTTCTCTAATAGATTGTCCCAAGCTTATTGCTACTTTTGTTCCAATTGGGGAATGGTTCTTGCAGACCTTGAAGTACTAATATATTCCCGCTTCATGATCCATACGTGTTCAATTGGCGACAGTCCTGCTGGGCAGGCTGGCTGTACACGACGAAGAGAACGTTACACCACAGTAAAGCCATGTGGACCTGATTGCCTTGCTGAAAAAGCACATCGCTTTCCTGTCTAAGAAATGGAAGTTAAATGTGGACAACAGTCTGTAGAATGAAGCAGGAACTGGTTAATTTACCCTGTAAAAATACCAGCGGATGCCCCGTTCAGCCGCCCCCCGACCTACGGCGTACAAATCATGGTGCCTTCTATGGGACCTGCGTGCTGTGGACGAATACGCTCTGGAATAGGCAGCTCACCAGGACTTCGACATACGCATGTACATCCAATACGCTACTTCTATCAGTGAAGACACAAGAGCGGCATTACATTCACCAGTCAACTGTTTCACAAGACCATAGTAACAATGCTTGATGGCGTCGATGTGTTAGTGATAACAATCCTGCGGCTAGCAGACCTTTCCCAATTGACCCTGATGACATTGGAGATGCAGGATGTGCCCTGACTTCGACTTCGACTTGACTGGATTTCGTTGCCGACCAGTGTGGCCGAGCGGTTCTAGGCGCTTCAGTCTGGAACCGTGCAACCGCTACGGTCGCAGGTTCGAATTCTGCATCGGGCATGGATGTGTGTGATGTCCTTAGGTTAGTTAGGTTTAAGTAGTTCTAAGTTCTAGGGGACTGATGGCCTTAGATGTTAAGTCCCATAGTGCTCAGAACCACTTGAACCATTTTTTTTTTAATTTCGTTCCTTGATGATGATCGGTCGCCCATCGCTGCTCGCTCAATGCATCGGTCTCGACGTACGTCTGTACCGCAAGGACGTCAAGAACCTGGTGTACAAATAGGATAATATTAAACAGACCACTGTAGAAAGCAGCGATACACCACCGATAGATTGGGTTGAACATGCGCTGCGATCCTTCGATTCGTCTATCCAGACTCCTGTCGGTCCGTAGTGCGACTCCGCTCAAATGGCAGAACCTATTCATCAGGAGCACATACTCTGGGTGGGGTATGGTTGTACCCGAGAATCAAAGTGTCAAACACTGTTTACCTCTAAACTCCGCACAGTTACGGCCCACAGAGCCATAACACTTGTCCGGATGTGGAAGAAAAGGTGAGTTCAAATGGTTCAAATGGCTCTGAGCACTATGGGACTTAACATCTATGGTCATCAGTCCCCTAGAACTTAGAACTACTTAAAAATAACTAACTTGAGGACATCACACACATCCACGCCCGAGGCAGGATTCGAACCTGCGACCGCAGCGGTTCCGCGGTTCCAGACTGAAGCGCCTAGAACCGCTCCGCCACACCGGCCGGTGGAAGGTGAGTGATTAATATTTCAAGTAATAGGAGAATTGAAGATTTTTTATTGTAATGTTACACAGAAATGCTGATGATTGGAGGGGTGATCTGAATATTTAATCAATGTTCAAGAAATAGTAAAGTTGATGTTGGAGGAAATAGTAGAAGGTAAAATTTGTAGGAGACCTAGATATGAATAGAGCAAGGCGTTCCAACTGGCTGTAGGTTGCACAAATGAAGAGGCAAGCTTAGGATAGATTAACGCAGAAAGCCTCGCGAAACTAGAGCTCAGACTGATGACTGCTATCACATTAACAACAACGATAACATAAAAAAATATATACAGAGACTCCATGTAGTTATCCTCTCAGCAACACTTAAATTAATGACATCAGGCGTGGTTTCGAGAGGGTGCGTTTCTGGAAGAGGTATCGAATATATTGCTCCCCCTACTTATACCTCCCGAGGAGATCACGAATGTAAAATTAGAGAGATTCAAGCGCGCGCGGAGGCTTTCCGGCAGTCGTTCTTCCCGCGAACCATACGCGACTGGAACAGGAAACGGAGGTAATGACAGTGACACGCAAGGTGCCCTCCGCCACACACCGTTGGATGGCTTTCGGAGTATAAATGTAGATGTAGATATTGGTATTATAACGGCGTCAACTAGAGGGGACTGTAGCAGATCACGATCGGTAAGAAATAATGTTGGTATATAAAAAAAGAGAGGAAAAACTTAAACATTTCGTAACAGAATAAGGATTGCTTCTCCTGTGTTGAGTTGGCTTAATGGAGATACTGTATGGCGGGTGGCATAGGGTAATAGTGTACCTGAGTGACTTCCCCCCTTTCCTATCAAAATTTTGAAGGACTTGTCGAAACCATGCGATGTAGAATCGCTGCTTTGTTGCGTTCAGAGGCGGACCTACTCACTATTAAGCAGGTACACATATATATAGTCTGAGTGTATGATTATACGTTCTTATAATCTAGGAATATTCCTTGTATAATGTGGACGGAGTGCAGACACCATTGGTGATGGGATGGCGTGTGCAGGATGATGTGTTGCATAGTATCAGGTCCACAGCGTTGACGGAATGAGAAGAGCTCAGTTAGCAGTAATATTCTTTATTCAGCAAAGCGTCAGCACGGCGGTAGATGGCGAAGTCTCGGTGGCTTGAGAAGACCCTTAGGCAGCAACTACTAACTCAATATTGCACACAGCAGCGTACTTGGCGGCGGCAGTGCGAGGAAGCTCGGACAAGAGTGCTGCATCAGAGGATTTTTAGTGGTTGTTGTGATCCAGCAGATCCAAGCCTCGTCAGGTGTCCAGCGGTCGGACAGGCATGTGGAACACTAGGGCACTGGTGCCAAACCAACGATCCCGGGGAGGCACCCAGAAACGAGATAAAGTCATGCTGTAGTTTGTCCCTTCTTGGTGGCTCCAGCTCGTGGCCCAGAATAATCAGGTCTAGCAACGTCTCGTAGACAAACAACTAGCAGATGGTGCAACTGGATGTAGACGAGTTGAACTGGCCCACATTGGTCCGATGGATGACGTGAAGTATGTCTCAAAATTGGTTGTAGTCAAAGACATGATAATGCTAGTATCCGAGCGGCGTGTATTTCTAGCGGCTCTGCCCAGCTTTGTTGTGACAGGGCCGTGACGCAGCATCAGACTTCATAGGCAGCTCGCTTTCCTGCCCCTCCACAAATTGGAAAGACTCCACAGTGGTTTGTTACAGCTAGTCCTAAAAAAGAGTGGCTTTCAGTAAGTAATAGAACACATTTGTTCGTCTGCCATTTTCCTTTGAAAAAATGCGGTGTATTTTCGTGGGCATTGTGGTATATTTTTCCTTCACTCTTATAGTTCCATGAAGCTACGATATGTAGCAGCGCTATACATCGCCTCCAAAATTGATTCTGTAGCCCCCCACGTACCGCCCAGCCGCACACAACTGTGACTCCTGCAATGTTGAAACGTGTGGACACAAAATGTTTGGAGCTGTCGTTGACCTTCTGTTCGCGAAATTCCAGACCATCTCAGTTGCTCAAAGCCCTTTGCAGAATGTTTACGGAGACCTGGCAGTGAAGAAAAGCATGATGAGTCGTTGCAACTAGGTGACACACACTGTCCGACCTCCTGATTGGCCGTCCCAGAAAGCGACCTAAGGTCATAGCTTTGAACGGAGTCAACGTTGAAAAACAGAATTTTGTAGCCACAAGAATGAGTAATATGGTGTATCGGAGTCCTGAAAAACTCAGCCTGTTTTCAGGAAAGAAGTGTTGCATTACTTATTGAACGCCTCTCGCACCAAGCTATGCAAGTATAGGAAGCTGAGAAAAAATAATCTGTAAGGAAAATAGAAAGCCACAAGTCTTATGCGTTGTCCATTCTTCGCTGAACCAGAAATAATTCAGACACGCCTGCGAGCCACTTTGCACACCAGCCATACAGATCTGGTGCAGCCTGCGCCCGTAGCGGGAGAGCTGTTGACGTCGGCCGCAATGGTGAGATGGCATTCTGTGGCACACCTCTGTGATGCTCTCTTCCGGGGAGTACCATTTGCTGGCGAATGGTCAAGAAGCAAACATCTGGTGGACAACCTGCTCCGTGCAGAGAGAGTTGCTACTTGTCTCGACCAGGTGATAAGCAACGGATTTTGGGAGTGGTCTGATCTGTTTGACTTTCAAGTGTATTGGAGTTTTGGCTCGCTAAAAACCTGTTGCATGCCAAAATGCACTCTGTTACAGACATTTAATGAGCTCCACATTTTCTGAGTTAAAAGGTAATTGTGTTTGGTACATACACTTCCTGTTTACTACTAATTGTTGGTGGGAGATTTTATATTAACTTGCGTGGCCTACTGAATGGCCATTGATGTTAGTTCTTTCATTAACGATTGCAGTTTTTGGTTAAAGCTTCTTTATGGCCTTGTTTTGTGGTACCGCGGTTTCGTGTAAAGTGTTCCCTCACACCTTTGGTAATACGATTTGAAGTTAGTTGTGGGTAGCTACCAGCCTTAATTTGAAATTATACGTGTTTTTAATACGAATGTTGTTTCTAAACGGAATGTAGGTTGATGTTATAAACCTACGATATCGAGGCTCGTTCTGCCCGTTCTGGCCATGACAATCGACTATTGCTAGAGTTTAAATTTTTGTAAATGTTTTAACTACCTATAAGAGTGGTGTTGTTATACATGAGAATAAAAATGTGGTAAGGTTAACTGAGGTTTCCTCTCTTGCCTGGGATTTGTTTCAGCGCATGATTTTGTGTTGACATTTCTTTTTGAATGTTGTTTTTGTGCACACCTCTCAATCCAAAACACCGTCTAGAAACAACCTTGTGTACATCTTCTAAACCTTGATGTGGCTGCTGCCACAGGTACATTTTAATTAAGAAGTTAACTTACCCTCAAGTACACTACTGTTCAGACTCACGTTAGTAACTGCGTATCGTAATTTTCGACCCCAAAAATAGAAGCCATCTGCAACTTAATTACTTCTTTGTTTTTGTAAACTTTTATTAAACAGTGAGAGAAGGAAATGCTAGGCTTCTATTTACGAGAAATCAATCATTATTAAAAAAACACGATCTTACCAATAATTAAGTCTCCTACATTGACACGGGTCTTTTACGCAGAGTTTTTGGAATTAACTTAAAAAAGAAAGGAAATATACTACAACACTGTTCATAAACATGTTTTCATTTCAAATAATGAGCAATTGAGTAAACTATAAATAAAAATGTAAACAATGATTTCCAGTAGAATAATGAGAGCAGATACGTGAAACAAATAACTCTACTCTTATTTTCGACAAATACCTTGTTGTCAACGGAATGCATTTTCAGCATATATTTTTT